>NW_027473325.1:1292172-1615215 GCF_050947335.1 Megachile rotundata
GTGATTATGTGATTGTGTGATTGTGTGATTGTGTGATTGTGTGATTGTGTGATTGTGTGATTGTGTGGTTTGCGATCGTCATTGTGTGATCGTGATTGTCTGATCGTGATTGTGTGATCGTGATTGTGTGATCGTGATTGTGCGATTGCGTGCTTGTGACTGTGTGATTGTGTGACTGTGTGATTGTGTGATTGTGACTGTGTGATTGTGTGAGTGTGTGATTGTGTGATTGAGCGATTGTGTGATTGTGTGATTGTGTGGTTGTGCGATCGTCATTGTGTGATCGTGATTGTCTGATCGTGATTGTGTGATCGTGATTGTGTGATCGTGATTGTGCGATTGCGTGCTTGTGACTGTGTGATTGTGTGATTGAGCGATTGTGTGATTGTGTGATTGTGTGGTTGTGTGATTGTGTGATTGTGTGATTGTGTGATTGTGTGATTGTGTGATTGTGTGATTGTGTGATTGTGTGATTGTGTGATTGCGTGATTGTGTGCTTGTGTGATTGTGTGGTTGTGTGATTGTGTGATTAGGTGATTGTGTGATTGTGTGATTGTGTGATTGTGTGATTGTGTGATTGTGTGATTGTGTGATTGTGTGATTGTGTGATTGTGTGATTGTGAGATTGTGTAATTGTGATTGTGTGATTGTGTGATTGTGTGATTGTGCGATTGTGTGATTGTGTGATTGTGTGATTGTGTGATTGTGTGACTGTGTGATTGTGTGATTGTGTGATTGTGTGATTGTGTGATAGTGTGATTGTGTGATTGTGTGATTGTGAGATTGTGTGATTGTGTGAATGTGTGATTGTGTGATTGTGATTGTGATTGTGTGATTGTGATTGTGTGATTGAGTGATTGTGTGCTTGTGTGATTGTATACTTTTGTGATTGTCTGATTGTGTGATTGTGCGATTGTGTGCTTGTGTGATTGTGTGATTGTGTGATTGCGTGATTGTGTGATTGTGTGACTGTGTGATTGTGTGATTGTGTGATTGTGTGAGTGTGTGATTGTGTGATTGAGTGATTGTGTGCTTGTGTGATTGTGTGGTTGTGTGATTGTGTTATTGTGTGATTGTGTGATTGTGTGATTGTGTGATTGTGTGATTGTGTGATTGTGATTGTGATTGTGTGATTGTGATTGTGTGATTGTGGTTGTGTGATTGTGATTGTGTGATTGTGACTGTGTGATTGTGTGAGTGTGTGATTGTGTGATTGTGTGGTTGTGTGATTGTGTGATTGTGTGATTGTGTGATTTTGTGATTGTGTGATTGTGTGATTGTGTGGTTGTGTGATTGTGTGATTGTGTGATTGTGTGATTGTGTGATTGTGTGATTGTGTGATTGTGACTGTGTGATTGTGTGAGTGTGTGATTGTGTGATTGAGTGATTGTGTGCTTGTGTGATTGTGTGGTTGTGTGGTTGTGTGATTGTGTGATTGTGTGATTGTGTGATTGTGTGATTGTGTGATTGTGTGATTGGGTGATTGTGTGATTGCGTGATTGTGTGATTGTGTGACTGTGTGATTGTATACTTGTGTGATTGTCTGATTGTGTGATTGTGTAATTGTGATTGTGCGATTGTGTGATTGTGTGATTGTGTGATTGTGTGATTGAGTGATTGTGCGCTTGTGTGATTGTATACTTGTGTGATTGTCTGACTGTGTGATTGTGCGATTGTGTGATTGTGTGATTGTGTGATTGTGTGATTGTGTGATTGTGTGATTGTGTGATTGTGACTGTGTGATTGTGTGGTTGTGTGATTGTGTGATTGTGTGATTGTGTGATTTTGTGATTGTGTGATTGTGTGATTGTGTGATTGTGTGGTTGTGGGATTGTGTGATTGTGTGATTGTGTGATTGTGTGATTGTGACTGTGTGATTGTGTGAGTGTGTGATTGTGTGATTGAGTGATTGAGTGATTGTGTGCTTGTGTAATTGTGTGGTTGTGTGGTTGTGTGATTGTGTGATTGTGTGATTAGGTGATTGTGTGATTGTGTGATTGTGTGATTGTGTGATTGTGTGATTGTGTGATTGTGTGATTGTGTGATTGTGTGATTGTGTGATTGTGTGATTGTGTGATTGTGTGTTTGTGTGATTGTGTGATTGTGTAATTGTGATTGTGTGATTGTGTGATTGGGTGATTGTGTGATTGCGTGATTGTGTGATTGTGTGACTGTGTGATTGTGTGATTGTGTGATTGTGTGAGTGTGTGATTGTGTGATTGTGTGATTGAGTGATTGTGTGCTTGTGTGATTGTATACTTGTGTGATTGTCTGATTGTGTGATTGTGTAATTGTGATTGTGTGATTGTGTGATTGGGTGATTGTGTGATTGTGTGATTGTGTGATTGGGTGATTGTGTGATTGTGTGATTGTGTGACTGTGTGATTGTGTGATTGTGACTGTGTGATTGTGTGATTTTGTGGTTGTGTGATTGGGTGATTGTGTGATTGCGTGATTGTGCGATTGTGTGACTGTGTGATTGTGTGATTGTGTGATTGTGTGAGTGTGTGATTGTGTGATTGTGTGATTGAGTGATTGTGTGCTTGTGTGATTGTATACTTGTGTGATTGTCTGATTGTGTGATTGTGTAATTGTGATTGTGCGATTGCGTGCTTGTGACTGTGTGATTGTGTGATTGTGACTGTGTGATTGTGTGAGTGTGTGATTGTGTGATTGTGACTGTGTGATTGTGTGAGTGTGTGATTGTGTGATTGAGCGATTGTGTGATTGTGTGATTGTGTGGTTGTGTGATTGTGTGATTGTGTGATTGTGTGATTGTGTGATTGTTTGATTGTGTGATTGAGTGATTGTGTGCTTGTGTGATTGTATACTTGTGTGATTGTCTGATTGTGTGATTGTGTGATTGTGTGATTGTGCGATTGTGTGATTGTGTGATTGTGTGATTGTGTGATTGTGTAATTGTGATTGTGCGATTGTGATTGTGTGATTGTGTGATTGTGTGATTGGGTGATTGTGTGATTGTGTGATTGTGTGACTGTGTGATTGTGTGATTGTGACTGTGTGATTGTGTGATTTTGTGGTTGTGTGATTGGGTGATTGTGTGATTGCGTGATTGTGTGATTGTGTGACTGTGTGATTGTGTGATTGTGTGATTGTGTGATTGTGTGAGTGTGTGATTGTGTGATTGTGTGATTGAGTGATTGTGTGCTTGTGTGATTGTATACTTGTGTGATTGTCTGATTGTGTGATTGTGTGATTGTGTAATTGTGATTGTGTGATTGCGTGATTGTGTGCTTGTGTGATTGTGTGGTTGTGTGATTGTGTGATTAGGTGATTGTGTGATTGTGTGATTGTGTGATTGTGTGATTGTGTGATTGTGTGATTGTGTGATTGTGTGATTGTGTGATTGTGTGATTGTGATTGTGCGATTGTGTGATTGTGTGATTGTGTGATTGTGTGATTGTGTGATTGTGCGATTGTGTGATTGTGTAATTGTGATTGTGTGATTGCGTGATTGTGTGCTTGTGTGATTGTGTGGTTGTGTGATTGTGTGATTGTCTGATTGTGTGATTGTGCGATTGTGTGCTTGTGTGATTGTGTGATTGTGTGATTGCGTGATTGTGTGATTGTGTGACTGTGTGATTGTGTGATTGTGTGATTGTGTGAGTGTGTGATTGTGTGATTGAGTGATTGTGTGCTTGTGTGATTGTGTGGTTGTGTGATTGTGTGATTGTGTGATTGTGTGATTGTGTGGCTGTGTGATTGTGTGATTGTGTGACTGTGTGATTTTGTGATTGTGTGATTGTGTGATTGTGTGGTTGTGTGATTGTGTGATTGTGTGATTTTGTGATTGTGTGATTGTGTGATTTTGACTGTGTGATTGTGTGGTTGTGTGATTGTGTGATTGTGTGATTGTGTGATTTTGTGATTGTGTGATTGTGTGATTGTGTGGTTGTGTGATTGTGTGATTGTGTGATTGTGTGATTGTGTGATTGTGTGATTGTGTGATTGTGACTGTGCGATTGTGTGAGTGTGTGATTGTGTGATTGTGTGATTGTGTGAGTGTGTGATTGTGTGATTGTGTGATTGAGTGATTGTGTGCTTGTGTAATTGTATACTTGTGTGATTGTCTGATTATGTGATTGTGTAATTGTGATTGTGCGATTGTGTGATTGTGTGATAGTGTGATTGTGTGATTGTGTAATTGTGATTGTGCGATTGTGATTGTGTGATTGTGTGATTGTGCGATTGGGTGATTGTGTGATTGTGTGATTGTGTGACTGTGTGATTGTGTGATTGTGACTGTGTGATTGTGTGATTTTGTGGTGGTGTGATTGGGTGATTGTGTGATTGCGTGATTGTGTGATTGTGTGACTGTGTGATTGTGTGATTGTGTGATTGTGTGAGTGTGTGATTGTGTGATTGTGTGATTGAGTGATTGTGTGCTTGTGTGATTGTATACTTGTGTGATTGTCTGATTGTGTGATTGTGTAATTGTGATTGTGTGATTGCGTGATTGTGTGCTTGTGTGATTGTGTGGTTGTGTGATTGTGTGATTAGGTGATTGTGTGATTGTGTGATTGTGTGATTGTGTGATTGTGTGATTGTGTGATTGTGTGATTGTGTAATTGTGATTGTGCGATTGTGTGATTGTGTGATTGTGTGATTTTGTGATTGTGTAATTGTGATAGTGCGATTGTGATTGTGCGATTGTGATTGTGTGATTGTGTGATTGTGTGATTGTGTGATTGTGTGATTGTGTGATTGTGTGATTGTGTGATTGTGTGATTATGTGATTGTGTGATTGTGTGATTGTGTGATTGTGTGATTGTGTGATTGTGTGGTTTGCGATCGTCATTGTGTGATCGTGATTGTCTGATCGTGATTGTGTGATCGTGATTGTGTGATCGTGATTGTGCGATTGCGTGCTTGTGACTGTGTGATTGTGTGACTGTGTGATTGTGTGATTGTGACTGTGTGATTGTGTGAGTGTGTGATTGTGTGATTGAGCGATTGTGTGATTGTGTGATTGTGTGGTTGTGCGATCGTCATTGTGTGATCGTGATTGTCTGATCGTGATTGTGTGATCGTGATTGTGTGATCGTGATTGTGCGATTGCGTGCTTGTGACTGTGTGATTGTGTGATTGAGCGATTGTGTGATTGTGTGATTGTGTGGTTGTGTGATTGTGTGATTGTGTGATTGTGTGATTGTGTGATTGTGTGATTGTGTGATTGTGTGATTGTGTGATTGTGTGATTGCGTGATTGTGTGCTTGTGTGATTGTGTGGTTGTGTGATTGTGTGATTAGGTGATTGTGTGATTGTGTGATTGTGTGATTGTGTGATTGTGTGATTGTGTGATTGTGTGATTGTGTGATTGTGTGATTGTGTGATTGTGAGATTGTGTAATTGTGATTGTGTGATTGTGTGATTGTGTGATTGTGCGATTGTGTGATTGTGTGATTGTGTGATTGTGTGATTGTGTGACTGTGTGATTGTGTGATTGTGTGATTGTGTGATTGTGTGATAGTGTGATTGTGTGATTGTGTGATTGTGAGATTGTGTGATTGTGTGAATGTGTGATTGTGTGATTGTGATTGTGATTGTGTGATTGTGATTGTGTGATTGAGTGATTGTGTGCTTGTGTGATTGTATACTTTTGTGATTGTCTGATTGTGTGATTGTGCGATTGTGTGCTTGTGTGATTGTGTGATTGTGTGATTGCGTGATTGTGTGATTGTGTGACTGTGTGATTGTGTGATTGTGTGATTGTGTGAGTGTGTGATTGTGTGATTGAGTGATTGTGTGCTTGTGTGATTGTGTGGTTGTGTGATTGTGTTATTGTGTGATTGTGTGATTGTGTGATTGTGTGATTGTGTGATTGTGATTGTGATTGTGTGATTGTGATTGTGTGATTGTGGTTGTGTGATTGTGATTGTGTGATTGTGACTGTGTGATTGTGTGAGTGTGTGATTGTGTGATTGTGTGGTTGTGTGATTGTGTGATTGTGTGATTGTGTGATTTTGTGATTGTGTGATTGTGTGATTGTGTGGTTGTGTGATTGTGTGATTGTGTGATTGTGTGATTGTGTGATTGTGTGATTGTGTGATTGTGACTGTGTGATTGTGTGAGTGTGTGATTGTGTGATTGAGTGATTGTGTGCTTGTGTGATTGTGTGGTTGTGTGGTTGTGTGATTGTGTGATTGTGTGATTGTGTGATTGTGTGATTGTGTGATTGTGTGATTGGGTGATTGTGTGATTGCGTGATTGTGTGATTGTGTGACTGTGTGATTGTATACTTGTGTGATTGTCTGATTGTGTGATTGTGTAATTGTGATTGTGCGATTGTGTGATTGTGTGATTGTGTGATTGTGTGATTGAGTGATTGTGCGCTTGTGTGATTGTATACTTGTGTGATTGTCTGACTGTGTGATTGTGCGATTGTGTGATTGTGTGATTGTGTGATTGTGTGATTGTGTGATTGTGTGATTGTGTGATTGTGTGATTGTGTGATTGTGTGAGTGTGTGATTGTGTGATTGTGTGATTGAGTGATTGTGCGCTTGTGTGATTGTATACTTGTGTGATTGTCTGACTGTGTGATTGTGCGATTGTGTGATTGTGTGATTGTGTGATTGTGTGATTGTGTGATTGTCTGATTGTGTGATTGTGCGATTGTGTGCTTGTGTGATTGTGTGATTGTGTGATTGCGTGATTGTGTGATTGTGTGACTGTGTGATTGTGTGATTGTGTGATTGTGTGAGTGTGTGATTGTGTGATTGAGTGATTGTGTGCTCGTGTGATTGTGTGGTTGTGTGATTGTGTGATTGTGTGATTGTGTGATTGTGTGGTTGTGTGATTGTGTGATTGTGTGATTGTGTGATTTTGTGATTTTGTGATTGTGTGATTGTGTGATTGTGTGGTTGTGTGATTGTGTGATTGTGTGATTGTGTGATTGTGTGATTGTGTGATTGTGTGATTGTGACTGTGTGATTGTGTGGTTGTGTGATTGTGTGATTGTGTGATTGTGTGATTTTGTGATTGTGTGATTGTGTGATTGTGTGGTTGTGTGATTGTGTGATTGTGTGATTGTGTGATTGTGTGATTGTGTGATTGTGTGATTGTGTGATTGTGTGATTGTGACTGTGTGATTGTGTGAGTGTGTGATTGTGTGATTGAGTGATTGAGTGATTGTGTGCTTGTGTGATTGTGTGGTTGTGTGGTTGTGTGATTGTGTGATTGTGTGATTGTGTGATTGTGTGATTGTGTGATTGGGTGATTGTGTGATTGCGTGATTGTGTGATTGTGTGACTGTGTGATTGTGTGATTGTGTGATTGTGTGAGTGTGTGATTGTGTGATTGTGTGATTGAGTGATTGTGTGCTTGTGTGATTGTATACTTGTGTGATTGTCTGATTGTGTGATTGTGTAATTGTGATTGTGCGATTGTGTGATTGTGTGATTGTGTGATTGTGTAATTGTGATTGTGCGATTGTAATTGTGTGATTGTGTGAATGTGTGATTGTGTGATTGTGTGATTGTGTGATTGTGTGATTGTGTGATTGTGTAATTGTGATTGTGCGATTGTGTGATTGTGTGATTGTGTGGTTGTGTGATTGTGTTATTGTGTGATTGTGTGATTGTGTGATTGTGATTGTGATTGTGTGATTGTGATTGTGTGATTGTGGTTGTGTGATTGTGATTGTGTGATTGTGACTGTGTGATTGTGTGAGTGTGTGATTGTGTGATTGTGTGGTTGTGTGATTGTGTGATTGTGTGATTGTGTGATTTTGTGATTGTGTGATTGTGTGATTGTGTGGTTGTGTGATTGTGTGATTGTGTGATTGTGTGATTTTGTGATTGTGTGATTGTGTGATTGTGACTGTGTGATTGTGTGAGTGTGTGATTGTGTGATTGAGTGATTGTGTGCTTGTGTGATTGTGTGGTTGTGTGGTTGTGTGATTGTGTGATTGTGTGATTGTGTGATTGTGTGATTGTGTGATTGTGTGATTGGGTGATTGTGTGATTGCGTGATTGTGTGATTGTGTGACTGTGTGATTGTATACTTGTGTGATTGTCTGATTGTGTGATTGTGTAATTGTGATTGTGCGATTGTGTGATTGTGTGATTGTGTGATTGTGTGATTGAGTGATTGTGCGCTTGTGCGATTGTATACTTGTGTGATTGTCTGACTGTGTGATTGTGCGATTGTGTGATTGTGTGATTGTGTGATTGTGTGATTGTGTGATTGTGTGACTGTGTGATTGTGTGATTGTGTGATTGTGTGAGTGTGTGATTGTGTGATTGTGTGATTGAGTGATTGTGCGCTTGTGTGATTGTATACTTGTGTGATTGTCTGACTGTGTGATTGTGCGATTGTGTGATTGTGTGATTGTGTGGTTGTGTGATTGTGTGATTGTCTGATTGTGTGATTGTGCGATTGTGTGCTTGTGTGATTGTGTGATTGTGTGATTGCGTGATTGTGTGATTGTGTGACTGTGTGATTGTGTGATTGTGTGATTGTGTGAGTGTGTGATTGTGTGATTGAGTGATTGTGTGCTCGTGTGATTGTGTGGTTGTGTGATTGTGTGATTGTGTGATTGTGTGATTGTGTGGTTGTGTGATTGTGTGATTGTGTGATTGTGTGATTTTGTGATTTTGTGATTGTGTGATTGTGTGATTGTGTGGTTGTGTGATTGTGTGATTGTGTGATTGTGTGATTGTGTGATTGTGTGATTGTGTGATTGTGACTGTGTGATTGTGTGGTTGTGTGATTGTGTGATTGTGTGATTGTGTGATTTTGTGATTGTGTGATTGTGTGATTGTGTGGTTGTGTGATTGTGTGATTGTGTGATTGTGTGATTGTGTGATTGTGTGATTGTGTGATTGTGTGATTGTGTGATTGTGTGATTGTGTGATTGTGTGATTGTGACTGTGTGATTGTGTGAGTGTGTGATTGTGTGATTGAGTGATTGAGTGATTGTGTGCTTGTGTGATTGTGTGGTTGTGTGGTTGTGTGATTGTGTGATTGTGTGATTGTGTGATTGTGTGATTGTGTGATTGGGTGATTGTGTGATTGCGTGATTGTGTGATTGTGTGACTGTGTGATTGTGTGATTGTGTGATTGTGTGAGTGTGTGATTGTGTGATTGTGTGATTGAGTGATTGTGTGCTTGTGTGATTGTATACTTGTGTGATTGTCTGATTGTGTGATTGTGTAATTGTGATTGTGCGATTGTGTGATTGTGTGATTGTGTGATTGTGTAATTGTGATTGTGCGATTGTGATTGTGTGATTGTGTGATTGTGTGATTGGGTGATTGTGTGATTGTGTGATTGTGTGACTGTGTGATTGTGTGATTGTGACTGTGTGATTGTGTGATTTTGTGGTTGTGTGATTGGGTGATTGTGTGATTGCGTGATTGTGTGATTGTGTGACTGTGTGATTGTGTGATTGTGTGATTGTGTGAGTGTGTGATTGTGTGATTGTGTGATTGAGTGATTGTGTGCTTGTGTGATTGTATACTTGTGTGATTGTCTGATTGTGTGATTGTGTAATTGTGATTGTGTGATTGCGTGATTGTGTGCTTGTGTGATTGTGTGGTTGTGTGATTGTGTGATTAGGTGATTGTGTGATTGTGTGAATGTGTGATTGTGTGATTGTGTGATTGTGTGATTGTGTGAGTGTGTGATTGTGTAATTGTGATTCTGCGATTGTGTGATTGTGTGATTGTGTGATTGTGTGATTGTGTAATTGTGATTGTGCGATTGTGATTGTGTGATTGTGTGATTGTGTGATTGTGTGATTGTGTGATTGTGTGATTGTGTGATTATGTGATTGTGTGATTGTGTGATTGTGTGATTGTGTGGTTGTGCGATCGTCATTGTGTGATCGTGATTGTCTGATCGTGATTGTGTGATCGTGATTGTGTGATCGTGATTGTGCGATTGCGTGCTTGTGACTGTGTGATTGTGTGACTGTGTGATTGTGTGATTGTGACTGTGGGATTGTGTGAGTGTGTGATTGTGTGATTGAGCGATTGTGTGATTGTGTGATTGTGTGGTTGTGTGATTGTGTGACTGTGTGATTGTGTGATTGAGTGATTGTGTGCTTGTGTGATTGTGTGGTTGTGTGATTGTGTGATTGTGTGATTGTGTGATTGTGTGGTTGTGTGATTGTGTGATTGTGTGATTGTGTGATTTTGTGATTTTGTGATTGTGTGATTGTGTGATTGTGTGGTTGTGTGATTGTGTGATTGTGTGATTGTGTGATTGTGTGATTGTGTGATTGTGACTGTGTGATTGTGTGGTTGTGTGATTGTGTGATTGTGTGATTGTGTGATTTTGTGATTGTGTGATTGTGTGATTGTGTGGTTGTGTGATTGTGTGATTGTGTGATTGTGTGATTGTGTGATTGTGTGATTGTGACTGTGTGATTGTGTGAGTGTGTGATTGTGTGATTGAGTGATTGAGTGATTGTGTGCTTGTGTGATTGTGTGGTTGTGTGGTTGTGTGATTGTGTGATTGTGTGATTGTGTGATTGTGTGATTGTGTGATTGTGTGATTGGGTGATTGTGTGATTGCGTGATTGTGTGATTGTGTGACTGTGTGATTGTGTGATTGTGTGATTGTGTGAGTGTGTGATTGTGTGATTGTGTGATTGAGTGATTGTGTGCTTGTGTGATTGTATACTTGTGTGATTGTATACTTGTGTGATTGTCTGATTGTGTGATTGTGTAATTGTGATTGTGCGATTGTGTGATTGTGTGATTGTGTGATTGTGTGATTGTGTAATTGTGATTGTGCGATTGTGATTGTGTGATTGTGTGATTGTGTGATTGGGTGATTGTGTGATTGTGTGATTGTGTGATTGTGTGATTGTGACTGTGTGATTGTGTGATTGTGTGGTTTTGTGGTTGTGTGATTGGGTGATTGTGTGATTGCGTGATTGTGTGATTGTGTGATTGAGTGATTGTGTGCTTGTGTGATTGTATACTTGTGTGATTGTCTGATTGTGTGATTGTGTAATTGTGATTGTGCGATTGTGTGATTGTGTGATTGTGTGATTGTGTGATTGTGTGATTGTGTGATTGTGTGATTGTGTGATTGTGTGATTGTGTGATTGTGTGATTGTGTGATTGTGACTGTGTGATTGTGTGAGTGTGTGATTGTGTGATTGAGTGATTGAGTGATTGTGTGCTTGTGTGATTGTGTGGTTGTGTGGTTGTGTGATTGTGTGATTGTGTGATTGTGTGATTGTGTGATTGTGTGATTGGGTGATTGTGTGATTGCGTGATTGTGTGATTGTGTGACTGTGTGATTGTGTGATTGTGTGATTGTGTGAGTGTGTGATTGTGTGATTGTGTGATTGAGTGATTGTGTGCTTGTGTGATTGTATACTTGTGTGATTGTCTGATTGTGTGATTGTGTAATTGTGATTGTGCGATTGTGTGATTGTGTGATTGTGTGATTGTGTAATTGTGATTGTGCGATTGTGATTGTGTGATTGTGTGATTGTGTGATTGGGTGATTGTGTGATTGTGTGATTGTGTGACTGTGTGATTGTGTGATTGTGACTGTGTGATTGTGTGATTTTGTGGTTGTGTGATTGGGTGATTGTGTGATTGCGTGATTGTGTGATTGTGTGACTGTGTGATTGTGTGATTGTGTGATTGTGTGAGTGTGTGATTGTGTGATTGTGTGATTGAGTGATTGTGTGCTTGTGTGATTGTATACTTGTGTGATTGTCTGATTGTGTGATTGTGTAATTGTGATTGTGTGATTGCGTGATTGTGTGCTTGTGTGATTGTGTGGTTGTGTGATTGTGTGATTGTGTGATTAGGTGATTGTGTGATTGTGTGAATGTGTGATTGTGTGATTGTGTGATTGTGTGATTGTGTGAGTGTGTGATTGTGTAATTGTGATTGTGCGATTGTGTGATTGTGTGATTGTGTGATTGTGTGATTGTGTAATTGTGATTGTGCGATTGTGATTGTGTGATTGTGTGATTGTGTGATTGTGTGATTGTGTGATTGTGTGATTATGTGATTGTGTGATTGTGTGATTGTGTGATTGTGTGGTTGTGCGATCGTCATTGTGTGATCGTGATTGTCTGATCGTGATTGTGTGATCGTGATTGTGTGATCGTGATTGTGCGATTGCGTGCTTGTGACTGTGTGATTGTGTGACTGTGTGATTGTGTGATTGTGACTGTGTGATTGTGTGAGTGTGTGATTGTGTGATTGTGTGATTGTGTGGTTGTGTGATTGTGTGATTGTGTGATTGTGTGATTTTGTGATTTTGTGATTGTGTGATTGTGTGAGTGTGTGATTGTGTGATTGTGTGATTGAGTGATTGTGTGCTTGTGTGATTGTATACTTGTGTGATTGTCTGATTGTGTGATTGTGTGATTGTGTGATTGTGTGATTGTGTGATTGCGTGATTGTGTGCTTGTGTGATTGTGTGATTGTGTGGTTGTGCGATCGTGATTGTGTGATCGTGATTGTCTGATCGTGATTGTGTGATCGTGATTGTGTGATCGTGATTGTGCGATTGCGTGCTTGTGACTGTGTGATTGTGTGACTGTGTGATTGTGTGATTGTGACTGTGTGACTGTGACTGTGTGATTGTGACTGTGTGATTGTGTGAGTGTGTGATTGCGTGATTGAGCGATTGTGTGATTGTGTGATTGTGTGGTTGTGTGATTGTGTGATTGTGTGATTGTGTGATTGAGTGATTGTGTGCTTGTGTGATTGTATACTTGTGTGATTGTCTGATTGTGTGATTGTGTGATTGTGTGATTGTGTGATTGTGTGATTGTGTGATTGTGTGATTGTGTGATTGTGTGATTGTGTGATTGTGTGATTGTGTGATTGTGTGATTGTGTGATTGTGTGATTGTGTAATTGTGATTGTGTGATTGTGTGATTGGGTGATTGTGTGATTGCGTGATTGTGTGATTGTGTGACTGTGTGATTGTGTGATTGTGTGATTGTGTGAGTGTGTGATTGTGTGATTGTGTGATTGAGTGATTGTGTGCTTGTGTGATTGTATACTTGTGTGATTGTCTGATTGTGTGATTGTGTGATTGTGTGATTGTGTGATTGTGTAATTGCGATTGTGCGATTGTGATTGTGTGATTGTGTGATTGTGTGATTGGGTGATTGTGTGATTGTGTGATTGTGTGACTGTGTGATTGTGTGATTGTGACTGTGTGATTGTGTGATTGTGTGATTGTGTGATTGTGTGATTGTGTGGTTGTGTGATTGTGTGATTGTGTGGTTGTGTGACCGTGATTGTGTGACCGTGATTGTGTGATCGTGATTGTGTGATCGTGATTGTGGGTCCGTGATTGAGTGACCGTGATTGTGTGACCGTGATAGTGTGACCGTGAATGTGTGATTGCGTGATTGTGATTCCGTGATTGTGATTGCGTGATTGTGCTTGTGTGATTGTATACTTGTGTGATTGTCTGATTGTGTGATTGTGCTTTTGTGTGCTTGTGTGGTTGTGTGATTGTGTGATTGCGTGATTGTGTGACTGTGTGACTGTGTGATTGTGTGATTGTGTAATTGTGTGATTGTGTGATTGTGTGATTGTGTGATTGTGACTGTGTGATTGTGTGAGTGTGTGATTGTGTGATTGTGTGGTTGTGTGATTGTGTGATTGTGTGATTGTGTGATTGTGTGATTGTGTGATTGTGTGATTGTGTGATTGTGTGATTGTGTGATTGTGTGATTGTGTGATTTTGTGATTGTGTGATTGTGTGATTGCGTGATTGTGTGCTTGTGTGATTGTGTGGTTGTGTGATTGTGTTATTAGGTGATTGTGTGATTGTGTGATTGTGTGATTGTGTGATTGTGTGGTTGTGTGATTGTGTGATTGTGTGATTGTGTGATTTTGTGATTTTGTGATTGTGTGATTGTGTGATTGTGTGGTTGTGTGATTGTGTGATTGTGTGATTGTGTGATTGTGCGATTGTGTGATTGTGACTGTGTGATTGTGTGGTTGTGTGATTGTGTGATTGTGTGATTGTGTGATTTTGTGATTGTGTGATTGTGTGATTGAGTGATTGAGTGATTGTGTGCTTGTGTGATTGTGTGGTTGTGTGGTTGTGTGATTGTGTGATTGTGTGATTGTGTGATTGTGTGATTGTGTGATTGGGTGATTGTGTGATTGCGTGATTGTGTGATTGTGTGACTGTGTGATTGTGTGATTGCGTGATTGTGTGAGTGTGTGATTGTGTGATTGTGTGATTGAGTGATTGTGTGCTTGTGTGATTGTATACTTGTGTGATTGTCTGATTGTGCGATTGTGTAATTGTGATTGTGCGATTGTGTGATTGTGTGATTGTGTGATTGTGTAATTGTGATTGTGCGATTGTGATTGTGTGATTGTGTGATTGTGTGATTGGGTGATTGTGTGATTGTGTGATTGTGTGACTGTGTGATTGTGTGATTGTGACTGTGTGATTGTGTGATTTTGTGGTTGTGTGATTGGGTGATTGTGTGATTGCGTGATTGTGTGATTGTGTGACTGTGTGATTGTGTGATTGTGTGATTGTGTGAGTGTGTGATTGTGTGATTGTGTGATTGAGTGATTGTGTGCTTGTGTGATTGTATACTTGTGTGATTGTCTGATTGTGTGATTGTGTAATTGTGATTGTGTGATTGCGTGATTGTGTGCTTGTGTGATTGTGTGGTTGTGTGATTGTGTGATTAGGTGATTGTGTGATTGTGTGATTGTGTGATTGTGTGATTGTGTGATTGTGTGATTGTGTGATTGTGTGATTGTGTGATTGTGTAATTGTGATTGTGCGATTGTGTGATTGTGTGATTGTGTGATTGTGTGATTGTGTGATTGTGTAATTGTGATTGTGCGATTGTGATTGTGTGATTGTGTGATTGTGTGATTGTGTGATTGTGTGATTGTGTGATTGTGTGATTATGTGATTGTGTGATTGTGTGATTGTGTGATTGTGTGGTTGTGCGATCGTCATTGTGTGATCGTGATTGTCTGATCGTGATTGTGTGATCGTGATTGTGTGATCGTGATTGTGCGATTGCGTGCTTGTGACTGTGTGATTGTGTGACTGTGTGATTGTGTGATTGTGACTGTGTGATTGTGTGAGTGTGTGATTGTGTGATTGAGCGATTGTGTGATTGTGTGATTGTGTGGTTGTGTGATTGTGTGACTGTGTGATTGTGTGATTGAGTGATTGTGTGCTTGTGTGATTGTGTGGTTGTGTGATTGTGTGATTGTGTGATTGTGTGATTGTGTGGTTGTGTGTTTGTGTGATTGTGTGATTGTGTGATTTTGTGATTTTGTGATTGTGTGATTGTGTGATTGTGTGGTTGTGTGATTGTGTGATTGTGTGATTGTGTGATTGTGTGATTGTGTGATTGTGACTGTGTGATTGTCTGGTTGTGTGATTGTGTGATTGTGTGATTTTGTGATTGTGTGATTGTGTGATTGTGTGGTTGTGTGATTGTGTGATTGTGTGATTGTGTGATTGTGTGATTGTGTGATTGTGACTGTGTGATTGTGTGAGTGTGTGATTGTGTGATTGAGTGATTGAGTGATTGTGTGCTTGTGTGATTGTGTGGTTGTGTGGTTGTGTGATTGTGTGATTGTGTGATTGTGTGATTGTGTGATTGTGTGATTGAGTGATTGTGTGCTTGTGTGATTGTATACTTGTGTGATTGTCTGATTGTGTGATTGTGTAATTGTGATTGTGCGATTGTGTGATTGTGTGATTGTGACTGTGTGATTGTGTGATTGTGTGATTTTGTGGTTGTGTGATTGGGTGATTGTGTGATTGCGTGATTGTGTGATTGTGTGACTGTGTGATTGTGTGATTGTGTGACTGTGTGACTGTGTGATTGTGTGATTGTGTAATTGTGTGATTGTGTGATTGTGTGATTGTGTGATTGTGACTGTGTGATTGTGTGAGTGTGTGATTGTGTGATTGTGTGGTTGTGTGATTGTGTGATTGTGTGATTGTGTGATTGTGTGATTGTGTGATTGTGTGATTGTGTGATTGTGTGATTGTGTGATTGTGTGATTTTGTGATTGTGTGATTGTGTGATTGCGTGATTGTGTGCTTGTGTGATTGTGTGGTTGTGTGATTGTGTTATTAGGTGATTGTGTGATTGTGTGATTGTGTGATTGTGTGATTGTGTGGTTGTGTGATTGTGTGATTGTGTGATTGTGTGATTTTGTGATTTTGTGATTGTGTGATTGTGTGATTGTGTGGTTGTGTGATTGTGTGATTGTGTGATTGTGTGATTGTGCGATTGTGTGATTGTGACTGTGTGATTGTGTGGTTGTGTGATTGTGTGATTGTGTGATTGTGTGATTTTGTGATTGTGTGATTGTGTGATTGAGTGATTGAGTGATTGTGTGCTTGTGTGATTGTGTGGTTGTGTGGTTGTGTGATTGTGTGATTGTGTGATTGTGTGATTGTGTGATTGTGTGATTGGGTGATTGTGTGATTGCGTGATTGTGTGATTGTGTGACTGTGTGATTGTGTGATTGCGTGATTGTGTGAGTGTGTGATTGTGTGATTGTGTGATTGAGTGATTGTGTGCTTGTGTGATTGTATACTTGTGTGATTGTCTGATTGTGCGATTGTGTAATTGTGATTGTGCGATTGTGTGATTGTGTGATTGTGTGATTGTGTAATTGTGATTGTGCGATTGTGATTGTGTGATTGTGTGATTGTGTGATTGGGTGATTGTGTGATTGTGTGATTGTGTGACTGTGTGATTGTGTGATTGTGACTGTGTGATTGTGTGATTTTGTGGTTGTGTGATTGGGTGATTGTGTGATTGCGTGATTGTGTGACTGTGTGACTGTGTGATTGTGTGATTGTGTGATTGTGTGAGTGTGTGATTGTGTGATTGTGTGATTGTGTGATTGAGTGATTGTGTGCTTGTGTGATTGTATACTTGTGTGATTGTCTGATTGTGTGATTGTGTAATTGTGATTGTGTGATTGCGTGATTGTGTGCTTGTGTGATTGTGTGGTTGTGTGATTGTGTGATTAGGTGATTGTGTGATTGTGTGATTGTGTGATTGTGTGATTGTGTGATTGTGTGATTGTGTGATTGTGTGATTGTGTGATTGTGTGATTGTGTAATTGTGATTGTGCGATTGTGTGATTGTGTGATTGTGTGATTGTGTGATTGTGTGATTGTGTAATTGTGATTGTGCGATTGTGATTGTGTGATTGTGTGATTGTGTGATTGTGTGATTGTGTGATTGTGTGATTGTGTGATTATGTGATTGTGTGATTGTGTGATTGTGTGATTGTGTGGTTGTGCGATCGTCATTGTGTGATCGTGATTGTCTGATCGTGATTGTGTGATCGTGATTGTGTGATCGTGATTGTGCGATTGCGTGCTTGTGACTGTGTGATTGTGTGACTGTGTGATTGTGTGATTGTGACTGTGTGATTGTGTGAGTGTGTGATTGTGTGATTGAGCGATTGTGTGATTGTGTGATTGTGTGGTTGTGTGATTGTGTGACTGTGTGATTGTGTGATTGAGTGATTGTGTGCTTGTGTGATTGTGTGGTTGTGTGATTGTGTGATTGTGTGATTGTGTGATTGTGTGGTTGTGTGTTTGTGTGATTGTGTGATTGTGTGATTTTGTGATTTTGTGATTGTGTGATTGTGTGATTGTGTGGTTGTGTGATTGTGTGATTGTGTGATTGTGTGATTGTGTGATTGTGTGATTGTGACTGTGTGATTGTCTGGTTGTGTGATTGTGTGATTGTGTGATTTTGTGATTGTGTGATTGTGTGATTGTGTGGTTGTGTGATTGTGTGATTGTGTGATTGTGTGATTGTGTGATTGTGTGATTGTGACTGTGCGATTGTGTGAGTGTGTGATTGTGTGATTGAGTGATTGAGTGATTGTGTGGTTGTGTGATTGTGTGGTTGTGTGGTTGTGTGATTGTGTGATTGTGTGATTGTGTGATTGTGTGATTGTGTGATTGAGTGATTGTGTGCTTGTGTGATTGTATACTTGTGTGATTGTCTGATTGTGTGATTGTGTAATTGTGATTGTGCGATTGTGTGATTGTGTGATTGTGTGATTGTGTGATTGTGTAATTGTGATTGTGTGATTGTGTGATTGAGTGATTGAGTGATTGTGTGCTTGTGTGATTGTGTGGTTGTGTGGTTGTGTGATTGTGTGATTGTGTGATTGTGTGATTTTGTGGTTGTGTGATTGGGTGATTGTGTGATTGCGTGATTGTGTGATTGTGTGACTGTGTGATTGTGTGATTGTGTGATTGTGTGAGTGTGTGATTGTGTGATTGTGTGATTGAGTGATTGTGTGCTTGTGTGATTGTATACTTGTGTGATTGTCTGATTGTGTGATTGTGTAATTGTGATAGTGTGATTGCGTGATTGTGTGCTTGTGTGATTGTGTGCTTGTGTGATTGTGTGATTAGGTGATTGTGTGATTGTGTGATTGTGTGATTGTGTGATTGTGTGATTGTGTGATTGTGTGATTGTGTGATTGTGTGATTGTGTGATTGTGTAATTGTGATTGTGCGATTGTGTGATTGTGTGATTGTGTGATTGTGTGATTGTGTAATTGTGATTGTGCGATTGTGATTGTGTGACTGTGTGATTGTGTGATTGTGACTGTGTGATTGTGACTGTGTGATTGTGACTGTGTGATTGTGTGAGTGTGTGATTGTGTGATTGAGCGATTGTGTGATTGTGTGATTGTGTGGTTGTGTGATTGTGTGATTGTGTGATTGTGTGATTGTGTGATTGTGTGATTGTGTGATTGTGTGATTCTGTGATTGTGTGATTTTGTGATTGTGTGATTGTGTGATTGCGTGATTGTGTGCTTGTGTGATTGTGTGGTTGTGTGATTGTGTTATTAGGTGATTGTGTGATTGTGTGATTGTGTGATTGTGTGATTGTGTGATTGTGCTTTTGTGTGCTTGTGTGGTTGTGTGATTGTGTGATTGCGTGATTGTGTGATTGTGTGACTGTGTGATTGTGTGATTGTGTGATTGTGTGAGTGTGTGATTGTGTGATTGTGTGATTGTGTGATTGTGTGATTGTGTGATTGTGTGATTGTGTGATTGTGTGATTGTGTGATTGCGTGATTGTGTGATTGTGTGACTGTGTGATTGTGTGATTGTGTGATTGTGTGAGTGTGTGATTGTGTGATTGAGTGATTGTGTGCTTGTGTGATTGTGTGGTTGTGTGATTGTGTGATTGTGTGATTGTGTGATTGTGTGGTTGTGTGATTGTGTGATTGTGTGATTGTGTGATTTTGTGATTTTGTGATTGTGTGATTGTGTGATTGTGTCGTTGTGTGATTGTGTGATTGTGTGATTGTGTGATTGTGTGATTGTGTGATTGTGTGATTGTGACTGTGTGATTGTGTGGTTGTGTGATTGTGTGATTTTGTGATTGTGTGATTGTGTGATTGTGTGGTTGTGTGATTGTGTGATTGTGTGATTGTGTGATTGTGTGATTGTGTGATTGTGTGATTGTGTGATTGTGTGATTGTGTGATTGTGTGATTGTGACTGTGTGATTGTGTGAGTGTGTGATTGTGTGATTGAGTGATTGAGTGATTGTGTGCTTGTGTGATTGTGTGGTTGTGTGGTTGTGTGATTGTGTGATTGTGTGATTGTGTGATTGTGTGATTGTGTGATTGGGTGATTGTGTGATTGCGTGATTGTGTGATTGTGTGACTGTGTGATTGTGTGATTGTGTGATTGTGTGAGTGTGTGATTGTGTGATTGTGTGATTGAGTGATTGTGTGCTTGTGTGATTGTATACTTCTGTGATTGTCTGATTGTGTGATTGTGTAATTGTGATTGTGCGATTGTGTGATTGTGTGATTGTGTGATTGTGTAATTGTGATTGTGCGATTGTGATTGTGTGATTGTGTGATTGTGTGATTGGGTGATTGTGTGATTGTGTGATTGTGTGACTGTGTGATTGTGTGATTGTGACTGTGTGATTGTGTGATTTTGTGGTTGTGTGATTGGGTGATTGTGTGATTGCGTGATTGTGTGATTGTGTGACTGTGTGATTGTGTGATTGTGTGATTGTGTGAGTGTGTGATTGTGTGATTGTGTGATTGAGTGATTGTGTGCTTGTGTGATTGTATACTTGTGTGATTGTCTGATTGTGTGATTGTGTAATTGTGATTGTGTGATTGCGTGATTGTGTGCTTGTGTGATTGTGTGGTTGTGTGATTGTGTGATTAGGTGATTGTGTGATTGTGTGAATGTGTGATTGTGTGATTGTGTGATTGTGTGATTGTGTGATTGTGTGATTGTGTAATTGTGATTGTGCGATTGTGTGATTGTGTGATTGTGTGATTGTGTGATTGTGTGATTGTGTGATTGTGTGATTGTGTGATTATGTGATTGTGTGATTGTGTGATTGTGTGATTGTGTGGTTGTGCGATCGTCATTGTGTGATCGTGATTGTCTGATCGTGATTGTCTGATCGTGATTGTGTGATCGTGATTGTGTGATCGTGATTGTGCGATTGCGTGCTTGTGACTGTGTGATTGTGTGACTGTGTGATTGTGTGATTGTGACTGTGTGATTGTGTGAGTGTGTGATTGTGTGATTGAGCGATTGTGTGATTGTGTGATTGTGTGGTTGTGTGATTGTGTGACTGTGTGATTGTGTGATTGAGTGATTGTGTGCTTGTGTGATTGTGTGGTTGTGTGATTGTGTGATTGTGTGATTGTGTGATTGTGTGGTTGTGTGATTGTGTGATTGTGTGATTGTGTGATTTTGTGATTTTGTGATTGTGTGATTGTGTGATTGTGTGGTTGTGTGATTGTGTGATTGTGTGATTGTGTGATTGTGTGACTGTGTGATTGTGTGGTTGTGTGATTGTGTGATCGTGTGATTGTGTGATTTTGTGATTGTGTGATTGTGTGATTGTGTGGTTGTGTGATTGTGTGATTGTGTGATTGTGTGATTGTGTGATTGTGTGATTGTGACTGTGTGATTGTGTGAGTGTGTGATTGTGTGATTGAGTGATTGAGTGATTGTGTGCTTGTGTGATTGTGTGGTTGTGTGGTTGTGTGATTGTGTGATTGTGTGATTGTGTGATTGTGTGATTGTGTGATTGTGTGATTGGGTGATTGTGTGATTGCGTGATTGTGTGATTGTGTGACTGTGTGATTGTGTGATTGTGTGATTGTGTGAGTGTGTGATTGTGTGATTGTGTGATTGAGTGATTGTGTGCTTGTGTGATTGTATACTTGTGTGATTGTATACTTGTGTGATTGTCTGATTGTGTGATTGTGTAATTGTGATTGTGCGATTGTGTGATTGTGTGATTGTGTGATTGTGTGATTGTGTAATTGTGATTGTGCGATTGTGATTGTGTGATTGTGTTATTGTGTGATTGGGTGATTGTGTGATTGTGTGATTGTGTGATTGTGTGATTGTGACTGTGTGATTTTGTGATTGTGTGATTTTGTGGTTGTGTGATTGGGTGATTGTGTGATTGCGTGATTGTGTGATTGTGTGACTGTGTGATTGTGTGATTGTGTGATTGTGTGAGTGTGTGATTGTGTGAGTGTGTGATTGTGTGATTGTGTGATTGAGTGATTGTGTGCTTGTGTGATTGTATACTTGTGTGATTGTCTGATTGTGTGATTGTGTAATTGTGATTGTGTGATTGCGTGATTGTGTGCTTGTGTGATTGTGTGCTTGTGTGATTGTGTGATTAGGTGATTGTGTGATTGTGTGATTGTGTGATTGTGTGATTGTGTGATTGTGTGATTGTGTGATTGTGTGATTGTGTGATTGTGTGATTGTGTGATTGTGTGATTGTGTGATTGTGTGATTGTGTAATTGTGATTGTGCGATTGTGTGATTGTGTGATTGTGTGATTGTGTGATTGTGTAATTGTGATTGTGCGATTGTGATTGTGTGATTGTGTGATTGTGTGATTGTGTGATTGTGTGATTGTGTGATTGTGTGATTGTGTGATTATGTGATTGTGTGATTGTGTGATTGTGTGATTGTGTGGTTGTGCGATCGTCATTGTGTGATCGTGATTGTCTGATCGTGATTGTGTGATCGTGATTGTGTGATCGTGATTGTGCGATTGCGTGCTTGTGACTGTGTGATTGTGTGACTGTGTGATTGTGTGATTGTGACTGTGTGATTGTGTGAGTGTGTGATTGTGTGATTGAGCGATTGTGTGATTGTGTGATTGTGTGGTTGTGTGATTGTGTGATTGTGTGATTGTGTGATTGTGTGATTGTGTGATTGTGTGATTGTGTGATTGTGTGATTGTGTGATTGTGTGATTGTGTGATTGAGTGATTGTGTGCTTGTGTGATTGTGTGAGTGTGTGATTGTGTGATTGAGTGATTGAGTGATTGTGTGCTTGTGTGATTGTGTGGTTGTGTGGTTGTGTGATTGTGTGATTGTGTGATTGTGTGATTGTGTGATTGTGTGATTGTGTGATTGAGTGATTGTGTGCTTGTGTGATTGTATACTTGTGTGATTGTCTGATTGTGTGATTGTGTAATTGTGATTGTGCGATTGTGTGATTGTGTGATTGTGTGATTGTGTGATTGTGTAATTGTGATTGTGCGATTGTGATTGTGTGATTGTGTGATTGTGTGATTGGGTGATTGTGTGATTGTGTGATTGAGTGATTGTGTGCTTGTGTGATTGTTTACTTGTGTGATTGTCTGATTGTGTGATTGTGTGATTGTGTAATTGTGATTGTGTGATTGCGTGATTGTGTGCTTGTGTGATTGTGTGATTGTGTGGTTGTGCGATCGTGATTGTGTGATCGTGATTGTCTGATCGTGATTGTGTGATCGTGATTGTGTGATCGTGATTGTGCGATTGCGTGCTTGTGACTGTGTGATTGTGTGACTGTGTGATTGTGTGATTGTGACTGTGTGATTGTGACTGTGTGATTGTGACTGTGTGATTGTGTGATTGTGTGATTGTGTAATTGTGATTGTGTGATTGCGTGATTGTGTGCTTGTGTGATTGTGTGATTGTGTGGTTGTGCGATCGTGATTGTGTGATCGTGATTGTCTGATCGTGATTGTGTGATCGTGATTGTGTGATCGTGATTGTGCGATTGCGTGCTTGTGACTGTGTGATTGTGTGACTGTGTGATTGTGTGATTGTGACTGTGTGATTGTGACTGTGTGATTGTGACTGTGTGATTGTGTGAGTGTGTGATTGTGTGATTGAGCGATTGTGTGATTGTGTGATTGTGTGGTTGTGTGATTGTGTGATTGTGTGATTGTGTGATTGAGTGATTGTGTGCTTGTGTGATTGTATACTTGTGTGATTGTCTGATTGTGTGATTGTCTGATTGTGTGATTGTGTAATTGTGATTGTGTGATTGCGTGATTGTGTGCTTGTGTGATTGTGTGGTTGTGTGATTGTGTGATTAGGTGATTGTGTGATTGTGTGATTGTGTGATTGTGTGATTGTGTGATTGTGTGATTGTGTGATTGTGTGATTGTGTGATTGTGTGATTGTGTAATTGTGATTGTGCGATTGTGTGATTGTGTGATTGTGTGATTGTGTGATTGTGTGATTGTGTAATTGTGATTGTGCGATTGTGATTGTGTGATTGTGTGATTGTGTGATTGTGTGATTGTGTGATTGTGTGATTGTGTGATTATGTGATTGTGTGATTGTGTGATTGTGTGATTGTGTGGTTGTGCGATCGTCATTGTGTGATCGTGATTGTCTGATCGTGATTGTGTGATCGTGATTGTGTGATCGTGATTGTGCGATTGCGTGCTTGTGACTGTGTGATTGTGTGACTGTGTGATTGTGTGATTGTGACTGTGTGATTGTGTGAGTGTGTGATTGTGTGATTGAGCGATTGTGTGATTGTGTGATTGTGTGGTTGTGTGATTGTGTGACTGTGTGATTGTGTGATTGAGTGATTGTGTGCTTGTGTGATTGTGTGGTTGTGTGATTGTGTGATTGTGTGATTGTGTGATTGTGTGGTTGTGTGTTTGTGTGATTGTGTGATTGTGTGATTTTGTGATT
The DNA here is from genome assembly GCF_050947335.1 of Megachile rotundata. Classification (NCBI taxonomy): domain Eukaryota; kingdom Metazoa; phylum Arthropoda; class Insecta; order Hymenoptera; family Megachilidae; genus Megachile; species Megachile rotundata. Next base: position 1,316,175 of record NW_027473325.1, read on the forward strand.
TTGTGATTGTGTGATTGTGTGATTGTGTGGTTGTGTGATTGTGTGATTGTGTGATTGTGTGATTGTGTGATTGTGTGATTGTGACTGTGTGATTGTCTGGTTGTGTGATTGTGTGATTGTGTGATTTTGTGATTGTGTGATTGTGTGATTGTGTGGTTGTGTGATTGTGTGATTGTGTGATTGTGTGATTGTGTGATTGTGTGATTGTGACTGTGCGATTGTGTGAGTGTGTGATTGTGTGATTGAGTGATTGAGTGATTGTGTGGTTGTGTGATTGTGTGGTTGTGTGGTTGTGTGATTGTGTGATTGTGTGATAGTGTGATTGTGTGATTGTGTGATTGAGTGATTGTGTGCTTGTGTGATTGTATACTTGTGTGATTGTCTGATTGTGTGATTGTGTAATTGTGATTGTGCGATTGTGTGATTGTGTGATTGTGTGATTGTGTGATTGTGTAATTGTGATTGTGCGATTGTGATTGTGTGATTGTGTGATTGTGTGATTGGGTGATTGTGTGATTGTGTGATTGTGTGATTGTGTGATTGTGACTGTGTGATTGTGTGATTGTGTGATTTTGTGGTTGTGTGATTGGGTGATTGTGTGATTGCGTGATTGTGTGATTGTGTGACTGTGTGATTGTGTGATTGTGTGATTGTGTGAGTGTGTGATTGTGTGATTGTGTGATTGAGTGATTGTGTGCTTGTGTGATTGTATACTTGTGTGATTGTCTGATTGTGTGATTGTGTAATTGTGATTGTGTGATTGCGTGATTGTGTGCTTGTGTGATTGTGTGCTTGTGTGATTGTGTGATTAGGTGATTGTGTGATTGTGTGATTGTGTGATTGTGTGATTGTGTGATTGTGTGATTGTGTGATTGTGTGATTGTGTGATTGTGTGATTGTGTAATTGTGATTGTGCGATTGTGTGATTGTGTGATTGTGTGATTGTGTGATTGTGTAATTGTGATTGTGCGATTGTGATTGTGTGATTGTGTGATTGTGTGATTGTGTGATTGTGTGATTGTGTGATTGTGTGATTATGTGATTGTGTGATTGTGTGATTGTGTGATTGTGTGGTTGTGCGATCGTCATTGTGTGATCGTGATTGTCTGATCGTGATTGTGTGATCGTGATTGTGTGATCGTGATTCTGCGATTGCGTGCTTGTGACTGTGTGATTGTGTGACTGTGTGATTGTGTGATTGTGACTGTGTGATTGTGTGAGTGTGTGATTGTGTGATTGAGCGACTGTGTGATTGTGTGATTGTGTGGTTGTGTGATTGTGTGATTGTGTGATTGTGTGATTGTGTGATTGTGTGATTGTGTGATTGTGTGATTGTGTGATTGTGTGATTGAGTGATTGTGTGCTTGTGTGATTGTGTGAGTGTGTGATTGTGTGATTGAGTGATTGAGTGATTGTGTGCTTGTGTGATTGTGTGGTTGTGTGGTTGTGTGATTGTGTGATTGTGTGATTGTGTGATTGTGTGATTGTGTGATTGAGTGATTGTGTGCTTGTGTGATTGTATACTTGTGTGATTGTCTGATTGTGTGATTGTGTAATTGTGATTGTGCGATTGTGTGATTGTGTGATTGTGTAATTGTGATTGTGCGATTGTGATTGTGTGATTGTGTGATTGTGTGATTGGGTGATTGTGTGATTGTGTGATTGAGTGATTGTGTGCTTGTCTGATTGTATACTTGTGTGATTGTCTGATTGTGTGATTGTGTGATTGTGTAATTGTGATTGTGTGATTGCGTGATTGTGTGCTTGTGTGATTGTGTGGTTGTGCGATCGTGATTGTGTGATCGTGATTGTCTGATCGTGATTGTGTGATCGTGATTGTGTGATCGTGATTGTGCGATTGCGTGCTTGTGACTGTGTGATTGTGTGACTGTGTGATTGTGTGATTGTGACTGTGTGATTGTGACTGTGTGATTGTGACTGTGTGATTGTGTGAGTGTGTGATTGTGTGATTGAGCGATTGTGTGATTGTGTGATTGTGTGGTTGTGTGATTGTGTGATTGTGTGATTGTGTGATTGTGTGATTGTGTGATTGTGTGATTGTGTGATTCTGTGATTGTGTGATTTTGTGATTGTGTGATTGTGTGATTGCGTGATTGTGTGCTTGTGTGATTGTGTGGTTGTGTGATTGTGTTATTAGGTGATTGTGTGATTGTGTGATTGTGTGATTGTGTGATTGTGTGATTGTGCTTTTGTGTGCTTGTGTGGTTGTGTGATTGTGTGATTGCGTGATTGTGTGATTGTGTGACTGTGTGATTGTGTGATTGTGTGATTGTGTGAGTGTGTGATTGTGTGATTGTGTGATTGTGTGATTGTGTGATTGTGTGATTGTGTGATTGTGTGATTGTGTGATTGTGTGATTGTGTGATTGCGTGATTGTGTGCTTGTGTGATTGTGTGGTTGTGTGATTGTGTGATTAGGTGATTGTGTGATTGTGTGATTGTGTGATTGTGTGATTGTGTGATTGTGTGATTGTGCGATTGTGTGATTGTGTGATTGTGAGATTGTGTAATTGTGATTGTGTGATTGTGTGATTGTGTGATTGTGCGATTGTGTGATTGTGTGATTGTGTGATTGTGTGATTGTGTGACTGTGTGATTGTGTGATTGTGTGATTGTGTGATTGTGTGATAGTGTGATTGTGTGATTGTGTGATTGTGAGATTGTGTGATTGTGTGAATGTGTGATTGTGTGATTGTGATTGTGATTGTGTGATTGTGATTGTGTGATTGAGTGATTGTGTGCTTGTGTGATTGTATACTTTTGTGATTGTCTGATTGTGTGATTGTGCGATTGTGTGCTTGTGTGATTGTGTGATTGTGTGATTGCGTGATTGTGTGATTGTGTGACTGTGTGATTGTGTGATTGTGTGATTGTGTGAGTGTGTGATTGTGTGATTGAGTGATTGTGCGCCTGTGTGATTGTGTGGTTGTGTGATTGTGTTATTGTGTGATTGTGTGATTGTGTGATTGTGTGATTGTGTGATTGTGATTGTGATTGTGTGATTGTGATTGTGTGATTGTGGTTGTGTGATTGTGATTGTGTGATTGTGACTGTGTGATTGTGTGAGTGTGTGATTGTGTGATTGTGTGGTTGTGTGATTGTGTGATTGTGTGATTGTGTGATTTTGTGATTGTGTGATTGTGTGATTGTGTGGTTGTGTGATTGTGTGATTGTGTGATTGTGTGATTGTGTGATTGTGTGATTGTGTGATTGTGTGATTGTGACTGTGTGATTGTGTGAGTGTGTGATTGTGTGATTGAGTGATTGTGTGCTTGTGTGATTGTGTGGTTGTGTGGTTGTGTGATTGTGTGATTGTGTGATTGTGTGATTGTGTGATTGTGTGATTGTGTGATTGTGTGATTGGGTGATTGTGTGATTGCGTGATTGTGTGATTGTGTGACTGTGTGATTGTGTGATTGTGTGATTGTGTGAGTGTGTGATTGTGTGATTGTGTGATTGAGTGATTGTGCGCTTGTGTGATTGTATACTTGTGTGATTGTCTGACTGTGTGATTGTGCGATTGTGTGATTGTGTGATTGTGTGATTGTGTGATTGTGTGATTGTGTGATTGTCTGATTGTGTGATTGTGCGATTGTGTGCTTGTGTGATTGTGTGATTGTGTGATTGCGTGATTGTGTGATTGTGTGACTGTGTGATTGTGTGATTGTGTGATTGTGTGAGTGTGTGATTGTGTGATTGAGTGATTGTGTGCTTGTGTGATTGTGTGGTTGTGTGATTGTGTGATTGTGTGATTGTGTGATTGTGTGGTTGTGTGATTGTGTGATTGTGTGATTGTGTGATTTTGTGATTTTGTGATTGTGTGATTGTGTGATTGTGTCGTTGTGTGATTGTGTGATTGTGTGATTGTGTGATTGTGTGATTGTGTGATTGTGTGATTGTGACTGTGTGATTGTGTGGTTGTGTGATTGTGTGATTTTGTGATTGTGTGATTGTGTGATTGTGTGGTTGTGTGATTGTGTGATTGTGTGATTGTGTGATTGTGTGATTGTGTGATTGTGTGATTGTGTGATTGTGTGATTGTGTGATTGTGTGATTGTGACTGTGTGATTGTGTGAGTGTGTGATTGTGTGATTGAGTGATTGAGTGATTGTGTGCTTGTGTGATTGTGTGGTTGTGTGGTTGTGTGATTGTGTGATTGTGTGATTGTGTGATTGTGTGATTGTGTGATTGGGTGATTGTGTGATTGCGTGATTGTGTGATTGTGTGACTGTGTGATTGTGTGATTGTGTGATTGTGTGAGTGTGTGATTGTGTGATTGTGTGATTGAGTGATTGTGTGCTTGTGTGATTGTATACTTCTGTGATTGTCTGATTGTGTGATTGTGTAATTGTGATTGTGCGATTGTGTGATTGTGTGATTGTGTGATTGTGTAATTGTGATTGTGCGATTGTGATTGTGTGATTGTGTGATTGTGTGATTGGGTGATTGTGTGATTGTGTGATTGTGTGACTGTGTGATTGTGTGATTGTGACTGTGTGATTGTGTGATTTTGTGGTTGTGTGATTGGGTGATTGTGTGATTGCGTGATTGTGTGATTGTGTGACTGTGTGATTGTGTGATTGTGTGATTGTGTGAGTGTGTGATTGTGTGATTGTGTGATTGAGTGATTGTGTGCTTGTGTGATTGTATACTTGTGTGATTGTCTGATTGTGTGATTGTGTAATTGTGATTGTGTGATTGCGTGATTGTGTGCTTGTGTGATTGTGTGGTTGTGTGATTGTGTGATTAGGTGATTGTGTGATTGTGTGAATGTGTGATTGTGTGATTGTGTGATTGTGTGATTGTGTGATTGTGTGATTGTGTAATTGTGATTGTGCGATTGTGTGATTGTGTGATTGTGTGATTGTGTGATTGTGTGATTGTGTGATTGTGTGATTGTGTGATTATGTGATTGTGTGATTGTGTGATTGTGTGATTGTGTGGTTGTGCGATCGTCATTGTGTGATCGTGATTGTCTGATCGTGATTGTCTGATCGTGATTGTGTGATCGTGATTGTGTGATCGTGATTGTGCGATTGCGTGCTTGTGACTGTGTGATTGTGTGACTGTGTGATTGTGTGATTGTGACTGTGTGATTGTGTGAGTGTGTGATTGTGTGATTGAGCGATTGTGTGATTGTGTGATTGTGTGGTTGTGTGATTGTGTGACTGTGTGATTGTGTGATTGAGTGATTGTGTGCTTGTGTGATTGTGTGGTTGTGTGATTGTGTGATTGTGTGATTGTGTGATTGTGTGGTTGTGTGATTGTGTGATTGTGTGATTGTGTGATTTTGTGATTTTGTGATTGTGTGATTGTGTGATTGTGTGGTTGTGTGATTGTGTGATTGTGTGATTGTGTGATTGTGTGACTGTGTGATTGTGTGGTTGTGTGATTGTGTGATTGTGTGATTGTGTGATTTTGTGATTGTGTGATTGTGTGATTGTGTGGTTGTGTGATTGTGTGATTGTGTGATTGTGTGATTGTGTGATTGTGTGATTGTGACTGTGTGATTGTGTGAGTGTGTGATTGTGTGATTGAGTGATTGAGTGATTGTGTGCTTGTGTGATTGTGTGGTTGTGTGGTTGTGTGATTGTGTGATTGTGTGATTGTGTGATTGTGTGATTGTGTGATTGTGTGATTGGGTGATTGTGTGATTGCGTGATTGTGTGATTGTGTGACTGTGTGATTGTGTGATTGTGTGATTGTGTGAGTGTGTGATTGTGTGATTGTGTGATTGAGTGATTGTGTGCTTGTGTGATTGTATACTTGTGTGATTGTATACTTGTGTGATTGTCTGATTGTGTGATTGTGTAATTGTGATTGTGCGATTGTGTGATTGTGTGATTGTGTGATTGTGTGATTGTGTAATTGTGATTGTGCGATTGTGATTGTGTGATTGTGTGATTGTGTGATTGGGTGATTGTGTGATTGTGTGATTGTGTGATTGTGTGATTGTGACTGTGTGATTTTGTGATTGTGTGATTTTGTGGTTGTGTGATTGGGTGATTGTGTGATTGCGTGATTGTGTGATTGTGTGACTGTGTGATTGTGTGATTGTGTGATTGTGTGAGTGTGTGATTGTGTGAGTGTGTGATTGTGTGATTGTGTGATTGAGTGATTGTGTGCTTGTGTGATTGTATACTTGTGTGATTGTCTGATTGTGTGATTGTGTAATTGTGATTGTGTGATTGCGTGATTGTGTGCTTGTGTGATTGTGTGCTTGTGTGATTGTGTGATTAGGTGATTGTGTGATTGTGTGATTGTGTGATTGTGTGATTGTGTGATTGTGTGATTGTGTGATTGTGTGATTGTGTGATTGTGTGATTGTGTGATTGTGTGATTGTGTGATTGTGTAATTGTGATTGTGCGATTGTGTGATTGTGTGATTGTGTGATTGTGTGATTGTGTAATTGTGATTGTGCGATTGTGATTGTGTGATTGTGTGATTGTGTGATTGTGTGATTGTGTGATTGTGTGATTGTGTGATTGTGTGATTATGTGATTGTGTGATTGTGTGATTGTGTGATTGTGTGGTTGTGCGATCGTCATTGTGTGATCGTGATTGTCTGATCGTGATTGTGTGATCGTGATTGTGTGATCGTGATTGTGCGATTGCGTGCTTGTGACTGTGTGATTGTGTGACTGTGTGATTGTGTGATTGTGACTGTGTGATTGTGTGAGTGTGTGATTGTGTGATTGAGCGATTGTGTGATTGTGTGATTGTGTGGTTGTGTGATTGTGTGATTGTGTGATTGTGTGATTGTGTGATTGTGTGATTGTGTGATTGTGTGATTGTGTGATTGTGTGATTGTGTGATTGTGTGATTGAGTGATTGTGTGCTTGTGTGATTGTGTGAGTGTGTGATTGTGTGATTGAGTGATTGAGTGATTGTGTGCTTGTGTGATTGTGTGGTTGTGTGGTTGTGTGATTGTGTGATTGTGTGATTGTGTGATTGTGTGATTGTGTGATTGTGTGATTGAGTGATTGTGTGCTTGTGTGATTGTATACTTGTGTGATTGTCTGATTGTGTGATTGTGTAATTGTGATTGTGCGATTGTGTGATTGTGTGATTGTGTGATTGTGTGATTGTGTAATTGTGATTGTGCGATTGTGATTGTGTGATTGTGTGATTGTGTGATTGGGTGATTGTGTGATTGTGTGATTGAGTGATTGTGTGCTTGTGTGATTGTTTACTTGTGTGATTGTCTGATTGTGTGATTGTGTGATTGTGTAATTGTGATTGTGTGATTGCGTGATTGTGTGCTTGTGTGATTGTGTGATTGTGTGGTTGTGCGATCGTGATTGTGTGATCGTGATTGTCTGATCGTGATTGTGTGATCGTGATTGTGTGATCGTGATTGTGCGATTGCGTGCTTGTGACTGTGTGATTGTGTGACTGTGTGATTGTGTGATTGTGACTGTGTGATTGTGACTGTGTGATTGTGACTGTGTGATTGTGTGAGTGTGTGATTGTGTGATTGAGCGATTGTGTGATTGTGTGATTGTGTGGTTGTGTGATTGTGTGATTGTGTGATTGTGTGATTGAGTGATTGTGTGCTTGTGTGATTGTATACTTGTGTGATTGTCTGATTGTGTGATTGTGTGATTGTGTGATTGTGTGATTGTGTGATTGTGTGATTGTGTGATTGTGTGATTGTGTGATTGTGTGATTGTGTGATTGTGTGATTGTGTGATTGTGTGATTGTGTGATTGTGTGATTGTGTGATTGTGTAATTGTGATTGTGTGATTGTGTGATTGGGTGATTGTGTGATTGCGTGATTGTGTGATTGTGTGACTGTGTGATTGTGTGATTGTGTGATTGTGTGAGTGTGTGATTGTGTGATTGTGTGATTGAGTGATTGTGTGCTTGTGTGATTGTATACTTGTGTGATTGTCTGATTGTGTGATTGTGTGATTGTGTGATTGTGTGATTGTGTAATTGCGATTGTGCGATTGTGATTGTGTGATTGTGTGATTGTGTGATTGGGTGATTGTGTGATTGTGTGATTGTGTGACTGTGTGATTGTGTGATTGTGACTGTGTGATTGTGTGATTGTGTGATTGTGTGGTTGTGTGATTGTGTGATTGTGTGGTTGTGTGACCGTGATTGTGTGACCGTGATTGTGTGATCGTGATTGTGTGATCGTGATTGTGGGTCCGTGATTGAGTGACCGTGATTGTGTGACCGTGATAGTGCGACCGTGAATGTGTGATTGCGTGATTGTGATTCCGTGATTGTGATTGCGTGATTGTGCTTGTGTGATTGTATACTTGTGTGATTGTATACTTGTGTGATTGTCTGATTGTGTGATTGTGCTTTTGTGTGCTTGTGTGGTTGTGTGATTGTGTGATTGCGTGATTGTGTGATTGTGTGACTGTGTGATTGTGTGATTGTGTGATTGTGTGAGTGTGTGATTGTGTGATTGTGTGATTGTGTGATTGTGTGATTGTGTGATTGTGTGATTGTGTGATTGTGTGATTGTGTGATTGTGTGATTGCGTGATTGTGTGCTTGTGTGATTGTGTGGTTGTGTGATTGTGTGATTAGGTGATTGTGTGATTGTGTGATTGTGTGATTGTGTGATTGTGTGATTGTGTGATTGTGCGATTGTGTGATTGTGTGATTGTGAGATTGTGTAATTGTGATTGTGTGATTGTGTGATTGTGTGATTGTGCGATTGTGTGATTGTGTGATTGTGTGATTGTGTGATTGTGTGACTGTGTGATTGTGTGATTGTGTGATTGTGTGATTGTGTGATAGTGTGATTGTGTGATTGTGTGATTGTGAGATTGTGTGATTGTGTGAATGTGTGATTGTGTGATTGTGATTGTGATTGTGTGATTGTGATTGTGTGATTGAGTGATTGTGTGCTTGTGTGATTGTATACTTTTGTGATTGTCTGATTGTGTGATTGTGCGATTGTGTGCTTGTGTGATTGTGTGATTGTGTGATTGCGTGATTGTGTGATTGTGTGACTGTGTGATTGTGTGATTGTGTGATTGTGTGAGTGTGTGATTGTGTGATTGAGTGATTGTGCGCCTGTGTGATTGTGTGGTTGTGTGATTGTGTTATTGTGTGATTGTGTGATTGTGTGATTGTGTGATTGTGTGATTGTGATTGTGATTGTGTGATTGTGATTGTGTGATTGTGGTTGTGTGATTGTGATTGTGTGATTGTGACTGTGTGATTGTGTGAGTGTGTGATTGTGTGATTGTGTGGTTGTGTGATTGTGTGATTGTGTGATTGTGTGATTTTGTGATTGTGTGATTGTGTGATTGTGTGGTTGTGTGATTGTGTGATTGTGTGATTGTGTGATTGTGTGATTGTGTGATTGTGTGATTGTGTGATTGTGACTGTGTGATTGTGTGAGTGTGTGATTGTGTGATTGAGTGATTGTGTGCTTGTGTGATTGTGTGGTTGTGTGGTTGTGTGATTGTGTGATTGTGTGATTGTGTGATTGTGTGATTGTGTGATTGTGTGATTGTGTGATTGGGTGATTGTGTGATTGCGTGATTGTGTGATTGTGTGACTGTGTGATTGTGTGATTGTGTGATTGTGTGAGTGTGTGATTGTGTGATTGTGTGATTGAGTGATTGTGCGCTTGTGTGATTGTATACTTGTGTGATTGTCTGACTGTGTGATTGTGCGATTGTGTGATTGTGTGATTGTGTGATTGTGTGATTGTGTGATTGTGTGATTGTCTGATTGTGTGATTGTGCGATTGTGTGCTTGTGTGATTGTGTGATTGTGTGATTGCGTGATTGTGTGATTGTGTGACTGTGTGATTGTGTGATTGTGTGATTGTGTGAGTGTGTGATTGTGTGATTGAGTGATTGTGTGCTTGTGTGATTGTGTGGTTGTGTGATTGTGTGATTGTGTGATTGTGTGATTGTGTGGTTGTGTGATTGTGTGATTGTGTGATTGTGTGATTTTGTGATTTTGTGATTGTGTGATTGTGTGATTGTGTCGTTGTGTGATTGTGTGATTGTGTGATTGTGTGATTGTGTGATTGTGTGATTGTGTGATTGTGACTGTGTGATTGTGTGGTTGTGTGATTGTGTGATTTTGTGATTGTGTGATTGTGTGATTGTGTGGTTGTGTGATTGTGTGATTGTGTGATTGTGTGATTGTGTGATTGTGTGATTGTGTGATTGTGTGATTGTGTGATTGTGTGATTGTGTGATTGTGACTGTGTGATTGTGTGAGTGTGTGATTGTGTGATTGAGTGATTGAGTGATTGTGTGCTTGTGTGATTGTGTGGTTGTGTGGTTGTGTGATTGTGTGATTGTGTGATTGTGTGATTGTGTGATTGTGTGATTGGGTGATTGTGTGATTGCGTGATTGTGTGATTGTGTGACTGTGTGATTGTGTGATTGTGTGATTGTGTGAGTGTGTGATTGTGTGATTGTGTGATTGAGTGATTGTGTGCTTGTGTGATTGTATACTTCTGTGATTGTCTGATTGTGTGATTGTGTAATTGTGATTGTGCGATTGTGTGATTGTGTGATTGTGTGATTGTGTAATTGTGATTGTGCGATTGTGATTGTGTGATTGTGTGATTGTGTGATTGGGTGATTGTGTGATTGTGTGATTGTGTGACTGTGTGATTGTGTGATTGTGACTGTGTGATTGTGTGATTTTGTGGTTGTGTGATTGGGTGATTGTGTGATTGCGTGATTGTGTGATTGTGTGACTGTGTGATTGTGTGATTGTGTGATTGTGTGAGTGTGTGATTGTGTGATTGTGTGATTGAGTGATTGTGTGCTTGTGTGATTGTATACTTGTGTGATTGTCTGATTGTGTGATTGTGTAATTGTGATTGTGTGATTGCGTGATTGTGTGCTTGTGTGATTGTGTGGTTGTGTGATTGTGTGATTAGGTGATTGTGTGATTGTGTGAATGTGTGATTGTGTGATTGTGTGATTGTGTGATTGTGTGATTGTGTGATTGTGTAATTGTGATTGTGCGATTGTGTGATTGTGTGATTGTGTGATTGTGTGATTGTGTGATTGTGTGATTGTGTGATTGTGTGATTATGTGATTGTGTGATTGTGTGATTGTGTGATTGTGTGGTTGTGCGATCGTCATTGTGTGATCGTGATTGTCTGATCGTGATTGTCTGATCGTGATTGTGTGATCGTGATTGTGTGATCGTGATTGTGCGATTGCGTGCTTGTGACTGTGTGATTGTGTGACTGTGTGATTGTGTGATTGTGACTGTGTGATTGTGTGAGTGTGTGATTGTGTGATTGAGCGATTGTGTGATTGTGTGATTGTGTGGTTGTGTGATTGTGTGACTGTGTGATTGTGTGATTGAGTGATTGTGTGCTTGTGTGATTGTGTGGTTGTGTGATTGTGTGATTGTGTGATTGTGTGATTGTGTGGTTGTGTGATTGTGTGATTGTGTGATTGTGTGATTTTGTGATTTTGTGATTGTGTGATTGTGTGATTGTGTGGTTGTGTGATTGTGTGATTGTGTGATTGTGTGATTGTGTGACTGTGTGATTGTGTGGTTGTGTGATTGTGTGATTGTGTGATTGTGTGATTTTGTGATTGTGTGATTGTGTGATTGTGTGGTTGTGTGATTGTGTGATTGTGTGATTGTGTGATTGTGTGATTGTGTGATTGTGACTGTGTGATTGTGTGAGTGTGTGATTGTGTGATTGAGTGATTGAGTGATTGTGTGCTTGTGTGATTGTGTGGTTGTGTGGTTGTGTGATTGTGTGATTGTGTGATTGTGTGATTGTGTGATTGTGTGATTGTGTGATTGGGTGATTGTGTGATTGCGTGATTGTGTGACTGTGTGACTGTGTGATTGTGTGATTGTGTGATTGTGTGAGTGTGTGATTGTGTGATTGTGTGATTGAGTGATTGTGTGCTTGTGTGATTGTATACTTGTGTGATTGTATACTTGTGTGATTGTCTGATTGTGTGATTGTGTAATTGTGATTGTGCGATTGTGTGATTGTGTGATTGTGTGATTGTGTGATTGTGTAATTGTGATTGTGCGATTGTGATTGTGTGATTGTGTGATTGTGTGATTGGGTGATTGTGTGATTGTGTGATTGTGTGATTGTGTGATTGTGACTGTGTGATTTTGTGATTGTGTGATTTTGTGGTTGTGTGATTGGGTGATTGTGTGATTGCGTGATTGTGTGATTGTGTGACTGTGTGATTGTGTGATTGTGTGATTGTGTGAGTGTGTGATTGTGTGAGTGTGTGATTGTGTGATTGTGTGATTGAGTGATTGTGTGCTTGTGTGATTGTATACTTGTGTGATTGTCTGATTGTGTGATTGTGTAATTGTGATTGTGTGATTGCGTGATTGTGTGCTTGTGTGATTGTGTGCTTGTGTGATTGTGTGATTAGGTGATTGTGTGATTGTGTGATTGTGTGATTGTGTGATTGTGTGATTGTGTGATTGTGTGATTGTGTGATTGTGTGATTGTGTGATTGTGTGATTGTGTGATTGTGTGATTGTGTAATTGTGATTGTGCGATTGTGTGATTGTGTGATTGTGTGATTGTGTGATTGTGTAATTGTGATTGTGCGATTGTGATTGTGTGATTGTGTGATTGTGTGATTGTGTGATTGTGTGATTGTGTGATTGTGTGATTGTGTGATTATGTGATTGTGTGATTGTGTGATTGTGTGATTGTGTGGTTGTGCGATCGTCATTGTGTGATCGTGATTGTCTGATCGTGATTGTGTGATCGTGATTGTGTGATCGTGATTGTGCGATTGCGTGCTTGTGACTGTGTGATTGTGTGACTGTGTGATTGTGTGATTGTGACTGTGTGATTGTGTGAGTGTGTGATTGTGTGATTGAGCGATTGTGTGATTGTGTGATTGTGTGGTTGTGTGATTGTGTGATTGTGTGATTGTGTGATTGTGTGATTGTGTGATTGTGTGATTGTGTGATTGTGTGATTGTGTGATTGTGTGATTGTGTGATTGAGTGATTGTGTGCTTGTGTGATTGTGTGAGTGTGTGATTGTGTGATTGAGTGATTGAGTGATTGTGTGCTTGTGTGATTGTGTGGTTGTGTGGTTGTGTGATTGTGTGATTGTGTGATTGTGTGATTGTGTGATTGTGTGATTGTGTGATTGAGTGATTGTGTGCTTGTGTGATTGTATACTTGTGTGATTGTCTGATTGTGTGATTGTGTAATTGTGATTGTGCGATTGTGTGATTGTGTGATTGTGTGATTGTGTGATTGTGTAATTGTGATTGTGCGATTGTGATTGTGTGATTGTGTGATTGTGTGATTGGGTGATTGTGTGATTGTGTGATTGAGTGATTGTGTGCTTGTGTGATTGTTTACTTGTGTGATTGTCTGATTGTGTGATTGTGTGATTGTGTAATTGTGATTGTGTGATTGCGTGATTGTGTGCTTGTGTGATTGTGTGATTGTGTGGTTGTGCGATCGTGATTGTGTGATCGTGATTGTCTGATCGTGATTGTGTGATCGTGATTGTGTGATCGTGATTGTGCGATTGCGTGCTTGTGACTGTGTGATTGTGTGACTGTGTGATTGTGTGATTGTGACTGTGTGATTGTGACTGTGTGATTGTGACTGTGTGATTGTGTGAGTGTGTGATTGTGTGATTGAGCGATTGTGTGATTGTGTGATTGTGTGGTTGTGTGATTGTGTGATTGTGTGATTGTGTGATTGAGTGATTGTGTGCTTGTGTGATTGTATACTTGTGTGATTGTCTGATTGTGTGATTGTGTGATTGTGTGATTGTGTGATTGTGTGATTGTGTGATTGTGTGATTGTGTGATTGTGTGATTGTGTGATTGTGTGATTGTGTGATTGTGTGATTGTGTGATTGTGTGATTGTGTGATTGTGTAATTGTGATTGTGTGATTGTGTGATTGGGTGATTGTGTGATTGCGTGATTGTGTGATTGTGTGACTGTGTGATTGTGTGATTGTGTGATTGTGTGAGTGTGTGATTGTGTGATTGTGTGATTGAGTGATTGTGTGCTTGTGTGATTGTATACTTGTGTGATTGTCTGATTGTGTGATTGTGTGATTGTGTGATTGTGTGATTGTGTAATTGCGATTGTGCGATTGTGATTGTGTGATTGTGTGATTGTGTGATTGGGTGATTGTGTGATTGTGTGATTGTGTGACTGTGTGATTGTGTGATTGTGACTGTGTGATTGTGTGATTGTGTGATTGTGTGTTTGTGTGATTGTGTGATTGTGTGGTTGTGTGACCGTGATTGTGTGACCGTGATTGTGTGATCGTGATTGTGTGATCGTGATTGTGGGTCCGTGATTGAGTGACCGTGATTGTGTGACCGTGATAGTGCGACCGTGAATGTGTGATTGCGTGATTGTGATTCCGTGATTGTGATTGCGTGATTGTGCTTGTGTGATTGTATACTTGTGTGATTGTATACTTGTGTGATTGTCTGATTGTGTGATTGTGCTTTTGTGTGCTTGTGTGGTTGTGTGATTGTGTGATTGCGTGATTGTGTGACTGTGTGACTGTGTGATTGTGTGATTGTGTAATTGTGTGATTGTGTGATTGTGTGATTGTGTGATTGTGACTGTGTGATTGTGTGAGTGTGTGATTGTGTGATTGTGTGGTTGTGTGATTGTGTGATTGTGTGATTGTGTGATTGTGTGATTGTGTGATTGTGTGATTGTGTGATTGTGTGATTGTGTGATTGTGTGATTTTGTGATTGTGTGATTGTGTGATTGCGTGATTGTGTGCTTGTGTGATTGTGTGCTTGTGTGATTGTGTTATTAGGTGATTGTGTGATTGTGTGATTGTGTGATTGTGTGATTGTGTGGTTGTGTGATTGTGTGATTGTGTGATTGTGTGATTTTGTGATTTTGTGATTTTGTGATTGTGTGATTGTGTGATTGTGTGGTTGTGTGATTGTGTGATTGTGTGATTAGGTGATTGTGTGATTGTGTGATTGTGTGATTGTGTGATTGTGTGATTGTGTGATTGTGTGATTGTGTGATTGTGTAATTGTGATTGTGCGATTGTGTGATTGTGTGATTGTGTGATTGTGTGATTGTGTGATTGTGTAATTGTGATTGTGCGATTGTGATTGTGTGATTGTGTGATTGTGTGATTGTGTGATTGTGTGATTGTGTGATTGTGTGATTGTGTGATTATGTGATTGTGTGATTGTGTGATTGTGTGATTGTGTGGTTGTGCGATCGTCATTGTGTGATCGTGATTGTCTGATCGTAATTGTGTGATCGTGATTGTGTGATCGTGATTGTGCGATTGCGTGCTTGTGACTGTGTGATTGTGTGACTGTGTGATTGTGTGATTGTGACTGTGTGATTGTGTGAGTGTGTGATTGTGTGATTGAGCGATTGTGTGATTGAGCGATTGTGTGATTGTGTGATTGTGTGGTTGTGTGATTGTGTGACTGTGTGATTGTGTGATTGAGTGATTGTGTGCTTGTGTGATTGTGTGGTTGTGTGATTGTGTGATTGTGTGATTGTGTGATTGTGTGGTTGTGTGATTGTGTGATTGTGTGATTGTGTGATTTTGTGATTTTGTGATTGTGTGATTGTGTGATTGTGTGGTTGTGTGATTGTGTGATTGTGTGATTGTGTGATTGTGTGATTGTGTGATTGTGTGATTGTGACTGTGTGATTGTCTGGTTGTGTGATTGTGTGATTGTGTGATTGTGTGATTTTGTGATTGTGTGATTGTGTGATTGTGTGGTTGTGTGAATGTGTGATTGTGTGATTGTGTGATTGTGTGATTGTGACTGTGTGATTGTGTGAGTGTGTGATTGTGTGATTGAGTGATTGAGTGATTGTGTGCTTGTGTGATTGTGTGGTTGTGTGGTTGTGTGATTGTGTGATTGTGTGATTGTGTGATTGTGTGATTGTGTGATTGTGTGATTTGGTGATTGTGTGATTGCGTGATTGTGTGATTGTGTGATTGTGTGACTGTGTGATTGTGTAATTGTGATTGTGCGATTGTGTGATTGTGTGATTGTGTGATTGTGTGATTGTGTAATTGTGATTGTGCGATTGTGATTGTGTGATTGTGTGATTGTGTGATTGGGTGATTGTGTGATTGTGTGATTGTGTGATTGTGTGATTGTGACTGTGTGATTGTGTGGTTGTGTGATTTTGTGGTTGTGTGATTGGGTGATTGTGTGATTGCGTGATTGTGTGATTGTGTGACTGTGTGATTGTGTGATTGTGTGATTGTGTGAGTGTGTGATTGTGTGATTGTGTGATTGAGTGATTGTGTGCTTGTGTGATTGTATACTTGTGTTATCGTCTGATTGTGTGATTGTGTAATTGTGATTGTGTGATTGCGTGATTGTGTGCTTGTGTGATTGTGTGCTTGTGTGATTGTGTGATTAGGTGATTGTGTGATTGTGTGATTGTGTGATTGTGTGATTGTGTGATTGTGTGATTGTGTGATTGTGTGATTGTGTAATTGTGATTGTGCGATTGTGTGATTGTGTGATTGTGTGATTGTGTGATTGTGTAATTGTGATTGTGCGATTGTGATTGTGTGATTGTGTGATTGTGTGATTGTGTGATTGTGTGATTGTGTGATTATGTGATTGTGTGATTGTGTGATTGTGTGATTGTGTGGTTGTGCGATCGTCATTGTGTGATCGTGATTGTCTGATCGTGATTGTGTGATCGTGGTTGTGTGATCGTGATTGTGCGATTGCGTGCTTGTGACTGTGTGATTGTGTGACTGTGTGATTGTGTGATTGTGACTGTGTGATTGTGTGAGTGTGTGATTGTGTGATTGAGCGATTGTGTGATTGTGTGATTGTGTGGTTGTGTGATTGTGTGATTGTGTGATTGTGTGGTTGTGTGGTTGTGTGATTGTGTGATTGTGTGATTGTGTGATTGTGTGATTGTGTGATTGTGTGATTGGGTGATTGTGTGATTGCGTGATTGTGTGATTGTGTGACTGTGTGATTGTGTGATTGTGTGATTGTGTGAGTGTGTGATTGTGTGATTGTGTGATTGAGTGATTGTGTGCTTGTGTGATTGTATACTTGTGTGATTGTATACTTGTGTGATTGTCTGATTGTGTGATTGTGTAATTGTGATTGTGCGATTGTGTGATTGTGTGATTGTGTGATTGTGTGATTGTGTAATTGTGATTGTGCGATTGTGATTGTGTGATTGTGTGATTGTGTGATTGGGTGATTGTGTGATTGTGTGATTGTGTGATTGTGTGATTGTGACTGTGTGATTGTGTGATTTTGTGGTTGTGTGATTGGGTGATTGTGTGATTGCGTGATTGTGTGATTGTGTGACTGTGTGATTGTGTGATTGTGTGATTGTGTGATTGAGTGATTGTGTGCTTGTGTGATTGTATACTTGTGTGATTGTCTGATTGTGTGATTGTGTAATTGTGATTGTGTGATTGCGTGATTGTGTGCTTGTGTGATTGTGTGCTTGTGTGATTGTGTGATTAGGTGATTGTGTGATTGTGTGATTGTGTGATTGTGTGATTGTGTGATTGTGTGATTGTGTGATTGTGTGATTGTGTAATTGTGATTGTGCGATTGTGTGATTGTGTGATTGTGTGATTGTGTGATTGTGTAATTGTGATTGTGCGATTGTGATTATGTGATTGTGTGATTGTGTGATTGTGTGATTGTGTGATTGTGTGATTGTGTGATTATGTGATTGTGTGATTGTGTGATTGTGTGATTGTGTGGTTGTGCGATCGTCATTGTGTGATCGTGATTGTCTGATCGTGATTGTGTGATCGTGATTGTGTGATCGTGATTGTGCGATTGCGTGCTTGTGACTGTGTGATTGTGTGACTGTGTGATTGTGTGATTGTGACTGTGTGATTGTGTGAGTGTGTGATTGTGTGATTGAGCGATTGTGTGATTGTGTGATTGTGTGGTTGTGTGATTGTGTGATTGTGTGATTGTGTGATTGTGTGATTGTGTGATTGTGTGAGTGTGTGATTGTGTGATTGAGTGATTGAGTGATTGTGTGCTTGTGTGATTGTGTGGTTGTGTGGTTGTGTGATTGTGTGATTGTGTGATTGTGTGATTGAGTGATTGTGTGCTTGTGTGATTGTATACTTGTGTGATTGTCTGATTGTGTGATTGTGTAATTGTGATTGTGCGATTGTGTGATTGTGTGATTGTGTGATTGTGTGATTGTGTAATTGTGATTGTGCGATTGTGATTGTGTGATTGTGTGATTGTGTGATTGGGTGATTGTGTGATTGTGTGATTGAGTGATTGTGTGCTTGTCTGATTGTATACTTGTGTGATTGTCTGATTGTGTGATTGTGTAATTGTGATTGTGTGATTGCGTGATTGTGTGCTTGTGTGATTGTGTGATTGTGTGGTTGTGCGATCGTGATTGTGTGATCGTGATTGTCTGATCGTGATTGTGTGATCGTGATTGTGTGATCGTGATTGTGCGATTGCGTGCTTGTGACTGTGTGATTGTGTGACTGTGTGATTGTGTGATTGTGACTGTGTGATTGTGACTGTGTGATTGTGACTGTGTGATTGTGTGAGTGTGTGATTGTGTGATTGAGCGATTGTGTGATTGTGTGATTGTGTGGTTGTGTGATTGTGTGATTGTGTGATTGTGTGATTGTGTGATTGTGTGATTGTGTGATTGTGTGATTGTGTGATTCTGTGATTGTGTGATTTTGTGATTGTGTGATTGTGTGATCGCTTGATTGTGTGCTTGTGTGATTGTGTGGTTGTGTGATTGTGTTATTAGGTGATTGTGTGATTGTGTGATTGTGTGATTGTGTGATTGTGTGATTGTGTGATTGTGTGATTGTGTGATTGTGTGATTGTGTGATTGTGTGATTGTGTGATTGTGTGATTGTGTAATTGTGATTGTGTGATTGTGTGATTGGGTGATTGTGTAATTGCGTGATTGTGTGAATGTGTGACTGTGTGATTGTGTGATTGTGTGATTGTGTGAGTGTGTGATTGTGTGATTGTGTGATTGAGTGATTGTGTGCTTGTGTGATTGTATACTTGTGTGATTGTCTGATTGTGTGATTGTGTGATTGTGTGATTGTGTGATTGTGTAATTGCGATTGTGCGATTGTGATTGTGTGATTGTGTGATTGTGTGATTGGGTGATTGTGTGATTGTGTGATTGTGTGACTGTGTGATTGTGTGATTGTGACTGTGTGATTGTGTGATTGTGTGATTGTGTGGTTGTGTGATTGTGTGATTGTGTGGTTGTGTGAACGTGATTGTGTGACCGTGATTGTGTGATCGTGATTGTGTGATCGTGATTGTGGGTCCGTGATTGAGTGACCGTGATTGTGTGACCGTGATAGTGTGACCGTGAATGTGTGATTGCGTGATTGTGATTCCGTGATTGTGATTGCGTGATTGTGCTTGTGTGATTGTATACTTGTGTGATTGTCTGATTGTGTGACTGTGCTTTTGTGTGGTTGTGTGGTTGTGTGATTGTGTGATTGCGTGATTGTGTGATTGTGTGACTGTGTGATTGTGTGATTGTGTAATTGTGTGAGTGTGTGATTGTGTGATTGAGTGATTGTGTGCTTGTGTGATTGTGTGGTTGTGTGATTGTGTGATTGTGTGATTGTGTGATTGTGTGGTTGTGTGATTGTGTGATTGTGTGATTGTGTGATTTTGTGATTTTGTGATTGTGTGATTGTGTGATTGTGTGGTTGTGTGATTGTGTGATTGTGTGATTGTGTGATTGTGTGACTGTGTGATTGTGTGACCGTGATAGTGTGACCGTGAATGTGTGATTGCGTGATTGTGATTCCGTGATTGTGATTGCGTGATTGTGCTTGTGTGATTGTATACTTGTGTGATTGTCTGATTGTGTGATTGTGCTTTTGTGTGCTTGTGTGGTTGTGTGATTGTGTGATTGCGTGATTGTGTGATTGTGTGACTGTGTGATTGTGTGATTGTGTGATTGTGTGAGTGTGTGATTGTGTGATTGAGTGATTGTGTGGTTGTGTGATTGTGTGATTGTGTGATTGTGTGATTGTGTGGTTGTGTGATTGTGTGATTGTGTGATTGTGTGATTTTGTGATTTTGTGATTGTGTGATTGTGTGATTGTGTGGTTGTGTGATTGTGTGATTGTGTGATTGTGTGATTGTGTGATTGTGTGATTGTGTGATTGTGACTGTGTGATTGTGTGGTTGTGTGATTGTGTGATTGTGTGATTTTGTGATTGTGTGATTGTGTGATTGTGTGGTTGAGTGATTGTGTGATTGTGTGATTGTGTGATTGTGACTGTGTGATTGTGTGAGTGTGTGATTGTGTGATTGAGTGATTGAGTGATTGTGTGCTTGTGTGATTGTGTGGTTGTGTGGTTGTGTGATTGTGTGATTGTGTGATTGTGTGATTGTGTGATTGTGTGATTGTGTGATTGTGTGATAGGGTGATTGTGTGATTGCGTGATTGTGTGATTGCGTGACTATATGATTGTGTGATTGTGTGATTGTGTGAGTGTGTGATTGTGTGATTGTGTGATTGAGTGATTGTGTGCTTGTGTGATTGTATACATGTGTGATTGTCTGATTGTGTGATTGTGTAATTGTGATTGTGCGATTGCGTGCTTGTGACTGTGTGATTGTGTGATTGTGACTGTGTGATTGTGTGAGTGTGTGATTGTGTGATTGAGCGATTGTGTGATTGTGTGATTGTGTGGTTGCGTGATTGTGTGATTGTGTGATTGTGTGATTGTGTGATTGTGTGATTGTGTGATTGTGACTGTGTGATTGTGTGATTGTGTGATTGTGTGATTGTGTGATAGTGTGATTGTGTGATTGTGTGATTGTGAGATTGTGTGATTGTGTGAATGTGTGATTGTGTGATTGTGATTGTGATTGTGTGATTGTGATTGTGTGATTGAGTGATTGTGTGCTTGTGTGATTGTATACTTTTGTGATTGTCTGATTGTGTGATTGTGCGATTGTGTGCTTGTGTGATTGTGTGATTGTGCGATTGCGTGATTGTGTGATTGTGTGACTGTGTGATTGTGTGATTGTGTGATTGTGTGAGTGTGTGATTGTGTGATTGAGTGATTGTGTGCCTGTGTGATTGTGTGGTTGTGTGATTGTGTTATTGTGTGATTGTGTGATTGTGTGATTGTGTGGTTGTGTGGTTGTGTGATTGTGTGATTGTGTGATTGTGTGATTGTGTGATTGTGTGATTGGGTGATTGTGTGATTGCGTGATTGTGCGATTGTGTGACTGTGTGATTGTGTGATTGTGTGATTGTGTGAGTGTGTGATTGTGTGATTGTGTGATTGAGTGATTGTGTGCTTGTGTGATTGTATACTTGTGTGATTGTCTGATTGTGTGATTGTGTAATTGTGATTGTGCGATTGTGTGATTGTGTGATTGTGTGATTGTGTAATTGTGATTGTGCGATTGTGTGATTGTGTGATTGTGTGATTGTGTGATTGTGTAATTGTGATTGTGCGATTGTGGTTGTGTGGTTGTGTGATTGTGTGATTGTGTGATTCTGTGATTGTGTGATTTTGTGATTGTGTGATTGTGTGATTGCGTGATTGTGTGCTTGTGTGATTGTGTGGTTGTGTGATTGTGTTATTAGGTGATTGTGTGATTGTGTGATTGTGTGATTGTGTGATTGTGTGATTGTGTGATTGTGTGATTGTGTGATTGTGTGATTGTGTAATTGTGATTGTGTGATTGTGTGATTGGGTGATTGTGTGATTGCGTGATTGTGTGATTGTGTGACTGTGTGATTGTGTGATTGTGTGATTGTGTGAGTGTGTGATTGTGTGATTGTGTGATTGAGTGATTGTGTGCTTGTGTGATTGTATACTTGTGTGATTGTCTCATTGTGTGATTGTGTGATTGTGTGATTGTGTGATTGTGTAATTGCGATTGTGCGATTGTGATTGTGTGATTGTGTGATTGTGTGATTGGGTGATTGTGTGGTTGTGTGATTGTGTGATTGTGTGGTTGTGTGACCGTGATTGTGTGACCGTGATTGTGTGATCGTGATTGTGTGATCGTGATTGTGGGTCCGTGATTGAGTGACCGTGATTGTGTGACCGTGATAGTGTGACCGTGAATGTGTGATTGCGTGATTGTGATTCCGTGATTGTGATTGCGTGATTGTGCTTGTGTGATTGTATACTTGTGTGATTGTCTGATTGTGTGATTGTGCTTTTGTGTGCTTGTGTGGTTGTGTGATTGTGTGATTGCGTGATTGTGTGATTGTGTGACTGTGTGATTGTGTGATTGTGTAATTGTGTGAGTGTGTGATTGTGTGATTGAGTGATTGTGTGCTTGTGTGATTGTGTGGTTGTGTGATTGTGTGATTGTGTGATTGTGTGATTGTGTGGTTGTGTGATTGTGTGATTGTGTGATTGTGTGATTTTGTGATTTTGTGATTGTGTGATTGTGTGATTGTGTGGTTGTGTGATTGTGTGATTGTGTGATTGTGTGATTGTGTGATTGTGTGATTGTGTGATTGTGTGATTGTGTGATTGTGACAGTGTGATTGTGTGGTTGTGTGATTGTGTGATTGTGCGATTTTGTGATTGTGTGATTGTGTGATTGTGTGGTTGAGTGATTGTGTGATTGTGTGATTGTGTGATTGTGTGATTGTGTGATTGTGTGATTGTGTGATTGTGACTGTGTGATTGTGTGAGTGTGTGATTGTGTGATTGAGTGATTGAGTGATTGTGTGCTTGTGTGATTGTGTGGTTGTGTGGTTGTGTGATTGTGTGATTGTGTGATTGTGTGATTGTGTGATTGTGTGATTGTGTGATTGGGTGATTGTGTGATTGCGTGATTGTGTGATTGCGTGATTGTGTGATTGCGTGACTATGTGATTGTGTGATTGTGTGAGTGTGTGATTGTGTGATTGTGTGATTGAGTGATTGTGTGCTTGTGTGATTGTATACATGTGTGATTGTCTGATTGTGTGATTGTGTAATTGTGATTGTGCGATTGCGTGCTTGTGACTGTGTGATTGTGTGACTGTGTGATTGTGTGATTGTGACTGTGTGATTGTGTGAGTGTGTGATTGTGTGATTGAGCGATTGTGTGATTGTGTGATTGTGTGGTTGCGTGATTGTGTGATTGTGTGATTGTGTGGTTGTGTGGTTGTGTCATTGTGTGATTGTGTGATTGTGTGATTGTGTGATTGTGTGATTGGGTGATTGTGTGATTGTGTGATTGTGTGACTGTGTGATTGTGTGATTGTGACTGTGTGATTGTGTGATTGGGTGATTGTGTGATTGCGTGATTGTGTGATTGTGTGACTGTGTGATTGTGTGATTGTGTGATTGTGTGAGTGTGTGATTGTGTGATTGTGTGATTGAGTGATTGTGTGCTTGTGTGATTGTATACTTGTGTGATTGTCTGATTGTGTGATTGTGTAATTGTGATTGTGCGATTGTGTGATTGTGTGATTGTGTGATTGTGTAATTGTGATTGTGCGATTGTGTGATTGTGTGATTGTGTGATTGTGTGATTGTGTAATTGTGATTGTGCGATTGTGGTTGTGTGGTTGTGTGATTGTGTGATTGTGTGATTCTGTGATTGTGTGATTTTGTGATTGTGTGATTGTGTGATTGCGTGATTGTGTGCTTGTGTGATTGTGTGGTTGTGTGATTGTGTTATTAGGTGATTGTGTGATTGTGTGATTGTGTGATTGTGTGATTGTGTGATTGTGTGATTGTGTGATTGTGTGATTGTGTGATTGTGTGATTGTGTGATTGTGTAATTGTGATTGTGTGATTGTGTGATTGGGTGATTGTGTGATTGCGTGATTGTGTGATTGTGTGACTGTGTGATTGTGTGATTGTGTGATTGTGTGAGTGTGTGATTGTGTGATTGTGTGATTGAGTGATTGTGTGCTTGTGTGATTGTATACTTGTGTGATTGTCTCATTGTGTGATTGTGTGATTGTGTGATTGTGTGATTGTGTAATTGCGATTGTGCGATTGTGATTGTGTGATTGTGTGATTGTGTGATTGGGTGATTGTGTGGTTGTGTGATTGTGTGATTGTGTGGTTGTGTGACCGTGATTGTGTGACCGTGATTGTGTGATCGTGATTGTGTGATCGTGATTGTGGGTCCGTGATTGAGTGACCGTGATTGTGTGACCGTGATAGTGTGACCGTGAATGTGTGATTGCGTGATTGTGATTCCGTGATTGTGATTGCGTGATTGTGCTTGTGTGATTGTATACTTGTGTGATTGTCTGATTGTGTGATTGTGCTTTTGTGTGCTTGTGTGGTTGTGTGATTGTGTGATTGCGTGATTGTGTGATTGTGTGACTGTGTGATTGTGTGATTGTGTAATTGTGTGAGTGTGTGATTGTGTGATTGAGTGATTGTGTGCTTGTGTGATTGTGTGGTTGTGTGATTGTGTGATTGTGTGATTGTGTGATTGTGTGGTTGTGTGATTGTGTGATTGTGTGATTGTGTGATTTTGTGATTTTGTGATTGTGTGATTGTGTGATTGTGTGGTTGTGTGATTGTGTGATTGTGTGATTGTGTGATTGTGTGATTGTGTGATTGTGACAGTGTGATTGTGTGGTTGTGTGATTGTGTGATTGTGCGATTTTGTGATTGTGTGATTGTGTGATTGTGTGGTTGAGTGATTGTGTGATTGTGTGATTGTGTGATTGTGTGATTGTGTGATTGTGTGATTGTGACTGTGTGATTGTGTGAGTGTGTGATTGTGTGATTGAGTGATTGAGTGATTGTGTGCTTGTGTGATTGTGTGGTTGTGTGGTTGTGTGATTGTGTGATTGTGTGATTGTGTGATTGTGTGATTGTGTGATTGGGTGATTGTGTGATTGCGTGATTGTGTGATTGCGTGATTGTGTGATTGCGTGACTATGTGATTGTGTGATTGTGTGATTGTGTGAGTGTGTGATTGTGTGATTGTGTGATTGAGTGATTGTGTGCTTGTGTGATTGTATACATGTGTGATTGTCTGATTGTGTGATTGTGTAATTGTGATTGTGCGATTGCGTGCTTGTGACTGTGTGATTGTGTGACTGTGTGATTGTGTGATTGTGACTGTGTGATTGTGTGAGTGTGTGATTGTGTGATTGAGCGATTGTGTGATTGTGTGATTGTGTGGTTGCGTGATTGTGTGATTGTGTGATTGTGTGGTTGTGTGGTTGTGTCATTGTGTGATTGTGTGATTGTGTGATTGTGTGATTGTGTGATTGGGTGATTGTGTGATTGTGTGATTGTGTGACTGTGTGATTGTGTGATTGTGACTGTGTGATTGTGTGATTGTGTGATTGTGTGGTTGTGTGATTGTGTGATTGTGTGGTTGTGTGACCGTGATTGTGTGACCGTGATTGTGTGATCGTGATTGTGTGATCGTGATTGTGGGTCCGTGATTGAGTGACCGTGATTGTGTGACCGTGATTGTGTGACCGTGATAGTGTGACCGTGAATGTGTGATTGCGTGATTGTGATTCCGTGATTGTGATTGCGTGATTGTGCTTGTGTGATTGTATACTTGTGTGATTGTCTGATTGTGTGATTGTGCTTTTGTGTGCTTGTGTGGTTGTGTGATTGTGTGATTGCGTGATTGTGTGATTGTGTGACTGTGTGATTGTGTGATTGTGTGATTGTGTGAGTGTGTGATTGTGTGGTTGAGTGATTGTGTGCTTGTGTGATTGTGTGGTTGTGTGATTGTGTGATTGTGTGATTGTGTGATTGTGTGGTTGTGTGATTGTGTGATTGTGTGATTGTGTGATTTTGTGATTTTGTGATTGTGTGATTGTGTGATTGTGTGGTTGTGTGATTGTGTGATTGTGTGATTGTGTGATTGTGTGATTGTGTGATTGTGTGATTGTGACTGTGTGATTGTGTGGTTGTGTGATTGTGTGATTGTGTGATTTTGTGATTGTGTGATTGTGTGATTGTGTGGTTGAGTGATTGTGTGATTGTGTGATTGTGTGATTGTGTGATTGTGTGATTGTGACTGTGTGATTGTGTGAGTGTGTGATTGTGTGATTGAGTGATTGAGTGATTGTGTGCTTGTGTGATTGTGTGGTTGTGTGGTTGTGTGATTGTGTGATTGTGTGATTGTGTGATTGTGTGATTGTGTGATTGTGTGATAGGGTGATTGTGTGATTGCGTGATTGTGTGATTGCGTGACTACGTGATTGTGTGATTGTGTGATTGTGTGATTGTGTGATTGAGTGATTGTGTGCTTGTGTGATTGTATACATGTGTGATTGTCTGATTGTGTGATTGTGTAATTGTGATTGTGCGATTGCGTGCTTGTGACTGTGTGATTGTGTGACTGTGTGATTGTGTGATTGTGACTGTGTGATTGTGTGAGTGTGTGATTGTGTGATTGAGCGATTGTGTGATTGTGTGATTGTGTGGTTGCGTGATTGTGTGATTGTGTGATTGTGTGGTTGTGTGGTTGTGTCATTGTGTGATTGTGTGATTGTGTGATTGTGTGACTGTGTGATTGTGTGATTGTGTGATTGTGTGAGTGTGTGATTGTGTGATTGTGACTGTGTGATTGTGTGATTTTGTGGTTGTGTGATTGGGTGATTGTGTGATTGCGTGATTGTGTGATTGTGTGACTGTGCGATTGTGTGATTGTGTGATTGTGTGATTGTGTGAGTGTGTGATTGTGTGATTGTGTGATTGAGTGATTGTGTGCTTGTGTGATTGTATACTTGTGTGATTGTCTGATTGTGTGATTGTGTGATTGTGTAATTGTGATTGTGTGATTGCGTGATTGTGTGCTTGTGTGATTGTGTGGTTGTGTGATTGTGTGATTAGGTGATTGTGTGATTGTGTGATTGTGTGATTGTGTGATTGTGTGATTGTGTGATTGTGTGATTGTGTGATTGTGTGATTGTGTAATTGTGATTGTGCGATTGTGTGATTGTGTGATTGTGTGATTGTGTAATTGTGTAATTGTGATTGTGCGATTGTGATTGTGTGATTGTGTGATTGTGTGATTGTGTGATTGTGTGATTGTGTGATTGTGTGATTATGTGATTGTGTGATTGTGTGATTGTGTGGTTGTGCGATCGTCATTGTGTGATCGTGATTGTCTGATCGTGATTGTGTGATCGTGATTGTGTGATCGTGATTGTGCGATTGCGTGCTTGTGACTGTGTGATTGTGTGATCGTGTGATCGTGTGATCGTGTGATTGTGTGATTGTGTGATTTTGCGATTGTGTGATTGTGTGATTGTGTGATTGTGTGATTGTGTGAGTGTGTGATTGTGTGATTGCGTGATTGTGTGCTTGTGTGATTGTGTGGTTGTGTGATTGTGTGATTAGGTGATTGTGTGATTGTGTGATTGTGTGATTGTGTGATTGTGTGATTGTGTGATTGTGTGATTGTGTGATTGGGTGATTGTGTGATTGCGTGATTGTGTGATTGCGTGATTGTGTGATTGTGTGATTGTGTGATTGTGTGAGTGTGTGATTGTGTGATTGTGTGATTGAGTGATTGTGTGCTTGTGTGATTGTATACTTGTGTGATTGTCTGATTGTGTGATTGTGCGATTGTGTGCTTGTGCGATTGTGTGATTGTGTGATTGTGTGATTGTGTGATTGTGTGATTGTGTGATTGTGTGATTGTGTGATTGTGTGATTGTGAGATTGTGTGATTGTGTGATTGTGTGATTGTGTGATTGTGATTGTGATTGTGTGATTGTGATTGTGTGATTGAGTGATTGTGTGCTTGTGTGATTGTATACTTGTGTGATTGTCTGATTGTGTGATTGTGCGATTGTGTGCTTGTGTGATTGTGTGATCGTGTGATTGCGTGATTGTGTGATTGTGTGACTGTGTGATTGTGTGATTGTGTGATTGTGTGAGTGTGTGATTGTGTGATTGAGTGATTGTGTGCTTGTGTGATTGTGTGGTTGTGTGATTGTGTTATTGTGTGACTGTGTGATTGTGTGATTGTGTGATTGTGTGATTGTGATTGTGATTGTGTGATTGTGATTGTGTGATTGTGGTTGTGTGATTGTGATTGTGTGATTGTGACTGTGTGATTGTGTGAGTGTGTGATTGTGTGATTGTGTGATTGCGTGATTGTGAAGTTGTGTGATTGTGTGATTGTGTGATTGTGTGATTTTGTGATTGTGTGATTGTGTGATTGTGTGGTTGTGTGATTGTGTGATTGTGTGATTGTGTGATTTTGTGATTGTGTGATTGTGTGATTGTGACTGTGTGATTGTGTGAGTGTGTGATTGTGTGATTGAGTGATTGTGTGCTTGTGTGATTGTGTGGTTGTGTGGTTGTGTGATTGTGTGATTGTGTGATTGTGTGATTGTGTGATTGTGTGGTTGTGCGATCGTGATTGTGTGATCGTGATTGTCTGATCGTGATTGCGTGATCGTAATTGTGCGATCGTGATTGTGCGATTGCGTGCTTGTGACTGTGTGATTGTGTGACTGTGTGATTGTGTGGTTGTGACTGTGTGATTGTGTGAGTGTGTGATTGTGTGATTGAGCGATTGTGTGATTGTGTGATTTTGTGGTTGTGTGATTGTGTGATTGTGTGGTTGTGTGACCGTGATTGTGTGACCGTGATTGTGCGATCGTGATTGTGTGATCGTAATTGTGGGTCCGTGATTGTGTGACCGTGATTGTGTGACCGTGATAGTGTGACCGTGAATGTGTGATTGCGTGATTGTGATTGCGTGATTGTGATTGCGTGATTGTGATTGCGTGATTGTGCTTGTGTGATTGTATACTTGTGTGATTGTCTGATTGAGTGATTGTGCGATTGTGTGCTTGTGTGATTGTGTGATTGTGTGATTGTGTGATTGTGTGATTGTGTGGTTGTGTGATTGTGTGATTGTGTGATTGTGTGATTTTGTGATTGTGTGATTGTGTGATTGTGTGGTTGTGTGATTGTGTGATTGTGTGATTGTGTGATTGTGTGATTGTGTGATTGTGTGATTGTGACTGTGTGATTGTGTGGTTGTGTGATTGTGTGATTGTGTGATTGTGTGATTTTGTGATTGTGTGTTTGTGTGATTGTGTGGTTGTGTGATTGTGTGATTGTGTGATTGTGTGATTGTGTGATTGTGACTGTGTGATTGTGTGAGTGGGTGATTGTGTGATTGAGTGATTGAGTGATTGTGTGCTTGTGTGATTGTGTGGTTGTGTGGTTGTGTGATTGTGTGATGGTGTGATTAGGTGATTGTGTGATTGTGTGATTGTGTGATTGTGTGATTGTGTGATTGTGTGATTGTGTGATTGTGTGATTGTGTGATTGTGTGATTGTGTGATTGTGTGATTGTGTGATTGTGTGATTGTGTGATTGTGTGATTGTGTCATTGTGTGATTGTGTAATTGTGATTGTGTGATTGTGTGATTGGGTGATTGTGTGATTGCGTGATTGTGTGATCGTGATTGTGTGATCGTGATTGTGCGATTGCGAGCTTGTGACTGTGTGATTGTGTGAGTGTGTGATTGTGTGATTGAGCGATTGTGTGATTGTGTGATTGTGTGATTGTGTGGTTGTGTGATTGTGTGATTGTGTGATTGTGTAATTGTGTGATTGTGTGATTGTGTGATTGTGTGATTGTGTGATTGTGTGATTGTGTGATTGTGTGATTGTGTGATTGCGTGATAGTGTGCTTGTGTGATTGTGTGGTTGTGTGATTGTGTGATTAGGTGATTGTGTGATTGTGTGATTGTGTGATTGTGTGGATTGTGTGATTGTCTGATTGTGTGATTGTGTGATTGTGTGATTGTGTGATTGTGTGATTGTGTGATTGTGTGATTGTGTGATTGTGTAATTGTGATTGTGTGATTGTGTGATTGTGTGATTGTGCGATTGTGTGATTGTGTGATTGTGTGATTGTGTGATTGTGTGACTGTGTGATTGTGTGATTGTGTGATTGTGTGATTGTGTGATTGTGTGATTGTGTGATTGTGAGATTGTGTGATTGTGTGATTGTGTGATTGTGTGATTGTGATTGTGATTGTGTGATTGCGATTGTGTGATTGAGTGATTGTGTGCTTGTGTGATTGTATACTTGTGTGATTGTCTGATTGTGTGATTGTGCGATTGTGTGCTTGTGTGATTGTGTGATTGTGTGATTGCGTGATTGTGTGATTGTGTGACTGTGTGATTGTGTGATTGTGTGATTGTGTGAGTGTGTGATTGTGTGATTGAGTGATTGTGTGCTTGTGTGATTGTGTGCTTGTGTGATTGTGTTATTGTGTGATTGTGTGATTGTGTGATTGTGTGATTGTGTGATTGTGATTGTGATTGTGTGATTGTGATTGTGTGATTGTGGCTGTGTGATTGTGACTGTGTGATTGTGACTGTGTGATTGTGTGATTGTGTGATTGTGTGATTGTGTGATTGTGTGATTGTGTGGTTGTGTGATTGTGTGATTGTGTGATTGTGTGATTGTGTGATTGTGTGATTGTGTGATTGTGTGATTGTGTGATTGTGTGATTGGGTGATTGTGTGATTGCGTGATTGTGTGATTGTGTGACTGTGTGATTGTGTGATTGTGTGATTGTGTGAGTGTGTGATTGTGTGATTGTGTGATTGAGTGATTGTGTGCTTGTGTGATTGTATACTTGTGTGATTGTATACTTGTGTGATTGTCTGATTGTGTGATTGTGTAATTGTGATTGTGCGATTGTGTGATTGTGTGATTGTGTGATTGTGTGATTGTGTAATTGTGATTGTGCGATTGTGACTGTGTGATTGTGTGATTGTGTGATTGGGTGATTGTGTGATTGTGTGATTGTGTGATTGTGTGATTGTGACTGTGTGATTGTGTGATTTTGTGGTTGTGTGATTGGGTGATTGTGTGATTGCGTGATTGTGTGATTGTGTGACTGTGTGATTGTGTGATTGTGTGATTGTGTGAGTGTGTGATTGTGTGATTGTGTGATTGAGTGATTGTGTGCTTGTGTGATTGTATACTTGTGTGATTGTCTGATTGTGTGATTGTGTAATTGTGATTGTGTGATTGCGTGATTGTGTGCTTGTGTGATTGTGTGCTTGTGTGATTGTGTGATTAGGTGATTGTGTGATTGTGTGATTGTGTGATTGTGTGATTGTGTGATTGTGTGATTGTGTGATTGTGTGATTGTGTAATTGTGATTGTGCGATTGTGTGATTGTGTGATTGTGTGATTGTGTGATTGTGTAATTGTGATTGTGCGATTGTGATTATGTGATTGTGTGATTGTGTGATTGTGTGATTGTGTGATTGTGTGATTGTGTGATTATGTGATTGTGTGATTGTGTGATTGTGTGATTGTGTGGTTGTGCGATCGTCATTGTGTGATCGTGATTGTCTGATCGTGATTGTGTGATCGTGATTGTGTGATCGTGATTGTGCGATTGCGTGCTTGTGACTGTGTGATTGTGTGACTGTGTGATTGTGTGATTGTGACTGTGTGATTGTGTGAGTGTGTGATTGTGTGATTGAGCGATTGTGTGATTGTGTGATTGTGTGGTTGTGTGATTGTGTGATTGTGTGATTGTGTGATTGTGTGATTGTGTGATTGTGTGATTGTGTGATTGTGTGATTGTGTGATTGAGTGATTGTGTGCTTGTGTGATTGTGTGAGTGTGTGATTGTGTGATTGAGTGATTGAGTGATTGTGTGCTTGTGTGATTGTGTGGTTGTGTGGTTGTGTGATTGTGTGATTGTGTGATTGTGTGATTGTGTGATTCTGTGATTGTGTGATTTTGTGATTGTGTGATTGTGTGATTGCGTGATTGTGTGCTTGTGTGATTGTGTGGTTGTGTGATTGTGTTATTAGGTGATTGTGTGATTGTGTGATTGTGTGATTGTGTGATTGTGTGATTGTGTGATTGTGTGATTGTGTGATTGTGTGATTGTGTGATTGTGTGATTGTGTGATTGTGTGATTGTGTGATTGTGTGATTGTGTAATTGTGATTGTGTGATTGTGTGATTGGGTGATTGTGTAATTGCGTGATTGTGTGAATGTGTGACTGTGTGATTGTGTGATTGTGTGATTGTGTGAGTGTGTGATTGTGTGATTGTGTGATTGAGTGATTGTGTGCTTGTGTGATTGTATACTTGTGTGATTGTCTGATTGTGTGATTGTGTCATTGTGTGATTGTGTGATTGTGTAATTGCGATTGTGCGATTGTGATTGTGTGATTGTGTGATTGTGTGATTGGGTGATTGTGTGATTGTGTGATTGTGTGACTGTGTGATTGTGTGATTGTGACTGTGTGATTGTGTGATTGTGTGATTGTGTGGTTGTGTGATTGTGTGATTGTGTGGTTGTGTGACCGTGATTGTGTGACCGTGATTGTGTGATCGTGATTGTGTGATCGTGATTGTGGGTCCGTGATTGAGTGACCGTGATTGTGTGACCGTGATAGTGTGACCGTGAATGTGTGATTGCGTGATTGTGATTCCGTGATTGTGATTGCGTGATTGTGCTTGTGTGATTGTATACTTGTGTGATTGTCTGATTGTGTGACTGTGCTTTTGTGTGGTTGTGTGGTTGTGTGATTGTGTGATTGCGTGATTGTGTGATTGTGTGACTGTGTGATTGTGTGATTGTGTAATTGTGTGAGTGTGTGATTGTGTGATTGAGTGATTGTGTGCTTGTGTGATTGTGTGGTTGTGTGATTGTGTGATTGTGTGATTGTGTGATTGTGTGGTTGTGTGATTGTGTGATTGTGTGATTGTGTGATTTTGTGATTTTGTGATTGTGTGATTGTGTGATTGTGTGGTTGTGTGATTGTGTGATTGTGTGATTGTGTGATTGTGTGACTGTGTGATTGTGTGACCGTGATAGTGTGACCGTGAATGTGTGATTGCGTGATTGTGATTCCGTGATTGTGATTGCGTGATTGTGCTTGTGTGATTGTATACTTGTGTGATTGTCTGATTGTGTGATTGTGCTTTTGTGTGCTTGTGTGGTTGTGTGATTGTGTGATTGCGTGATTGTGTGATTGTGTGACTGTGTGATTGTGTGATTGTGTGATTGTGTGAGTGTGTGATTGTGTGATTGAGTGATTGTGTGCTTGTGTGATTGTGTGGTTGTGTGATTGTGTGATTGTGTGATTGTGTGATTGTGTGGTTGTGTGATTGTGTGATTGTGTGATTGTGTGATTTTGTGATTTTGTGATTGTGTGATTGTGTGATTGTGTGGTTGTGTGATTGTGTGATTGTGTGATTGTGTGATTGTGTGATTGTGTGATTGTGTGATTGTGACTGTGTGATTGTGTGGTTGTGTGATTGTGTGATTGTGTGATTTTGTGATTGTGTGATTGTGTGATTGTGTGGTTGAGTGATTGTGTGATTGTGTGATTGTGTGATTGTGACTGTGTGATTGTGTGAGTGTGTGATTGTGTGATTGAGTGATTGAGTGATTGTGTGCTTGTGTGATTGTGTGGTTGTGTGGTTGTGTGATTGTGTGATTGTGTGATTGTGTGATTGTGTGATTGTGTGATTGTGTGATAGGGTGATTGTGTGATTGCGTGATTGTGTGATTGCGTGACTATATGATTGTGTGATTGTGTGATTGTGTGAGTGTGTGATTGTGTGATTGTGTGATTGAGTGATTGTGTGCTTGTGTGATTGTATACATGTGTGATTGTCTGATTGTGTGATTGTGTAATTGTGATTGTGCGATTGCGTGCTTGTGACTGTGTGATTGTGTGATTGTGACTGTGTGATTGTGTGAGTGTGTGATTGTGTGATTGAGCGATTGTGTGATTGTGTGATTGTGTGGTTGCGTGATTGTGTGATTGTGTGATTGTGTGATTGTGTGATTGTGTGATTGTGTGATTGTGACTGTGTGATTGTGTGATTGTGTGATTGTGTGATTGTGTGATAGTGTGATTGTGTGATTGTGTGATTGTGAGATTGTGTGATTGTGTGAATGTGTGATTGTGTGATTGTGATTGTGATTGTGTGATTGTGATTGTGTGATTGAGTGATTGTGTGCTTGTGTGATTGTATACTTTTGTGATTGTCTGATTGTGTGATTGTGCGATTGTGTGCTTGTGTGATTGTGTGATTGTGCGATTGCGTGATTGTGTGATTGTGTGACTGTGTGATTGTGTGATTGTGTGATTGTGTGAGTGTGTGATTGTGTGATTGAGTGATTGTGTGCCTGTGTGATTGTGTGGTTGTGTGATTGTGTTATTGTGTGATTGTGTGATTGTGTGATTGTGTGATTGTGTGGTTGTGTGGTTGTGTGATTGTGTGATTGTGTGATTGTGTGATTGTGTGATTGTGTGATTGGGTGATTGTGTGATTGCGTGATTGTGTGATTGTGTGACTGTGTGATTGTGTGATTGTGTGATTGTGTGAGTGTGTGATTGTGTGATTGTGTGATTGAGTGATTGTGTGCTTGTGTGATTGTATACTTGTGTGATTGTCTGATTGTGTGATTGTGTAATTGTGATTGTGCGATTGTGTGATTGTGTGATTGTGTGATTGTGTAATTGTGATTGTGCGATTGTGTGATTGTGTGATTGTGTGATTGTGTGATTGTGTAATTGTGATTGTGCGATTGTGGTTGTGTGGTTGTGTGATTGTGTGATTGTGTGATTCTGTGATTGTGTGATTTTGTGATTGTGTGATTGTGTGATTGCGTGATTGTGTGCTTGTGTGATTGTGTGGTTGTGTGATTGTGTTATTAGGTGATTGTGTGATTGTGTGATTGTGTGATTGTGTGATTGTGTGATTGTGTGATTGTGTGATTGTGTGATTGTGTGATTGTGTGATTGTGTGATTGTGTGATTGTGTAATTGTGATTGTGTGATTGTGTGATTGGGTGATTGTGTGATTGCGTGATTGTGTGATTGTGTGACTGTGTGATTGTGTGATTGTGTGATTGTGTGAGTGTGTGGTTGTGTGATTGTGTGATTGAGTGATTGTGTGCTTGTGTGATTGTATACTTGTGTGATTGTCTGATTGTGTGATTGTGTGATTGTGTGATTGTGTGATTGTGTAATTGCGATTGTGCGATTGTGATTGTGTGATTGTGTGATTGTGTGATTGGGTGATTGTGTGGTTGTGTGATTGTGTGATTGTGTGGTTGTGTGACCGTGATTGTGTGACCGTGATTGTGTGATCGTGATTGTGTGATCGTGATTGTGGGTCCGTGATTGAGTGACCGTGATTGTGTGACCGTGATAGTGTGACCGTGAATGTGTGATTGCGTGATTGTGATTCCGTGATTGTGATTGCGTGATTGTGCTTGTGTGATTGTATACTTGTGTGATTGTCTGATTGTGTGATTGTGCTTTTGTGTGCTTGTGTGGTTGTGTGATTGTGTGATTGCGTGATTGTGTGATTGTGTGACTGTGTGATTGTGTGATTGTGTAATTGTGTGAGTGTGTGATTGTGTGATTGAGTGATTGTGTGCTTGTGTGATTGTGTGGTTGTGTGATTGTGTGATTGTGTGATTGTGTGATTGTGTGGTTGTGTGATTGTGTGATTGTGTGATTGTGTGATTTTGTGATTTTGTGATTGTGTGATTGTGTGATTGTGTGGTTGTGTGATTGTGTGATTGTGTGATTGTGTGATTGTGTGATTGTGTGATTGTGTGATTGTGACAGTGTGATTGTGTGGTTGTGTGATTGTGTGATTGTGCGATTTTGTGATTGTGTGATTGTGTGATTGTGTGGTTGAGTGATTGTGTGATTGTGTGATTGTGTGATTGTGTGATTGTGTGATTGTGACTGTGTGATTGTGTGAGTGTGTGATTGTGTGATTGAGTGATTGAGTGATTGTGTGCTTGTGTGATTGTGTGGTTGTGTGGTTGTGTGATTGTGTGATTGTGTGATTGTGTGATTGTGTGATTGTGTGATTGGGTGATTGTGTGATTGCGTGATTGTGTGATTGCGTGATTGTGTGATTGCGTGACTATGTGATTGTGTGATTGTGTGATTGTGTGAGTGTGTGATTGTGTGATTGTGTGATTGAGTGATTGTGTGCTTGTGTGATTGTATACATGTGTGATTGTCTGATTGTGTGATTGTGTAATTGTGATTGTGCGATTGCGTGCTTGTGACTGTGTGATTGTGTGACTGTGTGATTGTGTGATTGTGACTGTGTGATTGTGTGAGTGTGTGATTGTGTGATTGAGCGATTGTGTGATTGTGTGATTGTGTGGTTGCGTGATTGTGTGATTGTGTGATTGTGTGGTTGTGTGGTTGTGTCATTGTGTGATTGTGTGATTGTGTGATTGTGTGATTGTGTGATTGGGTGATTGTGTGATTGTGTGATTGTGTGACTGTGTGATTGTGTGATTGTGACTGTGTGATTGTGTGATTGTGTGATTGTGTGGTTGTGTGATTGTGTGATTGTGTGGTTGTGTGACCGTGATTGTGTGACCGTGATTGTGTGATCGTGATTGTGTGATCGTGATTGTGGGTCCGTGATTGAGTGACCGTGATTGTGTGACCGTGATTGTGTGACCGTGATAGTGTGACCGTGAATGTGTGATTGCGTGATTGTGATTCCGTGATTGTGATTGCGTGATTGTGCTTGTGTGATTGTATACTTGTGTGATTGTCTGATTGTGTGATTGTGCTTTTGTGTGCTTGTGTGGTTGTGTGATTGTGTGATTGCGTGATTGTGTGATTGTGTGACTGTGTGATTGTGTGATTGTGTGATTGTGTGAGTGTGTGATTGTGTGATTGAGTGATTGTGTGCTTGTGTGATTGTGTGGTTGTGTGATTGTGTGATTGTCTGATTGTGTGATTGTGTGGTTGTGTGATTGTGTGATTGTGTGATTGTGTGATTTTGTGATTTTGTGATTGTGTGATTGTGTGATTGTGTGGTTGTGTGATTGTGTGATTGTGTGATTGTGTGATTGTGTGATTGTGTGATTGTGTGATTGTGACTGTGTGATTGTGTGGTTGTGTGATTGTGTGATTGTGTGATTTTGTGATTGTGTGATTGTGTGATTGTGTGGTTGAGTGATTGTGTGATTGTGTGATTGTGTGATTGTGTGATTGTGTGATTGTGACTGTGTGATTGTGTGAGTGTGTGATTGTGTGATTGAGTGATTGAGTGATTGTGTGCTTGTGTGATTGTGTGGTTGTGTGGTTGTGTGATTGTGTGATTGTGTGATTGTGTGATTGTGTGATTGTGTGATTGTGTGATAGGGTGATTGTGTGATTGCGTGATTGTGTGATTGCGTGACTATGTGATTGTGTGATTGTGTGATTGTGTGAGTGTGTGATTGTGTGATTGTGTGATTGAGTGATTGTGTGCTTGTGTGATTGTATACATGTGTGATTGTCTGATTGTGTGATTGTGTAATTGTGATTGTGCGATTGCGTGCTTGTGACTGTGTGATTGTGTGACTGTGTGATTGTGTGATTGTGACTGTGTGATTGTGTGAGTGTGTGATTGTGTGATTGAGCGATTGTGTGATTGTGTGATTGTGTGGTTGCGTGATTGTGTGATTGTGTGATTGTGTGGTTGTGTGGTTGTGTCATTGTGTGATTGTGTGATTGTGTGATTGTGTGACTGTGTGATTGTGTGATTGTGTGATTGTGTGAGTGTGTGATTGTGTGATTGTGACTGTGTGATTGTGTGATTTTGTGGTTGTGTGATTGGGTGATTGTGTGATTGCGTGATTGTGTGATTGTGTGACTGTGCGATTGTGTGATTGTGTGATTGTGTGATTGTGTGAGTGTGTGATTGTGTGATTGTGTGATTGAGTGATTGTGTGCTTGTGTGATTGTATACTTGTGTGATTGTCTGATTGTGTGATTGTGTGATTGTGTAATTGTGATTGTGTGATTGCGTGATTGTGTGCTTGTGTGATTGTGTGGTTGTGTGATTGTGTGATTAGGTGATTGTGTGATTGTGTGATTGTGTGATTGTGTGATTGTGTGATTGTGTGATTGTGTGATTGTGTAATTGTGATTGTGCGATTGTGTGATTGTGTGATTGTGTGATTGTGTAATTGTGTAATTGTGATTGTGCGATTGTGATTGTGTGATTGTGTGATTGTGTGATTGTGTGATTGTGTGATTGTGTGATTGTGTGATTATGTGATTGTGTGATTGTGTGATTGTGTGGTTGTGCGATCGTCATTGTGTGATCGTGATTGTCTGATCGTGATTGCGTGATCGTAATTGTGCGATCGTGATTGTGCGATTGCGTGCTTGTGACTGTGTGATTGTGTGACTGTGTGATTGTGTGGTTGTGACTGTGTGATTGTGTGAGTGTGTGATTGTGTGATTGAGCGATTGTGTGATTGTGTGATTTTGTGGTTGTGTGATTGTGTGATTGTGTGGTTGTGTGACCGTGATTGTGTGACCGTGATTGTGCGATCGTGATTGTGTGATCGTAATTGTGGGTCCGTGATTGTGTGACCGTGATTGTGTGACCGTGATAGTGTGACCGTGAATGTGTGATTGCGTGATTGTGATTGCGTGATTGTGATTGCGTGATTGTGATTGCGTGATTGTGATTGCGTGATTGTGCTTGTGTGATTGTATACTTGTGTGATTGTCTGATTGAGTGATTGTGCGATTGTGTGCTTGTGTGATTTTGTGATTGTGTGATTGCGTGATTGTGTGATTGTGTGACTGTGTGATTGTGTGATTGTGTGATTGTGTGAGTGTGTGATTGTGTGATTGAGTGATTGGGTGCTTGTGTGATTGTGTGGTTGTGTGATTGTGTGATTGTGTGATTGTGTGATTGTGTGGTTGTGTGATTGTGTGATTGTGTGATTGTGTGATTTTGTGATTGTGTGATTGTGTGATTGTGTGGTTGTGTGATTGTGTGATTGTGTGATTGTGTGATTGTGTGATTGTGTGATTGTGTGATTGTGTGATTGTGACTGTGTGATTGTGTGGTTGTGTGATTGTGTGATTGTGTGATTGTGTGATTTTGTGATTGTGTGTTTGTGTGATTGTGTGGTTGTGTGATTGTGTGATTGTGACTGCGTGATTGTGTGAGTGTGTGATTGTGTGATTGTGTGATTGTGTGATTGTGTGATTGTGTGGTTGTGTGATTGTGTGATTGTGTGATTGTGTGATTTTGTGATTGTATGATTGTGTGATTGTGTGGTTGTGTGA
Source organism: Megachile rotundata (assembly GCF_050947335.1). Lineage (NCBI taxonomy): Eukaryota > Metazoa > Arthropoda > Insecta > Hymenoptera > Megachilidae > Megachile > Megachile rotundata. The sequence continues at coordinate 1,355,210 of NW_027473325.1, forward strand.
TTGTGTGATTGTGTGATTGTGTGATTGTGTGATTGTGTGATTGTGTGATTGTGTGATTGTGTGATTGTGTGATTGTGTGATTGTGTGATTGTGTGATTGTGTGATTGTGTGATTGTGTGATTGTGTGATTGTGTGATTGTGTGATTGTGTGATTGTGTGATTGTGTGATTGTGTGATTGTGTGATTGTGTGATTGTGTAATTGTGATTGTGTGATTGTGTGATTGGGTGATTGTGTGATTGCGTGATTGTGTGATCGTGATTGTGTGATCGTGATTGTGCGATTGCGAGCTTGTGACTGTGTGATTGTGTGAGTGTGTGATTGTGTGATTGAGCGATTGTGTGATTGTGTGATTGTGTGATTGTGTGGTTGTGTGATTGTGTGATTGTGTGATTGTGTAATTGTGTGATTGTGTGATTGTGTGATTGTGTGATTGTGTGATTGTGTGATTGTGTGATTGTGTGATTGTGTGATTGCGTGATAGTGTGCTTGTGTGATTGTGTGGTTGTGTGATTGTGTGATTAGGTGATTGTGTGATTGTGTGATTGTGTGATTGTGTGGATTGTGTGATTGTCTGATTGTGTGATTGTGTGATTGTGTGATTGTGTGATTGTGTGATTGTGTGATTGTGTGATTGTGTGATTGTGTAATTGTGATTGTGTGATTGTGTGATTGTGTGATTGTGCGATTGTGTGATTGTGTGATTGTGTGATTGTGTGATTGTGTGACTGTGTGATTGTGTGATTGTGTGATTGTGTGATTGTGTGATTGTGTGATTGTGTGATTGTGAGATTGTGTGATTGTGTGATTGTGTGATTGTGTGATTGTGATTGTGATTGTGTGATTGCGATTGTGTGATTGAGTGATTGTGTGCTTGTGTGATTGTATACTTGTGTGATTGTCTGATTGTGTGATTGTGCGATTGTGTGCTTGTGTGATTGTGTGATTGTGTGATTGCGTGATTGTGTGATTGTGTGACTGTGTGATTGTGTGATTGTGTGATTGTGTGAGTGTGTGATTGTGTGATTGAGTGATTGTGTGCTTGTGTGATTGTGTGGTTGTGTGATTGTGTTATTGTGTGATTGTGTGATTGTGTGATTGTGTGATTGTGTGATTGTGATTGTGATTGTGTGATTGTGATTGTGTGATTGTGGTTGTGTGATTGTGACTGTGTGATTGTGACTGTGTGATTGTGTGATTGTGTGATTGTGTGATTGTGTGATTGTGTGATTGTGTGGTTGTGTGATTGTGTGATTGTGTGATTGTGTGATTTTGTGATTGTGTGATTGTGTGATTGTGTGGTTGTGTGATCGTGTGATTGTGTGATTGTGTGATTGCGTGATTGTGTGATTGTGTGATTGTGTGATTGTGACTGTGTGATTGTGTGAGTGTGTGATTGTGTGATTGAGTGATTGTGTGCTTGTGTGATTGTGTGGTTGTGTGGTTGTGTGATTGTGTGATTGTGTGATTGTGTGATTGTGTGGTTGTGCGATCGTGATTGTGTGATCGTGATTGTCTGATCGTGATTGCGTGATCGTGATTGTGTGATCGTGATTGTGCGATTGCGTGCTTGTGACTGTGTGATTGTGTGACTGTGTGATTGTGTGGTTGTGACTGTGTGATTGTGTGAGTGTGTGATTGTGTGATTGAGCGATTGTGTGATTGTGTGATTGTGCGGTTGTGTGATTGTGTGATTGTGTGGTTGTGTGACCGTGATTGTGTGACCGTGATTGTGTGATCGTGATTGTGTGATCGTGATTGTGGGTCCGTGATTGAGTGACCGTGATTGTGTGACCGTGATTGTGTGACCGTGATAGTGTGACCGTGAATGTGTGATTGCGTGATTGTGATTGCGTGATTGTGATTGCGTGATTGTGATTGCGTGATTGTGATTGCGTGATTGTGATTGCGTGATTGCGTGATTGTGTGACTGTGTGATTGTGTGATGGTGTGATTGTGTGAATGTGTGATTGTGTGATCGTGTGATTGTGTGATCGTGTGATCGTGTGATCGTGTGATTGTGTGATTGTGTAATTGTGATTGTGCGATTGTGATTGTGTGATTGTGTGATTGTGTGATTGTGTGATTGTGTGATTGTGTGATTGTGTGATTATGTGATTGTGTGATTGTGTGATTGTGTGATTGTGTGGTTGTGCGATCGTGATTGTGTGATCGTGATTGTCTGATCGTGATTGTGTGATCGTGATTGTGTGATCGTGATTGTGCGATTGCGTGCTTGTGACTGTGTGATTGTGTGACTGTGTGATTGTGTGATTGTCACTGTGTGATTGTGTGATTGTGTGGTTGTGTGATTGTGTGATTGTGTGGTTGTGTGACCGTGATTGTGTGACCGTGATTGTGTGATCGTGATTGTGTGATCGTGATTGTGGGTCCGTGATTGAGTGACCGTGATTGTGTGACCGTGATTGTGTGACCGTGATAGTGTGACCGTGAATGTGTGATTGCGTGATTGTGATTGCGTGATTGTGATTGCGTGATTGTGATTGCGTGATTGTGATTGCGTGATTGTGATTGCGTGATTGTGATTGCGTGATTGTGATTGCGTGATTGTGCTTGTGTGATTGTCTGATTGTGTGATTGTGCGATTGTGTGCTTGTGTGATTGTGTGATTGTGTGATTGCGTGATTGTGTGATTGTGTGACTGTGTGATTGTGTGATTGTGTGATTGTGTGAGTGTGTGATTGTGTGATTGAGTGATTGTGTGCTTGTGTGATTGTGTGGTTGTGTGATTGTGTGATTGTGTGATTGTGTGATTGTGTGATTGTGTGTTTGTGTGATTGTGTGATTGTGTGATTGTGTGATTTTGGGATTGTGTGATTGTGTGATTGTGTGGTTGTGTGATTGTGTGATTGTGTGATTGTGTGATTGTGTGATTGTGTGATTGTGTGGTTGTGTGATTGTGTGATTGTGTGATTGTGTGATTGTGTGATTGTGTGATTGTGACTGTGTGATTGTGTGATTGTGTGGTTGTGTGATTGTGTGATTGTGTGATTGTGTGATTGTGTGATTGTGTGATTGTGTGATTGTGTGATTGTGTGATTGTGACTGTGTGATTGTGTGAGTGTGTGATTGTGTGATTGAGTGATTGAGTGATTGTGTGCTTGTGTGATTGTGTGGTTGTGTGGTTGTGTGATTGTGTGATTGTGTGATTGTGTGATTGTGTGATTGTGTGATTGTGTGATTGGGTGATTGTGTGATTGCGTGATTGTGTGATTGTGTGACTGTGTGATTGTGTGATTGTGTGATTGTGTGAGTGTGTGATTGTGTGATTGTGTGATTGAGTGATTGTGTGCTTGTGTAATTGTATACTTGTGTGATTGTCTGATTGTGTGATTGTGTAATTGTGATTGTGCGATTGTGTGATTGTGTGATTGTGTGATTGTGTGATTGTGTAATTGTGATTGTGCGATTGTGATTGTGTGATTGTGTGATTGTGCGATTGGGTGATTGTGTGACTGTGTGATTGTGTGACTGTGTGATTGTGTGATTGTGTGATTTTGTGGTGGTGTGATTGGGTGATTGTGTGATTGCGTGATTGTGTGATTGTGTGACTGTGTGATTGTGTGATTGTGTGATTGTGTGAGTGTGTGATTGTGTGATTGTGTGATTGAGTGATTGTGTGCTTGTGTGATTGTATACTTGTGTGATTGTCTGATTGTGTGATTGTGTAATTGTGATTGTGTGATTGCGTGATTGTGTGCTTGTGTGATTGTGTGGTTGTGTGATTGTGTGATTAGGTGATTGTGTAATTGTGTGATTGTGTGATTGTGTGATTGTGTGATTGTGTGATTGTGTGATTGTGTAATTGTGATTGTGCGATTGTGTGATTGTGTGATTGTGTGATTTTGTGATTGTGTAATTGTGATTGTGCGATTGTGATTGTGTGATTCTGTGATTGTGTGATTGTGTGATTGTGTGATTGTGTGATTGTGTGATTGTGTGATTATGTGATTGTGTGATTGTGTGATTGTGTGATTGTGTGATTGTGTGGTTGTGCGATCGTCATTGTGTGATCGTGATTGTCTGATCGTGATTGTGTGATCGTGATTGTGTGATCGTGATTGTGCGATTGCGTGCTTGTGACTGTGTGATTGTGTGAGTGTGTGATTGTGTGATTGAGCGATTGTGTGATTGTGTGATTGTGTGGTTGTGTGATTGTGTGATTGTGTGATTGTGTGATTGTGTGATTGTGTGATTGTGTGATTGTGTGATTGTGTGATTGTGTGATTGTGTGATTGTGTGATTGTGTGATTGTGTGATTGTGTGATTGTGAAATTGTGTGATTGTGTGATTGTGTGATTGTGATTGTGATTGTGATTGTGTGATTGTGATTGTGTGATTGAGTGATTGTGTGCTTGTGTGATTGTATACTTGTGTGATTGTCTGATTGTGTGATTGTGCGATTGTGTGCTTGTGTGATTGTGTGATTGTGTGATTGCGTGATTGTGTGATTGTGTGACTGTGTGATTGTGTGATTGTGTGATTGTGTGAGTGTGTGATTGTGTGATTGAGTGATTGTGTGCTTGTGTGATTGTGTGGTTGTGTGATTGTGTTATTGTGTGATTGTGTGATTGTGTGATTGTGTGATTGTGTGATTGTGATTGTGATTGTGTGATTGTGATTGTGTGATTGTGGTTGTGTGATTGTGATTGTGTGATTGTGACTGTGTGATTGTGTGAGTGTGTGATTGTGTGATTGTGTGATTGTGTGATTGTGTGATTGTGTGATTGTGTGGTTGTGTGATTGTGTGATTGTGTGATTGTGTGATTGTGTGGTTGTGTGATTGTGTGATTGTGTGATTGTGTGATTTTGTGATTGTGTGATTGTGTGATTGTGTGGTTGTGTGATTGTGTGATTGTGTGATTGTGTGATTGTGTGATTGTGTGATTGTGTGATTGTGACTGTGTGATTGTGTGAGTGTGTGATTGTGTGATTGAGCGATTGTGTGATTGTGTGATTTTGTGGTTGTGTGATTGTGTGATTGTGTGGTTGTGTGACCGTGATTGTGTGACCGTGATTGTGTGATCGTGATTGTGTGATCGTGATTGTGGGTCCGTGATTGAGTGACCGTGATTGTGTGACCGTGATTGTGTGACCGTGATAGTGTGACCGTGAATGTGTGATTGCGTGATTGTGATTGCGTGATTGTGATTGCGTGATTGTGCTTGTGTGATTGTATACTTGTGTGATTGTCTGATTGTGTGATTGTGCGATTGTGTGCTTGTGTGATTGTGTGATTGTGTGATTGCGTGATTGTGTGATTGTGTGACTGTGTGATTGTGTGATTGTGTGATTGTGTGAGTGTGTGATTGTGTGATTGAGTGATTGGGTGCTTGTGTGATAGTGTGGTTGTGTGATTGTGTGATTGTGTGATTGTGTGATTGTGTGGTTGTGTGATTGTGTGATTGTGTGATTGTGTGTTTTTGTGATTGTGTGATTGTGTGGTTGTGTGATCGTGTGATTGTGTGATTGTGTGATTGTGTGATTGTGTGATTGTGACTGTGTGATTGTGTGGTTGTGTGATTGTGTGATTGTGTGATTGTGTGATTTTGTGATTGTGTGTTTGTGTGATTGTGTGGTTGTGTGATTGTGTGATTGTGTGATTGTGTGATTGTGTGATTGTGACTGTGTGATTGTGTGAGTGTGTGATTGTGTGATTGAGTGATTGAGTGATTGTGTGCTTGTGTGATTGTGTGGTTGTGTGGTTGTGTGATTGTGTGATTGTGTGATTAGGTGATTGTGTGATTGTGTTATTGTGTGATTGTGTGATTGTGTGATTGTGTGATTGTGTGATTGTGTGATTGTGTGATTGTGTGATTGTGTGATTGTGTGATTGTGTGATTGTGTGATTGTGTAATTGTGATTGTGTGATTGTGTGTTTGGGTGATTGTGTGATTGCGTGATTGTGTGATCGTGATTGTGTGATCGTGATTGTGCGATTGCGAGCTTGTGACTGTGTGATTGTGTGAGTGTGTGATTGTGTGATTGAGCGATTGTGTGATTGTGTGATTGTGTGGTTGTGTGATTGTGTGATTGTGTGATTGTGTGATTGTGTGATTGTGTGATTGTGTGATTGTGTGATTGTGTGATTGTGTGATTGTGTGATTGTGTGATTGCGTGATTGTGTGCTTGTGTGATTGTGTGGTTGTGTGATTGTGTGATTAGGTGATTGTGTGATTGTGTGATTGTGTGATTGTGTGGATTGTGTGATTGTGTGATTGTGTGATTGTGTGATTGTGTGATTGTGTGATTGTGTGATTGTGTGATTGTGTGATTGTGTGATTGTGTGATTGTGTAATTGTGATTGTGTGATTGTGTGATTGTGTGATTGTGCGATTGTGTGATTGTGTGATTGTGTGATTGTGTGATTGTGTGACTGTGTGATTGTGTGATTGTGTGATTGTGTGATTGTGTGATTGTGTGATTGTGTGATTGTGAGATTGTGTGATTGTGTGATTGTGTGATTGTGTGATTGTGATTGTGATTGTGTGATTGCGATTGTGTGATTGAGTGATTGTGTGCTTGTGTGATTGTATACTTGTGTGATTGTCTGATTGTGTGATTTTGCGATTGTGTGCTTGTGTGATTGTGTGATTGTGTGATTGCGTGATTGTGTGATTGTGTGACTGTGTGATTGTGTGATTGTGTGACTGTGTGAGTGTGTGATTGTGTGATTGAGTGATTGTGTGCTTGTGTGATTGTGTGGTTGTGTGATTGTGTTATTGTGTGATTGTGTGATTGTGTGATTGTGTGATTGTGTGATTGTGTGATTGTGATTGTGATTGTGTGATTGTGATTGTGTGATTGTGGTTGTGTGATTGTGATTGTGTGAGTGTGTGATTGTGTGATTGTGTGATTGTGTGATTGTGTGGTTGTGTGATTGTGTGATTGTGTGATTGTGTGATTTTGTGATTGTGTGATTGTGTGATTGTGTGGTTGTGTGATTGTGTGATTGTGTGATTGTGTGATTGTGTGATTGTGACTGTGTGATTGTGTGAGTGTGTGATTGTGTGATTGAGTGATTGTGTGCTTGTGTGATTGTGTGGTTGTGTGGTTGTGTGATTGTGTGATTGTGTGATTGTGTGATTGTGTGGTTGTGCGATCGTGATTGTGTGATCGTGATTGTCTGATCGTGATTGCGTGATCGTGATTGTGTGATCGTGATTGTGCGATTCCGTGCTTGTGACTGTGTGATTGTGTGACTGTGTGATTGTGTGGTTGTGACTGTGTGAATGTGTGAGTGTGTGATTGTGTGATTGAGCGATTGTGTGATTGTGTGATTGTGTGGTTGTGTGATTGTGTGATTGTGTGGTTGTGTGACCGTGATTGTGTGACCGTGATTGTGTGATCGTGATTGTGTGATCGTGATTGTGGGTCCGTGATTGAGTGACCGTGATTGTGTGACCGTGATTGTGTGACCGTGATAGTGTGACCGTGAATGTGTGATTGCGTGATTGTGATTGCGTGATTGTGATTGCGTGATTGTGATTGCGTGATTGTGATTGCGTGATTGCGTGATTGCGTGATTGTGTGACTGTGTGATTGTGTGATGGTGTGATTGTGTGAATGTGTGATTGTGTGATCGTGTGATTGTGTGATCGTGTGATCGTGTGATCGTGTGATTGTGTGATTGTGTGATTTTGCGATTGTGTGATTGAGTGATTGTGTGCTTGTGTGATTGTATACTTGTGTGATTGTCTGATTGTGTGATTGTGCGATTGTGTGCTTGTGTGATTGTGTGATTGTGTGATTGTGTGATTGTGTGATTGTGTGATTGTGTGATTGTGTGATTGTGTGATTGTGTGATTGTGTTATTGTGTGATTGTGTGATTGTGTGATTGTGTGATTGTGTGATTGTGCGATTGCGTGCTTGTGACTGTGTGATTGTGTGACTGTGCGATTGCGTGCTTGTGACTGTGTGACTGTGTGACTGTGTAATTGTGTGATTGTGACTGTGTGATTGTGTGATTGTGTGATTGTGTGATTGTGTAATTGTGATTGTGCGATTGTGTGATTGTGTGATTGTGTGATTGTGTGATTGTGTAATTGTGATTGTGCGATTGTGATTATGTGATTGTGTGATTGTGTGATTGTGTGATTGTGTGATTGTGTGATTGTGTGATTATGTGATTGTGTGATTGTGTGATTGTGTGATTGTGTGGTTGTGCGATCGTCATTGTGTGATCGTGATTGTCTGATCGTGATTGTGTGATCGTGATTGTGTGATCGTGATTGTGCGATTGCGTGCTTGTGACTGTGTGATTGTGTGACTGTGTGATTGTGTGATTGTGACTGTGTGATTGTGTGAGTGTGTGATTGTGTGATTGAGCGATTGTGTGATTGTGTGATTGTGTGGTTGTGTGATTGTGTGATTGTGTGATTGTGTGATTGTGTGATTGTGTGATTGTGTGATTGTGTGATTGTGTGATTGTGTGATTGAGTGATTGTGTGCTTGTGTGATTGTGTGAGTGTGTGATTGTGTGATTGAGTGATTGAGTGATTGTGTGCTTGTGTGATTGTGTGGTTGTGTGGTTGTGTGATTGTGTGATTGTGTGATTGTGTGATTGAGTGATTGTGTGCTTGTGTGATTGTATACTTGTGTGATTGTCTGATTGTGTGATTGTGTAATTGTGATTGTGCGATTGTGTGATTGTGTGATTGTGTGATTGTGTGATTGTGTAATTGTGATTGTGCGATTGTGATTGTGTGATTGTGTGATTGTGTGATTGGGTGATTGTGTGATTGTGTGATTGAGTGATTGTGTGCTTGTCTGATTGTATACTTGTGTGATTGTCTGATTGTGTGATTGTGTAATTGTGATTGTGTGATTGCGTGATTGTGTGCTTGTGTGATTGTGTGATTGTGTGGTTGTGCGATCGTGATTGTGTGATCGTGATTGTCTGATCGTGATTGTGTGATCGTGATTGTGTGATCGTGATTGTGCGATTGCGTGCTTGTGACTGTGTGATTGTGTGACTGTGTGATTGTGTGATTGTGACTGTGTGATTGTGACTGTGTGATTGTGACTGTGTGATTGTGTGAGTGTGTGATTGTGTGATTGAGCGATTGTGTGATTGTGTGATTGTGTGGTTGTGTGATTGTGTGATTGTGTGATTGTGTGATTCTGTGATTGTGTGATTTTGTGATTGTGTGATTGTGTGATTGCGTGATTGTGTGCTTGTGTGATTGTGTGGTTGTGTGATTGTGTTATTAGGTGATTGTGTGATTGTGTGATTGTGTGATTGTGTGATTGTGTGATTGTGTGATTGTGTGATTGTGTGATTGTGTGATTGTGTGATTGTGTGATTGTGTGATTGTGTGATTGTGTGATTGTGTGATTGTGTAATTGTGATTGTGTGATTGTGTGATTGGGTGATTGTGTAATTGCGTGATTGTGTGAATGTGTGACTGTGTGATTGTGTGATTGTGTGATTGTGTGAGTGTGTGATTGTGTGATTGTGTGATTGAGTGATTGTGTGCTTGTGTGATTGTATACTTGTGTGATTGTCTGATTGTGTGATTGTGTGATTGTGTGATTGTGTGATTGTGTAATTGCGATTGTGCGATTGTGATTGTGTGATTGTGTGATTGTGTGATTGGGTGATTGTGTGATTGTGTGATTGTGTGACTGTGTGATTGTGTGATTGTGACTGTGTGATTGTGTGATTGTGTGATTGTGTGGTTGTGTGATTGTGTGATTGTGTGGTTGTGTGACCGTGATTGTGTGACCGTGATTGTGTGATCGTGATTGTGTGATCGTGATTGTGGGTCCGTGATTGAGTGACCGTGATTGTGTGACCGTGATAGTGTGACCGTGAATGTGTGATTGCGTGATTGTGATTCCGTGATTGTGATTGCGTGATTGTGCTTGTGTGATTGTATACTTGTGTGATTGTCTGATTGTGTGACTGTGCTTTTGTGTGGTTGTGTGGTTGTGTGATTGTGTGATTGCGTGATTGTGTGATTGTGTGACTGTGTGATTGTGTGATTGTGTAATTGTGTGAGTGTGTGATTGTGTGATTGAGTGATTGTGTGCTTGTGTGATTGTGTGGTTGTGTGATTGTGTGATTGTGTGATTGTGTGATTGTGTGGTTGTGTGATTGTGTGATTGTGTGATTGTGTGATTGTGTGGTTGTGTGATTGTGTGATTGTGTGATTGTGTGATTGTGTGATTGTGTGATTGTGTGATTGTGACTGTGTGATTGTGTGGTTGTGTGATTGTGTGATTGTGTGATTTTGTGATTGTGTGATTGTGTGATTGTGTGGTTGAGTGATTGTGTGATTGTGTGATTGTGTGATTGTGACTGTGTGATTGTGTGAGTGTGTGATTGTGTGATTGAGTGATTGAGTGATTGTGTGCTTGTGTGATTGTGTGGTTGTGTGGTTGTGTGATTGTGTGATTGTGTGATTGTGTGATTGTGTGATTGTGTGATTGTGTGATAGGGTGATTGTGTGATTGCGTGATTGTGTGATTGCGTGACTATATGATTGTGTGATTGTGTGATTGTGTGAGTGTGTGATTGTGTGATTGTGTGATTGAGTGATTGTGTGCTTGTGTGATTGTATACATGTGTGATTGTCTGATTGTGTGATTGTGTAATTGTGATTGTGCGATTGCGTGCTTGTGACTGTGTGATTGTCTGATTGTGACTGTGTGATTGTGTGAGTGTGTGATTGTGTGATTGAGCGATTGTGTGATTGTGTGATTGTGTGGTTGCGTGATTGTGTGATTGTGTGATTGTGTGATTGTGTGATTGTGTGATTGTGTGATTGTGACTGTGTGATTGTGTGATTGTGTGATTGTGTGATTGTGTGATAGTGTGATTGTGTGATTGTGTGATTGTGAGATTGTGTGATTGTGTGAATGTGTGATTGTGTGATTGTGATTGTGATTGTGTGATTGTGATTGTGTGATTGAGTGATTGTGTGCTTGTGTGATTGTATACTTTTGTGATTGTCTGATTGTGTGATTGTGCGATTGTGTGCTTGTGTGATTGTGTGATTGTGCGATTGCGTGATTGTGTGATTGTGTGACTGTGTGATTGTGTGATTGTGTGATTGTGTGAGTGTGTGATTGTGTGATTGAGTGATTGTGTGATTGTGTGATTGTGTGACTGTGTGATTGTGTGATTGTGTGATTGTGTGATTGTGTGATTGTGTGATTGTGTGATTGTGAGATTGTGTGATTGTGTGATTGTGTGATTGTGTGATTGTGATTGTGATTGTGTGATTGCGATTGTGTGATTGAGTGATTGTGTGCTTGTGTGATTGTATACTTGTGTGATTGTCTGATTGTGTGATTTTGCGATTGTGTGCTTGTGTGATTGTGTGATTGTGTGATTGCGTGATTGTGTGATTGTGTGACTGTGTGATTGTGTGATTGTGTGACTGTGTGAGTGTGTGATTGTGTGATTGAGTGATTGTGTGCTTGTGTGATTGTGTGGTTGTGTGATTGTGTTATTGTGTGATTGTGTGATTGTGTGATTGTGTGATTGTGTGATTGTGTGATTGTGATTGTGATTGTGTGATTGTGATTGTGTGATTGTGGTTGTGTGATTGTGATTGTGTGAGTGTGTGATTGTGTGATTGTGTGATTGTGTGATTGTGTGGTTGTGTGATTGTGTGATTGTGTGATTGTGTGATTTTGTGATTGTGTGATTGTGTGATTGTGTGGTTGTGTGATTGTGTGATTGTGTGATTGTGTGATTGTGTGATTGTGACTGTGTGATTGTGTGAGTGTGTGATTGTGTGATTGAGTGATTGTGTGCTTGTGTGATTGTGTGGTTGTGTGGTTGTGTGATTGTGTGATTGTGTGATTGTGTGATTGTGTGGTTGTGCGATCGTGATTGTGTGATCGTGATTGTCTGATCGTGATTGCGTGATCGTGATTGTGTGATCGTGATTGTGCGATTCCGTGCTTGTGACTGTGTGATTGTGTGACTGTGTGATTGTGTGGTTGTGACTGTGTGAATGTGTGAGTGTGTGATTGTGTGATTGAGCGATTGTGTGATTGTGTGATTGTGTGGTTGTGTGATTGTGTGATTGTGTGGTTGTGTGACCGTGATTGTGTGACCGTGATTGTGTGATCGTGATTGTGTGATCGTGATTGTGGGTCCGTGATTGAGTGACCGTGATTGTGTGACCGTGATTGTGTGACCGTGATAGTGTGACCGTGAATGTGTGATTGCGTGATTGTGATTGCGTGATTGTGATTGCGTGATTGTGATTGCGTGATTGTGATTGCGTGATTGCGTGATTGCGTGATTGTGTGACTGTGTGATTGTGTGATGGTGTGATTGTGTGAATGTGTGATTGTGTGATCGTGTGATTGTGTGATCGTGTGATCGTGTGATCGTGTGATTGTGTGATTGTGTGATTTTGCGATTGTGTGATTGTGTGATTGTGTGATTGTGTGAGTGTGTGATTGTGTGATTGCGTGATTGTGTGCTTGTGTGATTGTGTGGTTGTGTGATTGTGTGATTAGGTGATTGTGTGATTGTGTGATTGTGTGATTGTGTGATTGTGTGATTGTGTGATTGTGTGATTGTGTGATTGTGTGATTGTGTGATTGTGACTGTGTGATTGTGTGAGTGTGTGATTGTGTGATTGAGTGATTGTGTGCTTGTGTGATTGTGTGGTTGTGTGGTTGTGTGATTGTGTGATTGTGTGATTGTGTGATTGTGTGGTTGTGCGATCGTGATTGTGTGATCGTGATTGTCTGATCGTGATTGCGTGATCGTGATTGTGTGATCGTGATTGTGCGATTCCGTGCTTGTGACTGTGTGATTGTGTGACTGTGTGATTGTGTGGTTGTGACTGTGTGAATGTGTGAGTGTGTGATTGTGTGATTGAGCGATTGTGTGATTGTGTGATTGTGTGGTTGTGTGATTGTGTGATTGTGTGGTTGTGTGACCGTGATTGTGTGACCGTGATTGTGTGATCGTGATTGTGTGATCGTGATTGTGGGTCCGTGATTGAGTGACCGTGATTGTGTGACCGTGATTGTGTGACCGTGATAGTGTGACCGTGAATGTGTGATTGCGTGATTGTGATTGCGTGATTGTGATTGCGTGATTGTGATTGCGTGATTGTGATTGCGTGATTGCGTGATTGCGTGATTGTGTGACTGTGTGATTGTGTGATGGTGTGATTGTGTGAATGTGTGATTGTGTGATCGTGTGATTGTGTGATCGTGTGATCGTGTGATCGTGTGATTGTGTGATTGTGTGATTTTGCGATTGTGTGATTGTGTGATTGTGTGATTGTGTGAGTGTGTGATTGTGTGATTGCGTGATTGTGTGCTTGTGTGATTGTGTGGTTGTGTGATTGTGTGATTAGGTGATTGTGTGATTGTGTGATTGTGTGATTGTGTGATTGTGTGATTGTGTGATTGTGTGATTGTGTGATTGGGTGATTGTGTGATTGCGTGATTGTGTGATTGTGTGATTGTGTGATTGTGTGATTGTGTGATTGTGTGAGTGTGTGATTGTGTGATTGTGTGATTGAGTGATTGTGTGCTTGTGTGATTGTATACTTGTGTGATTGTCTGATTGTGTGATTGTGCGATTGTGTGCTTGTGTGATTGTGTGATTGTGTGATTGTGTGATTGTGTGATTGTGTGATTGTGTGATTGTGTGATTGTGTGATTGTGTGATTGTGTTATTGTGTGATTGTGTGATTGTGTGATTGTGTGATTGTGTGATTGTGTGATTGTGTGATTGTGTGATTGTGTGATTGTGTGATTGTGTGGTTGTGTGACCGTGATTGTGTGATCGTGATTGTGTGATCGTGATTGTGGGTCCGTGATTGAGTGACCGTGATTGTGTGACCGTGATTGTGTGACCGTGATAGTGTGACCGTGAATGTGTGATTGCGTGATTGTGATTGCGTGATTGTGATTGCGTGATTGTGATTGCGTGATTGTGATTGCGTGATTGTGATTGCGTGATTGCGTGATTGTGTGACTGTGTGATTGTGTGATGGTGTGATTGTGTGAATGTGTGATTGTGTGATCGTGTGATTGTGTGATCGTGTGATCGTGTGATCGTGTGATTGTGTGATTGTGTAATTGTGATTGTGCGATTGTGATTGTGTGATTGTGTGATTGTGTGATTGTGTGATTGTGTGATTGTGTGATTGTGTGATTATGTGATTGTGTGATTGTGTGATTGTGTGATTGTGTGACTGTGTGATTGTGTGATTGTGTGATTGTGTGAGTGTGTGATTGTGTGATTGAGTGATTGTGTGCTTGTGTGATTGTGTGGTTGTGTGATTGTGTGATTGTGTGATTGTGTGATTGTGTGATTGTGTGGTTGTGTGATTGTGTGATTGTGTGATTGTGTGATTTTGGGATTGTGTGATTGTGTGATTGTGTGGTTGTGTGATTGTGTGATTGTGTGATTGTGTGATTGTGTGATTGTGTGATTGTGTGGTTGTGTGATTGTGTGATTGTGTGATTGTGTGATTGTGTGATTGTGTGATTGTGACTGTGTGATTGTGTGATTGTGTGGTTGTGTGATTGTGTGATTGTGTGATTGTGTGATTGTGTGATTGTGTGATTGTGTGATTGTGTGATTGTGTGATTGTGACTGTGTGATTGTGTGAGTGTGTGATTGTGTGATTGAGTGATTGAGTGATTGTGTGCTTGTGTGATTGTGTGGTTGTGTGGTTGTGTGATTGTGTGATTGTGTGATTGTGTGATTGTGTGATTGTGTGATTGTGTGATTGGGTGATTGTGTGATTGCGTGATTGTGTGATTGTGTGACTGTGTGATTGTGTGATTGTGTGATTGTGTGAGTGTGTGATTGTGTGATTGTGTGATTGAGTGATTGTGTGCTTGTGTAATTGTATACTTGTGTGATTGTCTGATTGTGTGATTGTGTAATTGTGATTGTGCGATTGTGTGATTGTGTGATTGTGTGATTGTGTGATTGTGTAATTGTGATTGTGCGATTGTGATTGTGTGATTGTGTGATTGTGCGATTGGGTGATTGTGTGACTGTGTGATTGTGTGACTGTGTGATTGTGTGATTGTGACTGTGTGATTGTGTGATTTTGTGGTGGTGTGATTGGGTGATTGTGTGATTGCGTGATTGTGTGATTGTGTGACTGTGTGATTGTGTGATTGTGTGATTGTGTGAGTGTGTGATTGTGTGATTGTGTGATTGAGTGATTGTGTGCTTGTGTGATTGTATACTTGTGTGATTGTCTGATTGTGTGATTGTGTAATTGTGATTGTGTGATTGCGTGATTGTGTGCTTGTGTGATTGTGTGGTTGTGTGATTGTGTGATTAGGTGATTGTGTAATTGTGTGAATGTGTGATTGTGTGATTGTGTGATTGTGTGATTGTGTGATTGTGTAATTGTGATTGTGCGATTGTGTGATTGTGTGATTGTGTGATTTTGTGATTGTGTAATTGTGATTGTGCGATTGTGATTGTGTGATTGTGTGATTGTGTGATTGTGTGATTGTGTGATTGTGTGATTGTGTGATTGTGTGATTATGTGATTGTGTGATTGTGTGATTGTGTGATTGTGTGATTGTGTGGTTGTGCGATCGTCATTGTGTGATCGTGATTGTCTGATCGTGATTGTGTGATCGTGATTGTGTGATCGTGATTGTGCGATTGCGTGCTTGTGACTGTGTGATTGTGTGAGTGTGTGATTGTGTGATTGAGCGATTGTGTGATTGTGTGATTGTGTGGTTGTGTGATTGTGTGATTGTGTGATTGTGTGATTGTGTGATTGTGTGATTGTGTGATTGTGTGATTGTGTGATTGTGTGATTGTGTGATTGTGTGATTGTGTGATTGTGTGATTGTGTGATTGTGTGATTGTGTGATTGTGAGATTGTGTGATTGTGTGATTGTGTGATTGTGACTGTGTGATTGTGTGATTGTGTGATCGTGATTGTCTGATCGTGATTGCGTGATCGTGATTGTGTGATCGTGATTGTGCGATTGCGTGCTTGTGACTGTGTGATTGTGTGACTGTGCGATTGCGTGCTTGTGACTGTGTGATTGTGTGACTGTGTAATTGTGTGATTGTGACTGTGTGATTGTGTGATTGTGTGGTTGTGTGATTGTGTGATTGTGTGGTTGCGTGACCGTGATTGTGTGACCGTGATTGTGTGATCGTGATTGTGTGATCGTGATTGTGGGTCCGTGATTGAGTGACCGTGATAGTGTGACCGTGATTGTGTGATTGTGTGAGTGTGTGATTGTGTGATTGTGTGATTGAGTGATTGTGTGCTTGTGTAATTGTATACTTGTGTGATTGTCTGATTGTGTGATTGTGTAATTGTGATTGTGCGATTGTGTGATTGTGTGATTGTGTGATTGTGTGATTGTGTAATTGTGATTGTGCGATTGTGATTGTGTGATTGTGTGATTGTGCGATTGGGTGATTGTGTGACTGTGTGATTGTGTGACTGTGTGATTGTGTGATTGTGACTGTGTGATTGTGTGATTTTGTGGTGGTGTGATTGGGTGATTGTGTGATTGCGTGATTGTGTGATTGTGTGACTGTGTGATTGTGTGATTGTGTGATTGTGTGAGTGTGTGATTGTGTGATTGTGTGATTGAGTGATTGTGTGCTTGTGTGATTGTATACTTGTGTGATTGTCTGATTGTGTGATTGTGTAATTGTGATTGTGTGATTGCGTGATTGTGTGCTTGTGTGATTGTGTGGTTGTGTGATTGTGTGATTAGGTGATTGTGTAATTGTGTGAATGTGTGATTGTGTGATTGTGTGATTGTGTGATTGTGTGATTGTGTAATTGTGATTGTGCGATTGTGTGATTGTGTGATTGTGTGATTTTGTGATTGTGTAATTGTGATTGTGCGATTGTGATTGTGTGATTGTGTGATTGTGTGATTGTGTGATTGTGTGATTGTGTGATTGTGTGATTGTGTGATTATGTGATTGTGTGATTGTGTGATTGTGTGATTGTGTGATTGTGTGGTTGTGCGATCGTCATTGTGTGATCGTGATTGTCTGATCGTGATTGTGTGATCGTGATTGTGTGATCGTGATTGTGCGATTGCGTGCTTGTGACTGTGTGATTGTGTGAGTGTGTGATTGTGTGATTGAGCGATTGTGTGATTGTGTGATTGTGTGGTTGTGTGATTGTGTGATTGTGTGATTGTGTGATTGTGTGATTGTGTGATTGTGTGATTGTGTGATTGTGTGATTGTGTGATTGTGTGATTGTGTGATTGTGTGATTGTGTGATTGTGTGATTGTGAGATTGTGTGATTGTGTGATTGTGTGATTGTGACTGTGTGATTGTGTGATTGTGTGATCGTGATTGTCTGATCGTGATTGCGTGATCGTGATTGTGTGATCGTGATTGTGCGATTGCGTGCTTGTGACTGTGTGATTGTGTGACTGTGCGATTGCGTGCTTGTGACTGTGTGATTGTGTGACTGTGTAATTGTGTGATTGTGACTGTGTGATTGTGTGATTGTGTGGTTGTGTGATTGTGTGATTGTGTGGTTGCGTGACCGTGATTGTGTGACCGTGATTGTGTGATCGTGATTGTGTGATCGTGATTGTGGGTCCGTGATTGAGTGACCGTGATTGTGTGACCGTGATTGTGTGACCGTGATAGTGTGACCGTGAATGTGTGATTGCGTGATTGTGATTGCGTGATTGTGATTGCGTGATTGTGATTGCGTGATTGTGCTTGTGTGATTGTCTGATTGTGTGATTGTGCGATTGTGTGCTTGTGTGATTGTGTGATTGTGTGATTGCGTGATTGTGTGATTGTGTGACTGTGTGATTGTGTGATTGTGTGATTGTGTGAGTGTGTGATTGTGTGATTGAGTGATTGTGTGCTTGTGTGATTGTGTGGTTGTGTGATTGTGTGATTGTGTGATTGTGTGATTGTGTGATTGTGTGGTTGTGTGATTGTGTGATTGTGTGATTGTGTGATTTTGGGATTGTGTGATTGTGTGATTGTGTGGTTGTGTGATTGTGTGATTGTGTGATTGTGTGATTGTGTGATTGTGTGATTGTGTGGTTCTGTGATTGTGTGATTGTGTGATTGTGTGATTGTGTGATTGTGTGATTGTGACTGTGTGATTGTGTGATTGTGTGGTTGTGTGATTGTGTGATTGTGTGATTGTGTGATTGTGTGATTGTGTGATTGTGTGATTGTGTGATTGTGTGATTGTGACTGTGTGATTGTGTGAGTGTGTGATTGTGTGATTGAGTGATTGAGTGATTGTGTGCTTGTGTGATTGTGTGGTTGTGTGGTTGTGTGATTGTGTGATTGTGTGATTGTGTGATTGTGTGATTGTGTGATTGTGTGATTGGGTGATTGTGTGATTGCGTGATTGTGTGATTGTGTGACTGTGTGATTGTGTGATTGTGTGATTGTGTGAGTGTGTGATTGTGTGATTGTGTGATTGAGTGATTGTGTGCTTGTGTAATTGTATACTTGTGTGATTGTCTGATTGTGTGATTGTGTAATTGTGATTGTGCGATTGTGTGATTGTGTGATTGTGTGATTGTGTGATTGTGTAATTGTGATTGTGCGATTGTGATTGTGTGATTGTGTG
Source organism: Megachile rotundata (assembly GCF_050947335.1). Lineage (NCBI taxonomy): Eukaryota > Metazoa > Arthropoda > Insecta > Hymenoptera > Megachilidae > Megachile > Megachile rotundata. The sequence continues at coordinate 1,373,791 of NW_027473325.1, forward strand.
ATTGTGCGATTGGGTGATTGTGTGACTGTGTGATTGTGTGACTGTGTGATTGTGTGATTGTGACTGTGTGATTGTGTGATTTTGTGGTGGTGTGATTGGGTGATTGTGTGATTGCGTGATTGTGTGATTGTGTGACTGTGTGATTGTGTGATTGTGTGATTGTGTGAGTGTGTGATTGTGTGATTGTGTGATTGAGTGATTGTGTGCTTGTGTGATTGTATACTTGTGTGATTGTCTGATTGTGTGATTGTGTAATTGTGATTGTGTGATTGCGTGATTGTGTGCTTGTGTGATTGTGTGGTTGTGTGATTGTGTGATTAGGTGATTGTGTAATTGTGTGAATGTGTGACTGTGTGATTGTGTGATTGTGTGATTGTGTGATTGTGTAATTGTGATTGTGCGATTGTGTGATTGTGTGATTGTGTGATTTTGTGATTGTGTAATTGTGATTGTGCGATTGTGATTGTGTGATTGTGTGATTGTGTGATTGTGTGATTGTGTGATTGTGTGATTGTGTGATTGTGTGATTATGTGATTGTGTGATTGTGTGATTGTGTGATTGTGTGATTGTGTGGTTGTGCGATCGTCATTGTGTGATCGTGATTGTCTGATCGTGATTGTGTGATCGTGATTGTGTGATCGTGATTGTGCGATTGCGTGCTTGTGACTGTGTGATTGTGTGAGTGTGTGATTGTGTGATTGAGCGATTGTGTGATTGTGTGATTGTGTGGTTGTGTGATTGTGTGATTGTGTGATTGTGTGATTGTGTGATTGTGTGATTGTGTGATTGTGTGATTGTGTGATTGTGTGATTGTGTGATTGTGTGATTGTGTGATTGTGTGATTGTGTGATTGTGAGATTGTGTGATTGTGTGATTATGTGATTGTGTGATTGTGTGATTGTGTGATTGTGTGATTGTGTGGTTGTGCGATCGTCATTGTGTGATCGTGATTGTCTGATCGTGATTGTGTGATCGTGATTGTGTGATCGTGATTGTGCGATTGCGTGCTTGTGACTGTGTGATTGTGTGAGTGTGTGATTGTGTGATTGAGCGATTGTGTGATTGTGTGATTGTGTGGTTGTGTGATTGTGTGATTGTGTGATTGTGTGATTGTGTGATTGTGTGATTGTGTGATTGTGTGATTGTGTGATTGTGTGATTGTGTGATTGTGTGATTGTGTGATTGTGTGATTGTGTGATTGTGTGATTGTGTGATTGTGAGATTGTGTGATTGTGTGATTGTGTGATTGTGACTGTGTGATTGTGTGATTGTGTGATCGTGATTGTCTGATCGTGATTGCGTGATCGTGATTGTGTGATCGTGATTGTGCGATTGCGTGCTTGTGACTGTGTGATTGTGTGACTGTGCGATTGCGTGCTTGTGACTGTGTGATTGTGTGACTGTGTAATTGTGTGATTGTGACTGTGTGATTGTGTGATTGTGTGGTTGTGTGATTGTGTGATTGTGTGGTTGCGTGACCGTGATTGTGTGACCGTGATTGTGTGATCGTGATTGTGTGATCGTGATTGTGGGTCCGTGATTGAGTGACCGTGATAGTGTGACCGTGATTGTGTGATTGTGTGAGTGTGTGATTGTGTGATTGTGTGATTGAGTGATTGTGTGCTTGTGTAATTGTATACTTGTGTGATTGTCTGATTGTGTGATTGTGTAATTGTGATTGTGCGATTGTGTGATTGTGTGATTGTGTGATTGTGTGATTGTGTAATTGTGATTGTGCGATTGTGATTGTGTGATTGTGTGATTGTGCGATTGGGTGATTGTGTGACTGTGTGATTGTGTGACTGTGTGATTGTGTGATTGTGACTGTGTGATTGTGTGATTTTGTGGTGGTGTGATTGGGTGATTGTGTGATTGCGTGATTGTGTGATTGTGTGACTGTGTGATTGTGTGATTGTGTGATTGTGTGAGTGTGTGATTGTGTGATTGTGTGATTGAGTGATTGTGTGCTTGTGTGATTGTATACTTGTGTGATTGTCTGATTGTGTGATTGTGTAATTGTGATTGTGTGATTGCGTGATTGTGTGCTTGTGTGATTGTGTGGTTGTGTGATTGTGTGATTAGGTGATTGTGTAATTGTGTGAATGTGTGATTGTGTGATTGTGTGATTGTGTGATTGTGTGATTGTGTAATTGTGATTGTGCGATTGTGTGATTGTGTGATTGTGTGATTTTGTGATTGTGTAATTGTGATTGTGCGATTGTGATTGTGTGATTGTGTGATTGTGTGATTGTGTGATTGTGTGATTGTGTGATTGTGTGATTGTGTGATTATGTGATTGTGTGATTGTGTGATTGTGTGATTGTGTGATTGTGTGGTTGTGCGATCGTCATTGTGTGATCGTGATTGTCTGATCGTGATTGTGTGATCGTGATTGTGTGATCGTGATTGTGCGATTGCGTGCTTGTGACTGTGTGATTGTGTGAGTGTGTGATTGTGTGATTGAGCGATTGTGTGATTGTGTGATTGTGTGGTTGTGTGATTGTGTGATTGTGTGATTGTGTGATTGTGTGATTGTGTGATTGTGTGATTGTGTGATTGTGTGATTGTGTGATTGTGTGATTGTGTGATTGTGTGATTGTGTGATTGTGTGATTGTGTGATTGTGAGATTGTGTGATTGTGTGATTGTGTGATTGTGACTGTGTGATTGTGTGATTGTGTGATCGTGATTGTCTGATCGTGATTGCGTGATCGTGATTGTGTGATCGTGATTGTGCGATTGCGTGCTTGTGACTGTGTGATTGTGTGACTGTGCGATTGCGTGCTTGTGACTGTGTGATTGTGTGACTGTGTAATTGTGTGATTGTGACTGTGTGATTGTGTGATTGTGTGGTTGTGTGATTGTGTGATTGTGTGGTTGCGTGACCGTGATTGTGTGACCGTGATTGTGTGATCGTGATTGTGTGATCGTGATTGTGGGTCCGTGATTGAGTGACCGTGATTGTGTGACCGTGATTGTGTGACCGTGATAGTGTGACCGTGAATGTGTGATTGCGTGATTGTGATTGCGTGATTGTGATTGCGTGATTGTGATTGCGTGATTGTGCTTGTGTGATTGTCTGATTGTGTGATTGTGCGATTGTGTGCTTGTGTGATTGTGTGATTGTGTGATTGCGTGATTGTGTGATTGTGTGACTGTGTGATTGTGTGATTGTGTGATTGTGTGAGTGTGTGATTGTGTGATTGAGTGATTGTGTGCTTGTGTGATTGTGTGGTTGTGTGATTGTGTGATTGTGTGATTGTGTGATTGTGTGATTGTGTGGTTGTGTGATTGTGTGATTGTGTGATTGTGTGATTTTGGGATTGTGTGATTGTGTGATTGTGTGGTTGTGTGATTGTGTGATTGTGTGATTGTGTGATTGTGTGATTGTGTGATTGTGTGGTTGTGTGATTGTGTGATTGTGTGATTGTGTGATTGTGTGATTGTGTGATTGTGACTGTGTGATTGTGTGATTGTGTGGTTGTGTGATTGTGTGATTGTGTGATTGTGTGATTGTGTGATTGTGTGATTGTGTGATTGTGTGATTGTGTGATTGTGACTGTGTGATTGTGTGAGTGTGTGATTGTGTGATTGAGTGATTGAGTGATTGTGTGCTTGTGTGATTGTGTGGTTGTGTGGTTGTGTGATTGTGTGATTGTGTGATTGTGTGATTGTGTGATTGTGTGATTGTGTGATTGGGTGATTGTGTGATTGCGTGATTGTGTGATTGTGTGACTGTGTGATTGTGTGATTGTGTGATTGTGTGAGTGTGTGATTGTGTGATTGTGTGATTGAGTGATTGTGTGCTTGTGTAATTGTATACTTGTGTGATTGTCTGATTGTGTGATTGTGTAATTGTGATTGTGCGATTGTGTGATTGTGTGATTGTGTGATTGTGTGATTGTGTAATTGTGATTGTGCGATTGTGATTGTGTGATTGTGTGATTGTGCGATTGGGTGATTGTGTGACTGTGTGATTGTGTGACTGTGTGATTGTGTGATTGTGACTGTGTGATTGTGTGATTTTGTGGTGGTGTGATTGGGTGATTGTGTGATTGCGTGATTGTGTGATTGTGTGACTGTGTGATTGTGTGATTGTGTGATTGTGTGAGTGTGTGATTGTGTGATTGTGTGATTGAGTGATTGTGTGCTTGTGTGATTGTATACTTGTGTGATTGTCTGATTGTGTGATTGTGTAATTGTGATTGTGTGATTGCGTGATTGTGTGCTTGTGTGATTGTGTGGTTGTGTGATTGTGTGATTAGGTGATTGTGTAATTGTGTGAATGTGTGACTGTGTGATTGTGTGATTGTGTGATTGTGTGATTGTGTAATTGTGATTGTGCGATTGTGTGATTGTGTGATTGTGTGATTTTGTGATTGTGTAATTGTGATTGTGCGATTGTGATTGTGTGATTGTGTGATTGTGTGATTGTGTGATTGTGTGATTGTGTGATTGTGTGATTGTGTGATTATGTGATTGTGTGATTGTGTGATTGTGTGATTGTGTGATTGTGTGGTTGTGCGATCGTCATTGTGTGATCGTGATTGTCTGATCGTGATTGTGTGATCGTGATTGTGTGATCGTGATTGTGCGATTGCGTGCTTGTGACTGTGTGATTGTGTGAGTGTGTGATTGTGTGATTGAGCGATTGTGTGATTGTGTGATTGTGTGGTTGTGTGATTGTGTGATTGTGTGATTGTGTGATTGTGTGATTGTGTGATTGTGTGATTGTGTGATTGTGTGATTGTGTGATTGTGTGATTGTGTGATTGTGTGATTGTGTGATTGTGTGATTGTGTGATTGTGAGATTGTGTGATTGTGTGATTGTGTGATTGTGATTGTGATTGTGATTGTGTGATTGTGATTGTGTGATTGAGTGATTGTGTGCTTGTGTGATTGTATACTTGTGTGATTGTCTGATTGTGTGATTGTGCGATTGTGTGCTTGTGTGATTGTGTGATTGTGTGATTGCGTGATTGTGTGATTGTGTGACTGTGTGATTGTGTGATTGTGTGATTGTGTGAGTGTGTGATTGTGTGATTGAGTGATTGTGTGCTTGTGTGATTGTGTGGTTGTGTGATTGTGTTATTGTGTGATTGTGTGATTGTGTGATTGTGTGATTGTGTGATTGTGATTGTGATTGTGTGATTGTGATTGTGTGATTGTGGTTGTGTGATTGTGATTGTGTGATTGTGACTGTGTGATTGTGTGAGTGTGTGATTGTGTGATTGTGTGATTGTGTGATTGTGTGATTGTGTGATTGTGTGGTTGTGTGATTGTGTGATTGTGTGATTGTGTGATTTTGTGATTGTGTGATTGTGTGATTGTGTGGTTGTGTGATTGTGTGATTGTGTGATTGTGTGATTGTGTGATTGTGTGATTGTGTGATTGTGACTGTGTGATTGTGTGAGTGTGTGATTGTGTGATTGAGTGATTGTGTGCTTGTGTGATTGTGTGGTTGTGTGGTTGTGTGATTGTGTGATTGTGTGATTGTGTGATTGTGTGGTTGTGCGATCGTGATTGTGTTATCGTGATTGTCTGATCGTGATTGCGTGATCGTGATTGTGTGATCGTGATTGTGCGATTGCGTGCTTGTGACTGTGTGATTGTGTGACTGTGTGATTGTGTGGTTGTGACTGTGTGATTGTGTGAGTGTGTGATTGTGTGATTGAGCGATTGTGTGATTGTGTGATTTTGTGGTTGTGTGATTGTGTGATTGTGTGGTTGTGTGACCGTGATTGTGTGACCGTGATTGTGTGATCGTGATTGTGTGATCGTGATTGTGGGTCCGTGATTGAGTGACCGTGATTGTGTGACCGTGATTGTGTGACCGTGATAGTGTGACCGTGAATGTGTGATTGCGTGATTGTGATTGCGTGATTGTGATTGCGTGATTGTGCTTGTGTGATTGTATACTTGTGTGATTGTCTGATTGTGTGATTGTGCGATTGTGTGCTTGTGTGATTGTGTGATTGTGTGATTGCGTGATTGTGTGATTGTGTGACTGTGTGATTGTGTGATTGTGTGATTGTGTGAGTGTGTGATTGTGTGATTGAGTGATTGGGTGCTTGTGTGATAGTGTGGTTGTGTGATTGTGTGATTGTGTGATTGTGTGATTGTGTGGTTGTGTGATTGTGTGATTGTGTGATTGTGTGATTTTGTGATTGTGTGATTGTGTGATTGTGTGGTTGTGTGATTGTGTGATTGTGTGATTGTGTGATTGTGTGATTGTGTGATTGTGACTGTGTGATTGTGTGGTTGTGTGATTGTGTGATTGTGTGATTGTGTGATTTTGTGATTGTGTGTTTGTGTGATTGTGTGGTTGTGTGATTGTGTGATTGTGTGATTGTGTGATTGTGTGATTGTGACTGTGTGATTGTGTGAGTGTGTGATTGTGTGATTGAGTGATTGAGTGATTGTGTGCTTGTGTGATTGTGTGGTTGTGTGGTTGTGTGATTGTGTGATTGTGTGATTAGGTGATTGTGTGATTGTGTGATTGTGTGATTGTGTGATTGTGTGATTGTGTGATTGTGTGATTGTGTGATTGTGTGATTGTGTGATTGTGTGATTGTGTGATTGTGTGATTGTGTGATTGTGTAATTGTGATTGTGTGATTGTGTGTTTGGGTGATTGTGTGATTGCGTGATTGTGTGATCGTGATTGTGTGATCGTGATTGTGCGATTGCGAGCTTGTGACTGTGTGATTGTGTGAGTGTGTGATTGTGTGATTGAGCGATTGTGTGATTGTGTGATTGTGTGGTTGTGTGATTGTGTGATTGTGTGATTGTGTGATTGTGTGATTGTGTGATTGTGTGATTGTGTGATTGTGTGATTGTGTGATTGTGTGATTGTGTGATTGCGTGATTGTGTGCTTGTGTGATTGTGTGGTTGTGTGATTGTGTGATTAGGTGATTGTGTGATTGTGTGATTGTGTGATTGTGTGGATTGTGTGATTGTGTGATTGTGTGATTGTGTGATTGTGTGATTGTGTGATTGTGTGATTGTGTGATTGTGTGATTGTGTGATTGTGTAATTGTGATTGTGTGATTGTGTGATTGTGTGATTGTGCGATTGTGTGATTGTGTGATTGTGTGATTGTGTGATTGTGTGACTGTGTGATTGTGTGATTGTGTGACTGTGTGATTGTGTGATTGTGTGATTGTGTGAGTGTGTGATTGTGTGATTGAGTGATTGGGTGCTTGTGTGATTGTGTGGTTGTGTGATTGTGTGATTGTGTGATTGTGTGATTGTGTGGTTGTGTGATTGTGTGATTGTGTGATTGTGTGATTTTGTGATTGTGTGATTGTGTGATTGTGTGGTTGTGTGATTGTGTGATTGTGTGATTGTGTGATTGTGTGATTGTGTGATTGTGACTATGTGATTGTGTGGTTGTGTGATTGTGTGATTGTGTGATTGTGTGATTTTGTGATTGTGTGTTTGTGTGATTGTGTGGTTGTGTGATTGTGTGATTGTGTGATTGTGTGATTGTGTGATTGTGACTGTGTGATTGTGTGAGTGTGTGATTGTGTGATTGAGTGATTGAGTGATTGTGTGCTTGTGTGATTGTGTGGTTGTGTGGTTGTGTGATTGTGTGATTGTGTGATTAGGTGATTGTGTGATTGTGTGATTGTGTGATTGTGTGATTGTGTGATTGTGTGATTGTGTGATTGTGTGATTGTGTGATTGTGTGATTGTGTGATTGTGTGATTGTGTGATTGTGTGATTGTGTGATTGTGTGATTGTGTGATTGTGTAATTGTGATTGTGTGATTGTGTGATTGGGTGATTGTGTGATTGCGTGATTGTGTGATCGTGATTGTGTGATCGTGATTGTGCGATTGCGAGCTTGTGACTGTGTGATTGTGTGAGTGTGTGATTGTGTGATTGAGCGATTGTGTGATTGTGTGATTGTGTGATTGTGTGGTTGTGTGATTGTGTGATTGTGTGATTGTGTGATTGTGTGATTGTGTGATTGTGTGATTGTGTGATTGTGTGATTGTGTGATTGTGTGATTGCGTGATAGTGTGCTTGTGTGATTGTGTGGTTGTGTGATTGTGTGATTAGGTGATTGTGTGATTGTGTGATTGTGCGATTGTGTGGATTGTGTGATTGTCTGATTGTGTGATTGTGTGATTGTGTGATTGTGTGATTGTGTGATTGTGTGATTGTGTGATTGTGTGATTGTGTGATTGTGTAATTGTGATTGTGTGATTGTGTGATTGTGTGATTGTGCGATTGTGTGATTGTGTGATTGTGTGATTGTGTGATTGTGTGACTGTGTGATTGTGTGATTGTGTGATTGTGTGATTGTGTGATTGAGTGATTGTGTGCTTGTGTGATTGTATACTTGTGTGATTGTCTGATTGTGTGATTGTGCGATTGTGTGCTTGTGTGATTGTGTGATTGTGTGATTGCGTGATTGTGTGATTGTGTGACTGTGTGATTGTGTGATTGTGTGATTGTGTGAGTGTGTGATTGTGTGATTGAGTGATTGTGTGCTTGTGTGATTGTGTGGTTGTGTGATTGTGTTATTGTGTGATTGTGTGATTGTGTGATTGTGTGATTGTGTGATTGTGATTGTGATTGTGTGATTGTGATTGTGTGATTGTGGTTGTGTGATTGTGACTGTGTGATTGTGACTGTGTGATTGTGTGAGTGTGTGATTGTGTGATTGTGTGATTGTGTGATTGTGTGGTTGTGTGATTGTGTGATTGTGTGATTGTGTGATTTTGTGATTGTATGATTGTGTGATTGTGTGGTTGTGTGATTGTGTGATTGTGTGATTGTGTGATTGTGTGATTGTGTGATTGTGTGATTGTGTGATTGTGACTGTGTGATTGTGTGAGTGTGTGATTGTGTGATTGAGTGATTGTGTGCTTGTGTGATTGTGTGGTTGTGTGGTTGTGTGATTGTGTGATTGTGTGATTGTGTGATTGTGTGGTTGTGCGATCGTGATTGTGTGATCGTGATTGTCTGATCGTGATTGCGTGATCGTGATTGTGTGATCGTGATTGTGCGATTGCGTGCTTGTGACTGTGTGATTGTGTGACTGTGTGATTGTGTGGTTGTGACTGTGTGATTGTGTGAGTGTGTGATTGTGTGATTGAGCGATTGTGTGATTGTGTGATTGTGCGGTTGTGTGATTGTGTGATTGTGTGGTTGTGTGACCGTGATTGTGTGACCGTGATTGTGTGATCGTGATTGTGTGATCGTGATTGTGGGTCCGTGATTGAGTGACCGTGATTGTGTGACCGTGATTGTGTGACCGTGATAGTGTGACCGTGAATGTGTGATTGCGTGATTGTGATTGCGTGATTGTGATTGCGTGATTGTGATTGCGTGATTGTGATTGCGTGATTGCGTGATTGTGTGACTGTGTGATTGTGTGATGGTGTGATTGTGTGAATGTGTGATTGTGTGATCGTGTGATTGTGTGATCGTGTGATCGTGTGATCGTGTGATTGTGTGATTGTGTAATTGTGATTGTGCGATTGTGATTGTGTGATTGTGTGATTGTGTGATTGTGTGATTGTGTGATTGTGTGATTGTGTGATTATGTGATTGTGTGATTGTGTGATTGTGTGATTGTGTGGTTGTGCGATCGTGATTGTGTGATCGTGATTGTCTGATCGTGATTGTGTGATCGTGATTGTGTGATCGTGATTGTGCGATTGCGTGCTTGTGACTGTGTGATTGTGTGACTGTGTGATTGTGTGATTGTGACTGTGTGATTGTGTGATTGTGTGGTTGTGTGATTGTGTGATTGTGTGGTTGTGTGACCGTGATTGTGTGACCGTGATTGTGTGATCGTGATTGTGTGATCGTGATTGTGGGTCCGTGATTGAGTGACCGTGATTGTGTGACCGTGATTGTGTGACCGTGATAGTGTGACCGTGAATGTGTGATTGCGTGATTGTGATTGCGTGATTGTGATTGCGTGATTGTGATTGCGTGATTGTGATTGCGTGATTGTGATTGCGTGATTGTGATTGCGTGATTGTGATTGCGTGATTGTGCTTGTGTGATTGTCTGATTGTGTGATTGTGCGATTGTGTGCTTGTGTGATTGTGTGATTGTGTGATTGCGTGATTGTGTGATTGTGTGACTGTGTGATTGTGTGATTGTGTGATTGTGTGAGTGTGTGATTGTGTGATTGAGTGATTGTGTGCTTGTGTGATTGTGTGGTTGTGTGATTGTGTGATTGTGTGATTGTGTGATTGTGTGATTGTGTGGTTGTGTGATTGTGTGATTGTGTGATTGTGTGATTTTGGGATTGTGTGATTGTGTGATTGTGTGATTGAGTGATTGTGTGCTTGTGTGATTGTGTGGTTGTGTGATTGTGTTATTGTGTGATTGTGTGATTGTGTGATTGTGTGATTGTGTGATTGTGATTGTGATTGTGTGATTGTGATTGTGTGATTGTGGTTGTGTGATTGTGATTGTGTGATTGTGACTGTGTGATTGTGTGAGTGTGTGATTGTGTGATTGTGTGATTGTGTGATTGTGTGATTGTGTGATTGTGTGGTTGTGTGATTGTGTGATTGTGTGATTGTGTGATTTTGTGATTGTGTGATTGTGTGATTGTGTGGTTGTGTGATTGTGTGATTGTGTGATTGTGTGATTGTGTGATTGTGTGATTGTGTGATTGTGTGATTGTGTGATTGTGTGATTGTGTGATTGTGTGATTGTGTAATTGTGATTGTGTGATTGTGTGATTGGGTGATTGTGTGATTGCGTGATTGTGTGATCGTGATTGTGTGATCGTGATTGTGCGATTGCGAGCTTGTGACTGTGTGATTGTGTGAGTGTGTGATTGTGTGATTGAGCGATTGTGTGATTGTGTGATTGTGTGATTGTGTGGTTGTGTGATTGTGTGATTGTGTGATTGTGTGATTGTGTGATTGTGTGATTGTGTGATTGTGTGATTGTGTGATTGTGTGATTGTGTGATTGCGTGATAGTGTGCTTGTGTGATTGTGTGGTTGTGTGATTGTGTGATTAGGTGATTGTGTGATTGTGTGATTGTGCGATTGTGTGGATTGTGTGATTGTCTGATTGTGTGATTGTGTGATTGTGTGATTGTGTGATTGTGTGATTGTGTGATTGTGTGATTGTGTGATTGTGTGATTGTGTAATTGTGATTGTGTGATTGTGTGATTGTGTGATTGTGCGATTGTGTGATTGTGTGATTGTGTGATTGTGTGATTGTGTGACTGTGTGATTGTGTGATTGTGTGATTGTGTGATTGTGTGATTGAGTGATTGTGTGCTTGTGTGATTGTATACTTGTGTGATTGTCTGATTGTGTGATTGTGCGATTGTGTGCTTGTGTGATTGTGTGATTGTGTGATTGCGTGATTGTGTGATTGTGTGACTGTGTGATTGTGTGATTGTGTGATTGTGTGAGTGTGTGATTGTGTGATTGAGTGATTGTGTGCTTGTGTGATTGTGTGGTTGTGTGATTGTGTTATTGTGTGATTGTGTGATTGTGTGATTGTGTGATTGTGTGATTGTGATTGTGATTGTGTGATTGTGATTGTGTGATTGTGGTTGTGTGATTGTGACTGTGTGATTGTGACTGTGTGATTGTGTGAGTGTGTGATTGTGTGATTGTGTGATTGTGTGATTGTGTGGTTGTGTGATTGTGTGATTGTGTGATTGTGTGATTTTGTGATTGTATGATTGTGTGATTGTGTGGTTGTGTGATTGTGTGATTGTGTGATTGTGTGATTGTGTGATTGTGTGATTGTGTGATTGTGTGATTGTGACTGTGTGATTGTGTGAGTGTGTGATTGTGTGATTGAGTGATTGTGTGCTTGTGTGATTGTGTGGTTGTGTGGTTGTGTGATTGTGTGATTGTGTGATTGTGTGATTGTGTGGTTGTGCGATCGTGATTGTGTGATCGTGATTGTCTGATCGTGATTGCGTGATCGTGATTGTGTGATCGTGATTGTGCGATTGCGTGCTTGTGACTGTGTGATTGTGTGACTGTGTGATTGTGTGGTTGTGACTGTGTGATTGTGTGAGTGTGTGATTGTGTGATTGAGCGATTGTGTGATTGTGTGATTGTGCGGTTGTGTGATTGTGTGATTGTGTGGTTGTGTGACCGTGATTGTGTGACCGTGATTGTGTGATCGTGATTGTGTGATCGTGATTGTGGGTCCGTGATTGAGTGACCGTGATTGTGTGACCGTGATTGTGTGACCGTGATAGTGTGACCGTGAATGTGTGATTGCGTGATTGTGATTGCGTGATTGTGATTGCGTGATTGTGATTGCGTGATTGTGATTGCGTGATTGCGTGATTGTGTGACTGTGTGATTGTGTGATGGTGTGATTGTGTGAATGTGTGATTGTGTGATCGTGTGATTGTGTGATCGTGTGATCGTGTGATCGTGTGATTGTGTGATTGTGTAATTGTGATTGTGCGATTGTGATTGTGTGATTGTGTGATTGTGTGATTGTGTGATTGTGTGATTGTGTGATTGTGTGATTATGTGATTGTGTGATTGTGTGATTGTGTGATTGTGTGGTTGTGCGATCGTGATTGTGTGATCGTGATTGTCTGATCGTGATTGTGTGATCGTGATTGTGTGATCGTGATTGTGCGATTGCGTGCTTGTGACTGTGTGATTGTGTGACTGTGTGATTGTGTGATTGTGACTGTGTGATTGTGTGATTGTGTGGTTGTGTGATTGTGTGATTGTGTGGTTGTGTGACCGTGATTGTGTGACCGTGATTGTGTGATCGTGATTGTGTGATCGTGATTGTGGGTCCGTGATTGAGTGACCGTGATTGTGTGACCGTGATTGTGTGACCGTGATAGTGTGACCGTGAATGTGTGATTGCGTGATTGTGATTGCGTGATTGTGATTGCGTGATTGTGATTGCGTGATTGTGATTGCGTGATTGTGATTGCGTGATTGTGATTGCGTGATTGTGATTGCGTGATTGTGCTTGTGTGATTGTCTGATTGTGTGATTGTGCGATTGTGTGCTTGTGTGATTGTGTGATTGTGTGATTGCGTGATTGTGTGATTGTGTGACTGTGTGATTGTGTGATTGTGTGATTGTGTGAGTGTGTGATTGTGTGATTGAGTGATTGTGTGCTTGTGTGATTGTGTGGTTGTGTGATTGTGTGATTGTGTGATTGTGTGATTGTGTGATTGTGTGGTTGTGTGATTGTGTGATTGTGTGATTGTGTGATTTTGGGATTGTGTGATTGTGTGATTGTGTGATTGAGTGATTGTGTGCTTGTGTGATTGTGTGGTTGTGTGATTGTGTTATTGTGTGATTGTGTGATTGTGTGATTGTGTGATTGTGTGATTGTGATTGTGATTGTGTGATTGTGATTGTGTGATTGTGGTTGTGTGATTGTGATTGTGTGATTGTGACTGTGTGATTGTGTGAGTGTGTGATTGTGTGATTGTGTGATTGTGTGATTGTGTGATTGTGTGATTGTGTGGTTGTGTGATTGTGTGATTGTGTGATTGTGTGATTTTGTGATTGTGTGATTGTGTGATTGTGTGGTTGTGTGATTGTGTGATTGTGTGATTGTGTGATTGTGTGATTGTGTGATTGTGTGATTGTGACTGTGTGATTGTGTGAGTGTGTGATTGTGTGATTGAGTGATTGTGTGCTTGTGTGATTGTGTGGTTGTGTGGTTGTGTGATTGTGTGATTGTGTGATTGTGTGATTGTGTGGTTGTGCGATCGTGATTGTGTTATCGTGATTGTCTGATCGTGATTGCGTGATCGTGATTGTGTGATCGTGATTGTGCGATTGCGTGCTTGTGACTGTGTGATTGTGTGACTGTGTGATTGTGTGGTTGTGACTGTGTGATTGTGTGAGTGTGTGATTGTGTGATTGAGCGATTGTGTGATTGTGTGATTTTGTGGTTGTGTGATTGTGTGATTGTGTGGTTGTGTGACCGTGATTGTGTGACCGTGATTGTGTGATCGTGATTGTGTGATCGTGATTGTGGGTCCGTGATTGAGTGACTGTGATTGTGTGACCGTGATTGTGTGACCGTGATAGTGTGACCGTGAATGTGTGATTGCGTGATTGTGATTGCGTGATTGTGATTGCGTGATTGTGCTTGTGTGATTGTATACTTGTGTGATTGTCTGATTGTGTGATTGTGCGATTGTGTGCTTGTGTGATTGTGTGATTGTGTGATTGCGTGATTGTGTGATTGTGTGACTGTGTGATTGTGTGATTGTGTGATTGTGTGAGTGTGTGATTGTGTGATTGAGTGATTGGGTGCTTGTGTGATAGTGTGGTTGTGTGATTGTGTGATTGTGTGATTGTGTGATTGTGTGGTTGTGTGATTGTGTGATTGTGTGATTGTGTGATTTTGTGATTGTGTGATTGTGTGATTGTGTGGTTGTGTGATTGTGTGATTGTGTGATTGTGTGATTGTGTGATTGTGTGATTGTGACTGTGTGATTGTGTGGTTGTGTGATTGTGTGATTGTGTGATTGTGTGATTTTGTGATTGTGTGTTTGTGTGATTGTGTGGTTGTGTGATTGTGTGATTGTGTGATTGTGTGATTGTGTGATTGTGACTGTGTGATTGTGTGAGTGTGTGATTGTGTGATTGAGTGATTGAGTGATTGTGTGCTTGTGTGATTGTGTGGTTGTGTGGTTGTGTGATTGTGTGATTGTGTGATTAGGTGATTGTGTGATTGTGTGATTGTGTGATTGTGTGATTGTGTGATTGTGTGATTGTGTGATTGTGTGATTGTGTGATTGTGTGACTGTGTGATTGTGTGATTGTGTAATTGTGATTGTGTGATTGTGTGATTGGGTGATTGTGTGATTGCGTGATTGTGTGATCGTGATTGTGTGATCGTGATTGTGCGATTGCGAGCTTGTGACTGTGTGATTGTGTGAGTGTGTGATTGTGTGATTGAGCGATTGTGTGATTGTGTGATTGTGTGGTTGTGTGATTGTGTGATTGTGTGATTGTGTGATTGTGTGATTGTGTGATTGTGTGATTGTGTGATTGTGTGATTGTGTGATTGTGTGATTGTGTGATTGCGTGATTGTGTGCTTGTGTGATTGTGTGGTTGTGTGATTGTGTGATTACGTGATTGTGTGATTGTGTGATTGTGTGATTGTGTGGATTGTGTGATTGTGTGATTGTGTGATTGTGTGATTGTGTGATTGTGTGATTGTGTGACTGTGTGATTGTGTGATTGTGTGATTGTGTAATTGTGATTGTGTGATTGTGTGATTGTGTGATTGTGCGATTGTGTGATTGTGTGATTGTGTGATTGTGTGATTGTGTGACTGTGTGATTGTGTGATTGTGTGATTGTGTGATTGTGTGATTGTGTGATTGTGAGATTGTGTGATTGTGTGATTGTGTGATTGTGTGATTGTGATTGTGATTGTGTGATTGCGATTGTGTGATTGAGTGATTGTGTGCTTGTGTGATTGTATAGTTGTGTGATTGTCTGATTGTGTGATTTTGCGATTGTGTGCTTGTGTGATTGTGTGATTGTGTGATTGCGTGATTGTGTGATTGTGTGACTGTGTGATTGTGTGATTGTGTGACTGTGTGAGTGTGTGATTGTGTGATTGAGTGATTGTGTGCTTGTGTGATTGTGTGGTTGTGTGATTGTGTTATTGTGTGATTGTGTGATTGTGTGATTGTGTGATTGTGTGATTGTGTGATTGTGATTGTGATTGTGTGATTGTGATTGTGTGATTGTGGTTGTGTGATTGTGATTGTGTGAGTGTGTGATTGTGTGATTGTGTGATTGTGTGATTGTGTGGTTGTGTGATTGTGTGATTGTGTGATTGTGTGATTTTGTGATTGTGTGATTGTGTGATTGTGTGGTTGTGTGATTGTGTGATTGTGTGATTGTGTGATTGTGTGATTGTGACTGTGTGATTGTGTGAGTGTGTGATTGTGTGATTGATTGATTGTGTGCTTGTGTGATTGTGTGGTTGTGTGGTTGTGTGATTGTGTGATTGTGTGATTGTGTGATTGTGTGGTTGTGCGATCGTGATTGTGTGATCGTGATTGTCTGATCGTGATTGCGTGATCGTGATTGTGTGATCGTGATTGTGCGATTCCGTGCTTGTGACTGTGTGATTGTGTGACTGTGTGATTGTGTGGTTGTGACTGTGTGATTGTGTGAGTGTGTGATTGTGTGATTGAGCGATTGTGTGATTGTGTGATTGTGTGGTTGTGTGATTGTGTGATTGTGTGGTTGTGTGACCGTGATTGTGTGACCGTGATTGTGTGATCGTGATTGTGTGATCGTGATTGTGGGTCCGTGATTGAGTGACCGTGATTGTGTGACCGTGATTGTGTGACCGTGATAGTGTGACCGTGAATGTGTGATTGCGTGATTGTGATTGCGTGATTGTGATTGCGTGATTGTGATTGCGTGATTGTGATTGCGTGATTGCGTGATTGCGTGATTGTGTGACTGTGTGATTGTGTGATGGTGTGATTGTATGAATGTGTGATTGTGTGATCGTGTAATTGTGTGATCGTGTGATCGTGTGATCGTGTGATTGTGTGATTGTGTGATTTTGCGATTGTGTGATTGTGTGATTGTGTGATTGTGTGAGTGTGTGATTGTGTGATTGCGTGATTGTGTGCTTGTGTGATTGTGTGGTTGTGTGATTGTGTGATTAGGTGATTGTGTGATTGTGTGATTGTGTGATTGTGTGATTGTGTGATTGTGTGATTGGGTGATTGTGTGATTGCGTGATTGTGTGATTGTGTGATTGTGTGATTGTGTGATTGTGTGATTGTGTGGTTGTGTGATTGTGTGATTGTGTGGTTGTGTGACCGTGATTGTGTGACCGTGATTGTGTGATCGTGATTGTGTGATCGTGATTGTGGGTCCGTGATTGAGTGACCGTGATTGTGTGACCGTGATTGTGTGACTGTGATAGTGTGACCGTGAATGTGTGATTGCGTGATTGTGATTGCGTGATTGTGATTGCGTGATTGTGATTGCGTGATTGTGATTGCGTGATTGTGCTTGTGTGATTGTCTGATTGTGTGATTGTGCGATTGTGTGCTTGTGTGATTGTGTGATTGTGTGATTGCGTGATTGTGTGATTGTGTGACTGTGTGATTGTGTGATTGTGTGATTGTGTGAGTGTGTGATTGTGTGATTGAGTGATTGTGTGCTTGTGTGATTGTGTGGTTGTGTGATTGTGTGATTGTGTGATTGTGTGATTGTGTGGTTGTGTGATTGTGTGATTGTGTGATTGTGTGATTTTGTGATTGTGTGATTGTGTGGTTGTGTGATTGTGTGATTGTGTGATTGTGTGATTGTGTGATTGTGTGATTGTGTGGTTGTGTGATTGTGTGATTGTGTGATTGTGTGATTGTGTGATTGTGTGATTGTGACTGTGTGATTGTGTGATTGTGTGGTTGTGTGATTGTGTGATTGTGTGATTGTGTGATTATGTGATTGTGTGATTGTGACTGTGTGATTGTGTGAGCGTGTGATTGTGTGATTGAGTGATTGAGTGATTGTGTGCTTGTGTGATTGTGTGGTTGTGTGGTTGTGTGATTGTGTGATTGTGTGATTGTGTGATTGTGTGGTTGTGCGATCGTCATTGTTTGATCGTGATTGTCTGATCGTGATTGTGTGATCGTGATTGTGTGATCGTGATTGTGCGATTGCGTGCTTGTGACTGTGTGATTGTGTGACTGTGTGATTGTGTGATTGTGACTGTGTGATTGTGTGAGTGTGTGATTGTGTGATTGAGCGATTGTGTGATTGTGTGATTGTGTGGTTGTGTGATTGTGTGATTGTGTGATTGTGTGATTGTGTGATTGTGTGATTGTGTGATTGTGTGATTGTGTGATTGTGTGATTGCGTGATTGTGTGCTTGTGTGATTGTGTGGTTGTGTGATTGTGTGATTGTGTGATTGTGTGATTGTGTGATTGTGTGATTGTGTGATTGTGTGATTGTGTGATTGTGTGATTGTGTGATTGTGTGATTGTGTGATTGTGTGATTGTGTGATTGTGTGATTGTGTGATTGTGTGATTGTGTGATTGTGTGATTGTGACTGTGTGATTGTGTGAGTGTGTGATTGTGTGATTGAGTGATTGAGTGATTGTGTGCTTGTGTGATTGTGTGGTTGTGTGGTTGTGTGATTGTGTGATTGTGTGATTGTGTGATTGTGTGATTGTGTGATTGTGTGATTGGGTGATTGTGTGATTGCGTGATTGTGTGATTGTGTGACTGTGTGATTGTGTGATTGTGTGATTGTGTGAGTGTGTGATTGTGTGATTGTGTGATTGAGTGATTGTGTGCTTGTTTGATTTTATACTTGTGTGATTGTCTGATTGTGTGATTGTGTAATTGTGATTGTGCGATTGTGTGATTGTGTGATTGTGTGATTGTGTGATTGTGTAATTGTCATTGTGCGATTGTGATTGTGTGATTGTGTGATTGTGTGATTGTGTGATTGGGTGATTGTGTGATTGTGTGATTGTGTGACTGTGTGATTGTGTGATTGTGACTGTGTGATTGTGTGATTTTGTGGTTGTGTGATTGGGTGATTGTGTGATTGCGTGATTGTGTGATTGTGTGACTGTGTGATTGTGTGATTGTGTGATTGTGTGATTGTGTGAGTGTGTGATTGTGTGATTGTGTGATTGAGTGATTGTATACTTGTGTGATTGTCTGATTGTGTGATTGTGTGATTGTGTAATTGTGATTGTGTGATTGCGTGATTGTGTGCTTGTGTGATTGTGTGGTTGTGTGATTGTGTGATTAGGTGATTGTGTGATTGTGTGATTGTGTGATTGTGTGATTGTGTGATTGTGTGATTGTGTGATTGTGTGATTGTGTGATTGTGTGATTGTGTGATTGTGTGATTGTGTGATTGTGTAATTGTGATTGTGCGATTGTGTGATTGTGTGATTGTGTGATTGTGTGATTGTGTAATTGTGATTGTGCGATTGTGATTGTGTGATTGTGTGATTGTGTGATTGTGTGATTGTGTGATTGTGTGATTGTGTGATTATGTGATTGTGTGATTGTGTGATTGTGTGATTGTGTGGTTGTGCGATCGTCATTGTGTGATCGTGATTGTCTGATCGTGATTGTGTGATCGTGATTGTGTGATCGTGATTGTGCGATTGCGTGCTTGTGACTGTGTGATTGTGTGAGTGTGTGATTGTGTGATTGAGCGATTGTGTGATTGTGTGATTGTGTGATTGTGTGGTTGTGTGATTGTGTGATTGTGTGATTGTGTGATTGTGTGATTGTGTGATTGTGACTGTGTGATTGTGTGATTGTGTGGTTGTGTGATTGTGTGATTGTGTGATTGTGTGATTGTGTGATTATGTGATTGTGTGATTGTGTGATTGTGTGATTGTGTGGTTGTGCGATCGTCATTGTGTGATCGTGATTGTCTGATCGTGATTGTGTGATCGTGATTGTGTGATCGTGATTGTGCGATTGCGTGCTTGTGACTGTGTGATTGTGTGAGTGTGTGATTGTGTGATTGAGCGATTGTGTGATTGTGTGATTGTGTGGTTGTGTGATTGTGTGATTGTGTGATTGTGTGATTGTGTGATTGTGTGATTGTGTGATTGTGTGATTGTGTGATTGTGTGATTGTGTGATTGCGTGATTGTGTGCTTGTGTGATTGTGTGGTTGTGTGATTGTGTGATTAGGTGATTGTGTGATTGTGTGATTGTGTGATTGTGTGATTGTGTGATTGTGTGATTGTGTGATTGTGTGATTGTGTGATTGTGTGATTGTGTGATTGTGTGATTGTGTAATTGTGATTGTGTGATTGTGAGATTGTGTGATTGTGCGATAGTGTGATTGTGTGATTGTGTGATTGTGTGATTGTGTGATTGTGTGATTGTGTGATTGTGTGATTATGTGATTGTGTGATTGTGAGATTGTGTGATTGTGTGATTGTGTGATTGTGTGATTGTGATTGTGATTGTGTGATTGTGTGATTGTGATTGTGTGATTGAGTGATTGTGTGCTTGTGTGATTGTATACTTGTGTGATTGTCTGATTGTGTGATTGTGCGATTGTGTGCTTGTGTGATTGTGTGATTGTGTGATTGCGTGATTGTGTGATTGTGTGACTGTGTGATTGTGTGATTGTGTGATTGTGTGATTGTGTGAGTGTGTGATTGTGTGATTGCGTGATTGTGTGCTTGTGTGATTGTGTGGTTGTGTGATTGTGTGATTAGGTGATTGTGTGATTGTGTGATTGTGTGATTGTGTGATTGTGTGATTGTGTGCTTGTGTGATTGTGTGATTGTGTGATTGCGTGATTGTGTGATTGTGTGACTGTGTGATTGTGTGATTGTGTGATTGTGTGAGTGTGTGATTGTGTGATTGAGTGATTGTGTGCTTGTGTGATTGTGTGGTTGTGTGATTGTGTGATTGTGTGATTGTGTGATTGTGTGATTGCGTGATTGTGTGCTAGTGTGATTGTGTGGTTGTGTGATTGTGTGATTAGGTGATTGTGTGATTGTGTGATTGTGTGATTGTGTGATTGTGTGATTGTGTGATTGTGTGATTGTGTGATTGTGTGATTGTGTGATTGTGTGATTATGTGATTGTGTGATTGTGTGATTGTGTGATTGTGTGATTGTGTGGTTGTGCGATCGTCATTGTTTGAACGTGATTGTCTGATCGTGATTGTGTGATCGTGATTGTGTGATCGTGATTGTGCGATTGCGTGCTTGTGACTGTGTGATTGTGTGACTGTGTGATTGTGTGATTGTGACTGTGTGATTGTGTGAGTGTGTGATTGTGTGATTGAGCGATTGTGTGATTGTGTGATTGTGTGGTTGTGTGATTGTGTGATTGTGTGATTGTGTGATTGTGTGATTGTGTGATTGTGTGATTGTGTGATTGTGTGATTGTGTGATTGCGTGATTGTGTGCTTGTGTGATTGTGTGGTTGTGTGATTGTGTGATTAGGTAATTGTGTGATTGTGTGATTGTGTGATTGTGTGATTGTGTGATTGTGTGATTGTGTGATTGTGTGATTGTGTGATTGTGTGATTGTGTGATTGTGTGATTGTGTGATTGTGTGATTGTGTGATTGTGACTGTGTGATTGTGTGAGTGTGTGATTGTGTGATTGAGTGATTGAGTGATTGTGTGCTTGTGTGATTGTGTGGTTGTGTGGTTGTGTGATTGTGTGATTGTGTGATTGTGTGATTGTGTGATTGTGAGATTGTGTGATTGTGTGATTGTGTGATTGTGTGATTGTGTGATTGTGATTGTGATTGTGTGATTGTGATTGTGTGATTGAGTGATTGTGTGCTTGTGTGATTGTATACTTGTGTGATTGTCTGATTGTGTGATTGTGCGATTATGTGCTTGTGTGATTGTGTGATTGTGTGATTGCGTGATTGTGTGATTGTGTGACTGTGTGATTGTGTGATTGTGTGATTGTGTGAGTGTGTGATTGTGTGATTGAGTGATTGTGTGCTTGTGTGATTGTGTGGTTGTGTGTTTGTGTTATTGTGTGATTGTGTGATTGTGTGGTTGTGTGATTGTGTGATTGTGATTGTGATTGTGATTGTGTGATTGTGATTGTGTGATTGTGGTTGTGTGATTGTGATTGTGTGATTGTGACTGTGTGATTGTGTGAGTGTGTGATTGTGTGATTGTGTGATTGTGTGATTGTGTGGTTGTGTGATTGTGTGATTGTGTGATTGTGTGATTTTGTGATTGTGTGATTGTGTGATTGTGTGATTGTGTGATTGTGTGATTGTGTGATTGTGTGATTATGTGATTGTGTGATTGTGTGATTGTGTGATTGTGTGATTGTGTGATTGTGTGGTTGTGCGATCGTCATTGTTTGATCGTGATTGTCTGATCGTGATTGTGTGATCGTGATTGTGTGATCGTGATTGTGCGATTGCGTGCTTGTGACTGTGTGATTGTGTGACTGTGTGATTGTGTGATTGTGACTGTGTGATTGTGTGAGTGTGTGATTGTGTGATTGAGCGATTGTGTGATTGTGTGATTGTGTGGTTGTGTGATTGTGTGATTGTGTGATTGTGTGATTGTGTGATTGTGTGATTGTGTGATTGCGTGATTGTGTGCTTGTGTGATTGTGTGGTTGTGTGATTGTGTGATTAGGTGATTGTGTGATTGTGTGATTGTGTGATTGTGTGATTGTGTGATTGTGTGATTGTGTGATTGTGTGATTGAGTGATTGTGTGCTTGTGTGATTGTGTGGTTGTGTGGTTGTGTGATTGTGTGATTGTGTGATTGTGTGATTGTGTGATTGTGTGATTGTGTGATTGGGTGATTGTGTGATTGCGTGATTGTGTGATTGTGTGACTGTGTGATTGTGTGATTGTGTGATTGTGTGAGTGTGTGATTGTGTGATTGTGTGAGTGTGTGATTGTGTGATTGTGTGATTGAGTGATTGTGTGCTTGTGTGATTGTATACTTGTGTGATTGTCTGATTGTGTGATTGTGTAATTGTGATTGTGCGATTGTGTGATTGTGTGATTGTGTGATTGTGTGATTGTGTAATTGTGATTGTGCGATTGTGATTGTGTGATTGTGTGATTGTGTGATTGTGTGATTGGGTGATTGTGTGATTGTGTGATTGTGTGACTGTGTGATTGTGTGATTGTGACTGTGTGATTGTGTGATTTTGTGGTTGTGTGATTGGGTGATTGTGTGATTGCGTGATTGTGTGATTGTGTGACTGTGTGATTGTGTGATTGTGTGATTGTGTGATTGTGTGATTATGTGATTGTGTGATTGTGTGATTGTGTGATTGTGTGATTGTGTGGTTGTGCGATCGTCATTGTGTGATCGTGATTGTCTGATCGTGATTGTGTGATCGTGATTGTGTGATCGTGATTGTGCGATTGCGTGCTTGTGACTGTGTGATTGTGTGAGTGTGTGATTGTGTGAGTGTGTGATTGTGTGATTGAGCGATTGTGTGATTGTGTGATTGTGTGGTTGTGTGATTGTGTGATTGTGTGATTGTGTGATTGCGTGATTGTGTGATTGTGTGATTGTGTGATTGTGTGATTGTGTGATTGTGTGATTGCGTGATTGTGTGCTTGTGTGATTGTGTGGTTGTGTGATTGTGTGATTAGGTGATTGTGTGATTGTGTGATTGTGTGATTGTGTGATTGTGTGATTGTGTGATTGTGTGATTGTGTGATTGTGTGATTGTGTGATTGTGTGATTGTGTAATTGTGATTGTGTGATTGTGTGATTGTGTGATTGTGCGATTGTGTGATTGTGTGATTGTGTGATTGTGTGACTGTGTGATTGTGTGATTGTGTGATTGTGTGATTGTGTGATTGTGTGATTGTGTGATTGTGTGATTGTGAGATTGCGTGATTGTGTGATTGTGTGATTGTGTGATTGTGTGATTGTGATTGTGATTGTGTGATTGTGATTGTGTGATTGAGTGATTGTGTGCTTGTGTGATTGTATACTTGTGTGATTGTCTGATTGTGTGATTGTGCGATTGTGTGCTTGTGAGATTGTGTGATTGTGTGATTGCGTGATTGTGTGATTGTGTGACTGTGTGATTGTGTGATTGTGTGATTGTGTGATTGTGTAAGTGTGTGAATGTGTGATTGAGTGATTGTGTGCTTGTGTGATTGTGTGGTTGTGTGATTGTGTTATTGTGTGATTGTGTGATTGTGTGATTGTGTGATTGTGTGATTGTGATTGTGATTGTGTGATTGTGATTGTGTGATTGTGGTTGTGTGATTGTGATTGTGTGATTGTGACTGTGTGATTGTGTGAGTGTGTGATTGTGTGATTGTGTGATTGTGTGATTGTGTGGTTGTGTGATTGTGTGATTGTGTGATTGTGTGATTTTGTGATTGTGTGATTGTGTGATTGTGTGATTGTGTGATTGTGCGATTGTGTGATTGTGTGATTGTGTGATTGTGTGATTGTGATTGTGATTGTGTGATTGCGTTTGTGTGATTGAGTGATTGTGTGCTTGTGTGATTGTATACTTGTGTGATTGTCTGATTGTGTGATTGTGCGATTGTGTGCTTGTGTGATTGTGTGATTGTGTGATTGCGTGATTGTGTGATTGTGTGACTGTGTGATTGTGTGATTGTGTGATTGTGTGAGTGTGTGATTGTGTGATTGAGTGATTGTGTGCTTGTGTGATTGTGTGGTTGTGTGTTTGTGTTATTGTGTGATTGTGTGATTGTGTGATTGTGTGATTGTGTGATTGTGATTGTGATTGTGTGATTGTGATTGTGTGATTGTGGTTGTGTGATTGTGATTGTGTGATTGTGACTGTGTGATTGTATGAGTGTGTGATTGTGTGATTGTGTGATTGTGTGATTTTGTGATTGTGTGATTGTGTGATTGTGTGATTGTGTGATTGTGTGATTGTGTGATTGTGTGATTGTGTGATTATGTGATTGTGTGATTGTGTGATTGTGTGATTGTGTGATTGTGTGGTTGTGCGATCGTCATTGTTTGATCGTGATTGTCTGATCGTGATTGTGTGATCGTGATTGTGTGATCGTGATTGTGCGATTGCGTGCTTGTGACTGTGTGATTGTGTGACTGTGTGATTGTGTGATTGTGACTGTGTGATTGTGTGAGTGTGTGATTGTGTGATTGAGCGATTGTGTGATTGTGTGATTGTGTGGTTGTGTGATTGTGTGATTGTGTGATTGTGTGATTGTGTGATTGTGTGATTGTGTGATTGTGTGATTGTGTGATTGTGTGATTGCGTGATTGTGTGCTTGTGTGATTGTGTGGTTGTGTGATTGTGTGATTAGGTGATTGTGTGATTGTGTGATTGTGTGATTGTGTGATTGTGTGATTGTGTGATTGTGTGATTGTGTGATTGTGTGATTGTGTGATTGTGTGATTGTGACTGTGTGATTGTGTGAGTGTGTGATTGTGTGATTGAGTGATTGAGTGATTGTGTGCTTGTGTGATTGTGTGGTTGTGTGGTTGTGTGATTGTGTGATTGTGTGATTGTGTGATTGTGTGATTGTGTGATTGGGTGATTGTGTGATTGCGTGATTGTGTGATTGTGTGACTGTGTGATTGTGTGATTGTGTGATTGTGTGAGTGTGTGATTGTGTGATTGTATGATTGAGTGATTGTGTGCTTGTGTGATTGTATACTTGTGTGATTGTCTGATTGTGTGATTGTGTGATTGTGTAATTGTGATTGTGTGATTGCGTGATTGGGTGCTTGTGTGATTGTGTGGTTGTGTGATTGTGTGATTAGGTGATTGTGTGATTGTGTGATTGTGTGATTGTGTGATTGTGTGATTGTGTGATTGTGTGATTGTGTGATTGTGTGATTGTGTAATTGTGATTGTGCGATTGTGTGATTGTGTGATTGTGTGATTGTGTGATTGTGTAATTGTGATTGTGCGATTGTGATTGTGTGATTGTGTGATTGTGTGATTGTGTGATTGTGTGATTGTGTGATTGTGTGATTATGTGATTGTGTGATTGTGTGATTGTGTGATTGTGTGGTTGTGCGATCGTCATTGTGTGATCGTGATTGTCTGATCGTGATTGTGTGATCGTGATTGTGTGATCGTGATTGTGCGATTGCGTGCTTGTGACTGTGTGATTGTGTGAGTGTGTGATTGTGTGATTGAGCGATTGTGTGATTGTGTGATTGTGTGGTTGTGTGATTGTGTGATTGTGTGATTGTGTGATTGTGTGATTGTGTGATTGTGTGATTGTGTGATTGTGTGATTGTGTGATTGCGTGATTGTGTGCTTGTGTGATTGTGTGGTTGTGTGATTGTGTGATTAGGTGATTGTGTGATTGTGTGATTGTGTGATTGTGTGATTGTGTGATTGTGTGATTGTGTGATTGTGTGATTGTGTGATTGTGTGATTGTGTGATTGTGTGATTGTGTGATTGTGTGATTGTGTGATTGTGATTGTGATTGTGTGATTGCGATTGTGTGATTGAGTGATTGTGTGCTTGTGTGATTGTATACTTTTGTGATTGTCTGATTGTGTGATTGTGCGATTGTGTGCTTGTGTGATTGTGTGATTGTGTGATTGCGTGATTGTGTGATTGTGTGACTGTGTGATTGTGTGATTGTGTGATTGTGTGAGTGTGTGATTGTGTGATTGAGTGGTTGTGTGCTTGTGTGATTGTGTGGTTGTGTGATTGTCTGATTGTGTGATTGTGCGATTGTGTGCTTGTGTGATTGTGTGATTGTGTGATTGCGTGATTGTGTGATTGTGTGACTGTGTGATTGTGTGATTGTGTGATTGTGTGAGTGTGTGATTGTGTGATTGCGTGATTGTGTGCTTGTGTGATTGTGTGGTTGTGTGATTGTGTGATTAGGTGATTGTGTGATTGTGTGATTGTGTGATTGTGTGATTGTGTGATTGTGTGCTTGTGTGATTGTGTGATTGTGTGATTGCGTGATTGTGTGATGGTGTGACTGTGTGATTGTGTGATTGTGTGATTGTGTGAGTGTGTGATTGTGTGATTGAGTGATTGTGTGCTTGTGTGATTGTGTGGTTGTGTGATTGTGTGATTGTGTGATTGTGTGATTGTGTGATTGCGTGATTGTGTGCTAGTGTGATTGTGTGGTTGTGTGATTGTGTGATTAGGTGATTGTGTGATTGTGTGATTGTGTGATTGTGTGATTGTGTGATTGTGTGATTGTGTGATTGTGTGATTGTGTGATTGTGTGATTGTGTGATTATGTGATTGTGTGATTGTGTGATTGTGTGATTGTGTGATTGTGTGATTGTGTGGTTGTGCGATCGTCATTGTTTGATCGTGATTGTCTGATCGTGATTGTGTGATCGTGATTGTGTGATCGTGATTGTGCGATTGCGTGCTTGTGACTGTGTGATTGTGTGACTGTGTGATTGTGTGATTGTGACTGTGTGATTGTGTCAGTGTGTGATTGTGTGATTGAGCGATTGTGTGATTGTGTGATTGTGTGGTTGTGTGATTGTGTGATTGTGTGATTGTGTGATTGTGTGATTGTGTGATTGTGTGATTGTGTGATTGTGTGATTGTGTGATTGCGTGATTGTGTGCTTGTGTGATTGTGTGGTTGTGTGATTGTGTGATTAGGTGATTGTGTGATTGTGTGATTGTGTGATTGTGTGACTGTGTGATTGTGTGATTGTGTGATTGTGTGATTGTGTGATTGTGTGATTGTGTGATTGTGTGATTGTGTGATTGTGTGATTGTGTGATTGTGACTGTGTGATTGTGTGAGTGTGTGATTGTGTGATTGAGTGATTGAGTGATTGTGTGCTTGTGTGATTGTGTGGTTGTGTGGTTGTGTGATTGTGTGATTGTGTGATTGTGTGATTGTGTGATTGTGAGATTGTGTGATTGTGTGATTGTGTGATTGTGTGATTGTGATTGTGATTGTGTGATTGTGATTGTGTGATTGAGTGATTGTGTGCTTGTGTGATTGTATACTTGTGTGATTGTCTGATTGTGTGATTGTGCGATTATGTGCTTGTGTGATTGTGTGATTGTGTGATTGCGTGATTGTGTGATTGTGTGACTGTGTGATTGTGTGATTGTGTGATTGAGTGAGTGTGTGATTGTGTGATTGAGTGATTGTGTGCTTGTGTGATTGTGTGGTTGTGTGTTTGTGTTATTGTGTGATTGTGTGATTGTGTGATTGTGTGATTGTGTGATTGTGATTGTGATTGTGTGATTGTGATTGTGTGATTGTGGTTGTGTGATTGTGATTGTGTGATTGTGACTGTGTGATTGTGTGAGTGTGTGATTGTGTGATTGTGTGATT
Organism: Megachile rotundata; assembly: GCF_050947335.1. Taxonomy (NCBI): domain Eukaryota; kingdom Metazoa; phylum Arthropoda; class Insecta; order Hymenoptera; family Megachilidae; genus Megachile; species Megachile rotundata. The sequence goes on from NW_027473325.1 coordinate 1,401,536, forward strand.
GTGTGATTGTGTGGTTGTGTGATTGTGTGATTGTGTGATTGTGTGATTTTGTGATTGTGTGATTGTGTGATTGTGTGATTGTGTGATTGTGTGATTGTGTGATTGTGTGATTATGTGATTGTGTGATTGTGTGATTGTGTGATTGTGTGATTGTGTGGTTGTGCGATCGTCATTGTTTGATCGTGATTGTCTGATCGTGATTGTGTGATCGTGATTGTGTGATCGTGATTGTGCGATTGCGTGCTTGTGACTGTGTGATTGTGTGACTGTGTGATTGTGTGATTGTGACTGTGTGATTGTGTGATTGTGTAATTGTGATTGTGCGATTGTGATTGTGTGATTGTGTGATTGTGTGATTGTGTGATTGTGTGATTGTGTGATTGTGTGATTGTGTGATTGTGTGATTGTGTGATTGTGTGATTGTGTGATTGTGTGATTGCGTGATTGTGTGCTTGTGTGATTGTGTGGTTGTGTGATTGTGTGATTAGGTGATTGTGTGATTGTGTGATTGTGTGATTGTGTGATTGTGTGATTGTGTGATTGTGTGATTGTGTGATTGTGTGATTGTGTGATTGTGTGATTGTGTGATTGTGTGATTGTGTGATTGTGACTGTGTGATTGTGTGAGTGTGTGATTGTGTGATTGAGTGATTGAGTGATTGTGTGCTTGTGCGATTGTGTGGTTGTGTGGTTGTGTGATTGTGTGATTGTGTGATTGTGTGATTGTGTGATTGTGTGATTGTGTGATTGGGTGATTGTGTGATTGCGTGATTGTGTGATTGTGTGACTGTGTGATTGTGTGATTGTGTGATTGTGTGAGTGTGTGATTGTGTGATTGTGTGATTGAGTGATTGTGTGCTTGTGTGATTGTATACTTGTGTGATTGTCTGATTGTGTGATTGTGTAATTGTGATTGTGCGATTGTGTGATTGTGTGATTGTGTGATTGTGTGATTGTGTAATTGTGATTGTGCGATTGTGATTGTGTGATTGTGTGATTGTGTGATTGTGTGATTGGGTGATTGTGTGATTGTGTGATTGTGTGACTGTGTGATTGTGTGATTGTGACTGTGTGATTGTGTGATTTTGTGGTTGTGTGATTGGGTGATTGTGTGATTGCGTGATTGTGTGATTGTGTGACTGTGTGATTGTGTGATTGTGTGATTGTGTGAGTGTGTGATTGTGTGATTGTGTGATTGAGTGATTGTGTGCTTGTGTGATTGTATACTTGTGTGATTGTCTGATTGTGTGATTGTGTGATTGTGTAATTGTGATTGTGTGATTGCGTGATTGTGTGCTTGTGTGATTGTGTGGTTGTGTGATTGTGTGATTAGGTGATTGTGTGATTGTGTGATTGTGTGATTGTGTGATTGTGTGATTGTGTGATTGTGTGATTGTGTGATTGTGTGATTGTGTGATTGTGTGATTGTGTGATTGTGTGATTGTGTGATTGTGTGATTGTGTGATTGTGTGATTGTGTAATTGTGATTGTGCGATTGTGTGATTGTGTGATTGTGTGATTGTGTGATTGTGTAATTGTGATTGTGCGATTGTGATTGTGTGATTGTGTGATTGTGTGATTGTGTGATTGTGTGATTATGTGATTGTGTGATAGTGTGATTGTGTGATTGTGTGGTTGTGCGATCGTCATTGTGTGATCGTGATTGTCTGATCGTGATTGTGTGATCGTGATTGTGTGATCGTGATTGTGCGATTGCGTGCTTGTGACTGTGTGATTGTGTGAGTGTGTGATTGTGTGATTGAGCGATTGTGTGATTGTGTGATTGTGTGGTTGTGTGATTGTGTGATTGTGTGATTGTGTGATTGTGTGATTGTGTGATTGTGTGATTGTGTGATTGTGTGATTGTGTGATTGTGTGATTGTGTGATTGCGTGATTGTGTGCTTGTGTGATTGTGTGGTTGTGTGATTGTGTGATTAGGTGATTGTGTGATTGTGTGATTGTGTGATTGTGTGATTGTGTGATTGTGTGATTGTGCGATTGTGTGATTGTGTGATTGTGCGATTGTGTGATTGTGTGATTGTGTGATTGTGTGACTGTGTGATTGTGTGATTGTGTGATTGTGTGATTGTGTGATTGTGTGATTGTGTGATTGTGTGATTGTGTGATTGTGTGATTGTGTGATTGTGTGATTGTGTGATTGTGTGATTGTGTGATTGTGTGCTTGTGTGATTGTGTGATTGTGTGATTGCGTGATTGTGTGATTGTGTGACTGTGTGATTGTGTGATTGTGTGATTGTGTGAGTGTGTGATTGTGTGATTGAGTGATTGTGTGCTTGTGTGGTTGTGTGATTGTGTGATTAGGTGATTGTGTGATTGTGTGATTGTGTGATTGTGTGATTGTGTGATTGTGTGATTGTGCGATTGTGTGATTGTGTGATTGTGCGATTGTGTGATTGTGTGATTGTGTGATTGTGTGACTGTGTGATTGTGTGATTGTGTGATTGTGTGATTGTGTGATTGTGTGATTGTGTGATTGTGTGATTGTGTGATTGTGTGATTGTGTGATTGTGTGATTGTGTGATTGTGTGATTGTGTGCTTGTGTGATTGTGTGATTGTGTGATTGCGTGATTGTGTGATTGTGTGACTGTGTGATTGTGTGATTGTGTGATTGTGTGAGTGTGTGATTGTGTGATTGAGTGATTGTGTGCTTGTGTGATTGTGTGATTGTGTGATTGTGTGATTGTGTGATTGGGTGATTGTGTGATTGCGTGATTGTGTGATTGTGTGACTGTGTGATTGTGTGATTGTGTGATTGTGTGAGTGTGTGATTGTGTGATTGTGTGATTGTGTGATTGTGTGATTGTGATTGTGTGATTGTGTGATTGTGTGATTGTGCGATTGTGTGATTGTGTGATTGTGTGATTGTGTGATTGTGTGACTGTGTGATTGTGTGATTGTGTGATTGTGTGATTGTGTGATTGTGTGATTGTGTGATTGTGAGATTGTGTGATTGTGTGATTGTGTGATTGTGTGATTGTGATTGTGATTGTGTGATTGCGATTGTGTGATTGAGTGATTGTGTGCTTGTGTGATTGTATACTTGTGTGATTGTCTGATTGTGTGATTGTGCGATTGTGTGCTTGTGTGATTGTGTGATTGTGTGATTGCGTGATTGTGTGATTGTGTGACTGTGTGATTGTGTGATTGTGTGATTGTGTGAGTGTGTGATTGTGTGATTGAGTGGTTGTGTGCTTGTGTGATTGTGTGGTTGTGTGATTGTGTTATTGTGTGATTGTGTGATTGTGTGATTGTGTGATTGTGTGATTGTGTGATTGTGATTGTGATTGTGTGATTGTGATTGTGTGATTGTGGTTGTGTGATTGTGATTGTGTGATTGTGACTCTGTGATTGTGTGGTTGTGTGATTGTGTGATTGTGTGATTGTGTGATTGTGTGGTTGTGTGATTGTGTGATTGCGTGATTGTGTGATTTTGTGATTGTGTGATTGTGTGATTGTGTGGTTGTGTGATTGTGTGATTGTGTGATTGTGTGATTGTGTGATTGTGTGATTGTGACTGTGTGATTGTGTGAGTGTGTGATTGTGTGATTGAGTGATTGTGTGCTTGTGTGATTGTGTGGTTGTGTGGTTGTGTGATTGTGTGATTGTGTGATTGTGTGATTGTGTGGTTGTGCGATCGTGATTGTGTGATCGTGATTGTCTGATCGTGATTGAGTGATCGTGATTGTGTGATCGTGATTGTGCGATTGCGTGCTTGTGACTGTGTGATTGTGTGACTGTGTGATTGTGTGGTTGTGACTGTGTGATTGTGTGAGTGTGTGATTGTGTGATTGAGCGATTATGTGATTGTGTGATTGTGTGGTTGTGTGATTGTGTGATTGTGTGGTTGTGTGACCGTGATTGTGTGACCGTGATTGTGTGATCGTGATTGTGTGATCGTGATTGTGGGTCCGTGATTGAGTGACCGTGATTGTGTGACCGTGATTGTGTGACCGTGATAGTGTGACCGTGAATGTGTGATTGCGTGATTGTGATTGCGTGATTGTGATTGCGTGATTGTGATTGCGTGATTGTGATTGCGTGATTGCGTGATTGCGTGATTGTGTGACTGTGTGATTGTGTGATGGTGTGATTGTGTGAATGTGTGATTGTGTGATCGTGTGATTGTGTGATTGTGTGATTGTGTGATTGTGTGATTGTGTGATTGTGTGATTGTGTGATTGTGACTGTGTGATTGTGTGAGTGTGTGATTGTGTGATTGAGTGATTGAGTGATTGTGTGCTTGTGCGATTGTGTGGTTGTGTGGTTGTGTGATTGTGTGATTGTGTGATTGTGTGATTGTGTGATTGTGTGATTGTGTGATTGGGTGATTGTGTGATTGCGTGATTGTGTGATTGTGTGACTGTGTGATTGTGTGATTGTGTGATTGTGTGAGTGTGTGATTGTGTGATTGTGTGATTGAGTGATTGTGTGCTTGTGTGATTGTATACTTGTGTGATTGTCTGATTGTGTGATTGTGTAATTGTGATTGTGCGATTGTGTGATTGTGTGATTGTGTGATTGTGTGATTGTGTAATTGTGATTGTGCGATTGTGATTGTGTGATTGTGTGATTGTGTGATTGTGTGATTGGGTGATTGTGTGATTGTGTGATTGTGTGACTGTGTGATTGTGTGATTGTGACTGTGTGATTGTGTGATTTTGTGGTTGTGTGATTGGGTGATTGTGTGATTGCGTGATTGTGTGATTGTGTGACTGTGTGATTGTGTGATTGTGTGATTGTGTGAGTGTGTGATTGTGTGATTGTGTGATTGAGTGATTGTGTGCTTGTGTGATTGTATACTTGTGTGATTGTCTGATTGTGTGATTGTGTGATTGTGTAATTGTGATTGTGTGATTGCGTGATTGTGTGCTTGTGTGATTGTGTGGTTGTGTGATTGTGTGATTAGGTGATTGTGTGATTGTGTGATTGTGTGATTGTGTGATTGTGTGATTGTGTGATTGTGTGATTGTGTGATTGTGTGATTGTGTGATTGTGTGATTGTGTGATTGTGTGATTGTGTGATTGTGTGATTGTGTGATTGTGTGATTGTGTAATTGTGATTGTGCGATTGTGTGATTGTGTGATTGTGTGATTGTGTGATTGTGTAATTGTGATTGTGCGATTGTGATTGTGTGATTGTGTGATTGTGTGATTGTGTGATTGTGTGATTGTGTGATTGTGTGATTGTGTGATTGTGTGATTGTGTGATTGTGTGATTGTGTGATTGTGTGATTGTGTGATTGCGTGATTGTGTGCTTGTGTGATTGTGTGGTTGTGTGATTGTGTGATTAGGTGATTGTGTGATTGTGTGATTGTGTGATTGTGTGATTGTGTGATTGTGTGATTGTGCGATTGTGTGATTGTGTGATTGTGCGATTGTGTGATTGTGTGATTGTGTGATTGTGTGACTGTGTGATTGTGTGATTGTGTGATTGTGTGATTGTGTGATTGTGTGATTGTGTGATTGTGTGATTGTGTGATTGTGTGATTGTGTGATTGTGTGATTGTGTGATTGTGTGATTGTGTGATTGTGTGATTGTGTGCTTGTGTGATTGTGTGATTGTGTGATTGCGTGATTGTGTGATTGTGTGACTGTGTGATTGTGTGATTGTGTGATTGTGTGAGTGTGTGATTGTGTGATTGAGTGATTGTGTGCTTGTGTGGTTGTGTGATTGTGTGATTAGGTGATTGTGTGATTGTGTGATTGTGTGATTGTGTGATTGTGTGATTGTGTGATTGTGCGATTGTGTGATTGTGTGATTGTGCGATTGTGTGATTGTGTGATTGTGTGATTGTGTGACTGTGTGATTGTGTGATTGTGTGATTGTGTGATTGTGTGATTGTGTGATTGTGTGATTGTGTGATTGTGTGATTGTGTGATTGTGTGATTGTGTGATTGTGTGATTGTGTGATTGTGTGCTTGTGTGATTGTGTGATTGTGTGATTGCGTGATTGTGTGATTGTGTGACTGTGTGATTGTGTGATTGTGTGATTGTGTGAGTGTGTGATTGTGTGATTGAGTGATTGTGTGCTTGTGTGATTGTGTGATTGTGTGATTGTGTGATTGTGTGATTGGGTGATTGTGTGATTGCGTGATTGTGTGATTGTGTGACTGTGTGATTGTGTGATTGTGTGATTGTGTGAGTGTGTGATTGTGTGATTGTGTGATTGTGTGATTGTGTGATTGTGATTGTGTGATTGTGTGATTGTGTGATTGTGCGATTGTGTGATTGTGTGATTGTGTGATTGTGTGATTGTGTGATTGTGTGATTGTGTGATTGTGTGATTGTGTGATTGTGTGATTGTGTGATTGTGTGATTGTGTGATTGTGTGATTGTGTGATTGTGTGATTGTGTGATTGTGTGATTGTGTGATTGTGTGATTGTGTGATTGTGTGCTTGTGTGATTGTGTGATTGTGTGATTGCGTGATTGTGTGATTGTGTGACTGTGTGATTGTGTGATTGTGTGATTGTGTGAGTGTGTGATTGTGTGATTGAGTGATTGTGTGCTTGTGTGATTGTGTGATTGTGTGATTGTGTGATTGTGTGATTGGGTGATTGTGTGATTGCGTGATTGTGTGATTGTGTGACTGTGTGATTGTGTGATTGTGTGATTGTGTGAGTGTGTGATTGTGTGATTGTGTGATTGTGTGATTGTGTGATTGTGATTGTGTGATTGTGTGATTGTGTGATTGTGCGATTGTGTGATTGTGTGATTGTGTGATTGTGTGATTGTGTGACTGTGTGATTGTGTGATTGTGTGATTGTGTGATTGTGTGATTGTGTGATTGTGTGATTGTGTGATTGTGAGATTGTGTGATTGTGTGATTGTGTGATTGTGTGATTGTGATTGTGATTGTGTGATTGCGATTGTGTGATTGAGTGATTGTGTGCTTGTGTGATTGTATACTTGTGTGATTGTCTGATTGTGTGATTGTGCGATTGTGTGCTTGTGTGATTGTGTGATTGTGTGATTGCGTGATTGTGTGATTGTGTGACTGTGTGATTGTGTGATTGTGTGATTGTGTGAGTGTGTGATTGTGTGATTGAGTGGTTGTGTGCTTGTGTGATTGTGTGGTTGTGTGATTGTGTTATTGTGTGATTGTGTGATTGTGTGATTGTGTGATTGTGTGATTGTGTGATTGTGATTGTGATTGTGTGATTGTGATTGTGTGATTGTGGTTGTGTGATTGTGATTGTGTGATTGTGACTCTGTGATTGTGTGGTTGTGTGATTGTGTGATTGTGTGATTGTGTGATTGTGTGGTTGTGTGATTGTGTGATTGCGTGATTGTGTGATTTTGTGATTGTGTGATTGTGTGATTGTGTGGTTGTGTGATTGTGTGATTGTGTGATTGTGTGATTGTGTGATTGTGTGATTGTGACTGTGTGATTGTGTGAGTGTGTGATTGTGTGATTGAGTGATTGTGTGCTTGTGTGATTGTGTGGTTGTGTGGTTGTGTGATTGTGTGATTGTGTGATTGTGTGATTGTGTGGTTGTGCGATCGTGATTGTGTGATCGTGATTGTCTGATCGTGATTGAGTGATCGTGATTGTGTGATCGTGATTGTGTGACCGTGATAGTGTGACCGTGAATGTGTGATTGCGTGATTGTGATTGCGTGATTGTGATTGCGTGATTGTGATTGCGTGATTGTGATTGCGTGATTGCGTGATTGCGTGATTGTGTGACTGTGTGATTGTGTGATGGTGTGATTGTGTGAATGTGTGATTGTGTGATCGTGTGATTGTGTGATTGTGTGATTGTGTGATTGTGTGATTGTGTGATTGTGTGATTGTGTGATTGTGTGATTGTGTGATTGTGTGATTGTGACTGTGTGATTGTGTGAGTGTGTGATTGTGTGATTGAGTGATTGAGTGATTGTGTGCTTGTGCGATTGTGTGGTTGTGTGGTTGTGTGATTGTGTGATTGTGTGATTGTGTGATTGTGTGATTGTGTGATTGGGTGATTGTGTGATTGCGTGATTGTGTGATTGTGTGACTGTGTGATTGTGTGATTGTGTGATTGTGTGAGTGTGTGATTGTGTGATTGTGTGATTGAGTGATTGTGTGCTTGTGTGATTGTATACTTGTGTGATTGTCTGATTGTGTGATTGTGTAATTGTGATTGTGCGATTGTGTGATTGTGTGATTGTGTGATTGTGTGATTGTGTGATTGTGTAATTGTGATTGTGCGATTGTGATTGTGTGATTGTGTGATTGTGTGATTGTGTGATTGTGTGATTGGGTGATTGTGTGATTGTGTGATTGTGTGACTGTGTAATTGTGTGATTGTGACTGTGTGATTGTGTGATTTTGTGGTTGTGTGATTGGGTGATTGTGTGATTGCGTGATTGTGTGATTGTGTGACTGTGTGATTGTGTGATTGTGTGATTGTGTGAGTGTGTGATTGTGTGATTGTGTGATTGAGTGATTGTGTGCTTGTGTGATTGTATACTTGTGTGATTGTCTGATTGTGTGATTGTGTGATTGTGTAATTGTGATTGTGTGATTGCGTGATTGTGTGCTTGTGTGATTGTGTGGTTGTGTGATTGTGTGATTAGGTGATTGTGTGATTGTGTGATTGTGTGTTTGTGTGATTGTGTGATTGTGTGATTGTGTGATTGTGTGATTGTGTGATTGTGTGATTGTGTGATTGTGTGATTGTGTGATTGTGTGATTGTGTGATTGTGTGATTGTGTAATTGTGATTGTGCGATTGTGTGATTGTGTGATTGTGTGATTGTGTGATTGTGTAATTGTGATTGTGCGATTGTGATTGTGTGATTGTGTGATTGTGTGATTGTGTGATTGTGTGATTGTGTGATTATGTGATTGTGTGATAGTGTGATTGTGTGATTGTGTGGTTGTGCGATCGTCATTGTGTGATCGTGATTGTCTGATCGTGATTGTGTGATCGTGATTGTGTGATCGTGATTGTGCGATGGCGTGCTTGTGACTGTGTGATTGTGTGAGTGTGTGATTGTGTGATTGAGCGATTGTGTGATTGTGTGATTGTGTGGTTGTGTGATTGTGTGATTGTGTGATTGTGTGATTGTGTGATTGTGTGATTGTGTGATTGTGTGATTGTGTGATTGTGTGATTGTGTGATTGTGTGATTGCGTGATTGTGTGCTTGTGTGATTGTGTGGTTGTGTGATTGTGTGATTAGGTGATTGTGTGATTGTGTGATTGTGTGATTGTGTGATTGTGTGATTGTGTGATTGTGCGATTGTGTGATTGTGTGATTGTGCGATTGTGTGATTGTGTGATTGTGTGATTGTGTGACTGTGTGATTGTGTGATTGTGTGATTGTGTGATTGTGTGATTGTGTGATTGTGTGATTGTGTGATTGTGTGATTGTGTGATTGTGTGATTGTGTGATTGTGTGATTGTGTGATTGTGTGCTTGTGTGATTGTGTGATTGTGTGATTGCGTGATTGTGTGATTGTGTGACTGTGTGATTGTGTGATTGTGTGATTGTGTGAGTGTGTGATTGTGTGATTGAGTGATTGTGTGCTTGTGTGGTTGTGTGATTGTGTGATTAGGTGATTGTGTGATTGTGTGATTGTGTGATTGTGTGATTGTGTGATTGTGTGATTGTGCGATTGTGTGATTGTGTGATTGTGCGATTGTGTGATTGTGTGATTGTGTGATTGTGTGACTGTGTGATTGTGTGATTGTGTGATTGTGTGATTGTGTGATTGTGTGATTGTGTGATTGTGTGATTGTGTGATTGTGTGATTGTGTGATTGTGTGATTGTGTGATTGTGTGATTGTGTGATTGTGTGCTTGTGTGATTGTGTGATTGTGTGATTGCGTGATTGTGTGATTGTGTGACTGTGTGATTGTGTGATTGTGTGATTGTGTGAGTGTGTGATTGTGTGATTGAGTGATTGTGTGCTTGTGTGATTGTGTGATTGTGTGATTGTGTGATTGTGTGATTGGGTGATTGTGTGATTGCGTGATTGTGTGATTGTGTGACTGTGTGATTGTGTGATTGTGTGATTGTGTGAGTGTGTGATTGTGTGATTGTGTGATTGTGTGATTGTGTGATTGTGATTGTGTGATTGTGTGATTGTGTGATTGTGCGATTGTGTGATTGTGTGATTGTGTGATTGTGTGATTGTGTGACTGTGTGATTGTGTGATTGTGTGATTGTGTGATTGTGTGATTGTGTGATTGTGTGATTGTGAGATTGTGTGATTGTGTGATTGTGTGATTGTGTGATTGTGATTGTGATTGTGTGATTGCGATTGTGTGATTGAGTGATTGTGTGCTTGTGTGATTGTATACTTGTGTGATTGTCTGATTGTGTGATTGTGCGATTGTGTGCTTGTGTGATTGTGTGATTGTGTGATTGCGTGATTGTGTGATTGTGTGACTGTGTGATTGTGTGATTGTGTGATTGTGTGAGTGTGTGATTGTGTGATTGAGTGGTTGTGTGCTTGTGTGATTGTGTGGTTGTGTGATTGTGTTATTGTGTGATTGTGTGATTGTGTGATTGTGTGATTGTGTGATTGTGTGATTGTGATTGTGATTGTGTGATTGTGATTGTGTGATTGTGGTTGTGTGATTGTGATTGTGTGATTGTGACTCTGTGATTGTGTGGTTGTGTGATTGTGTGATTGTGTGATTGTGTGATTGTGTGGTTGTGTGATTGTGTGATTGCGTGATTGTGTGATTTTGTGATTGTGTGATTGTGTGATTGTGTGGTTGTGTGATTGTGTGATTGTGTGATTGTGTGATTGTGTGATTGTGTGATTGTGACTGTGTGATTGTGTGAGTGTGTGATTGTGTGATTGAGTGATTGTGTGCTTGTGTGATTGTGTGGTTGTGTGGTTGTGTGATTGTGTGATTGTGTGATTGTGTGATTGTGTGGTTGTGCGATCGTGATTGTGTGATCGTGATTGTCTGATCGTGATTGCGTGATCGTGATTGTGTGATCGTGATTGTGCGATTGCGTGCTTGTGACTGTGTGATTGTGTGACTGTGTGATTGTGTGGTTGTGACTGTGTGATTGTGTGAGTGTGTGATTGTGTGATTGAGCGATTATGTGATTGTGTGATTGTGTGGTTGTGTGATTGTGTGATTGTGTGGTTGTGTGACCGTGATTGTGTGACCGTGATTGTGTGATCGTGATTGTGTGATCGTGATTGTGGGTCCGTGATTGAGTGACCGTGATTGTGTGACCGTGATTGTGTGACCGTGATAGTGTGACCGTGAATGTGTGATTGCGTGATTGTGATTGCGTGATTGTGATTGCGTGATTGTGATTGCGTGATTGTGATTGCGTGATTGCGTGATTGCGTGATTGTGTGACTGTGTGATTGTGTGATGGTGTGATTGTGTGAATGTGTGATTGTGTGATCGTGTGATTGTGTGATCGTGTGATCGTGTGATCGTGTGATTGTGTGATTGTGTGATTTTGCGATTGTGTGATTGTGTGATTGTGTGATTGTGTGAGTGTGTGATTGTGTGATTGCGTGATTGTGTGCTTGTGTGATTGTGTGGTTGTGTGATTGTGTGATTAGGTGATTGTGTGATTGTGTGATTGTGTGATTGTGTGATTGTGTGATTGTGTGATTGTGTGATTGTGTGATTGTGTGATTGGGTGATTGTGTGATTGCGTGATTGTGTGATTGTGTGATTGTGTGATTGTGTGATTGTGTGATTGTGTGAGTGTGTGATTGTGTGATTGTGTGATTGAGTGATTGTGTGCTTGTGTGATTGTATACTTGTGTGATTGTCTGATTGTGTGATTGTGCGATTGTGTGCATGTGTGATTGTGTGATTGTGTGATTGTGTGATTGTGTGATTGTGTGATTGTGTGATTGTGTGATTGTGTGATTGTGTGATTGTGTGATTGTGTGATTGTGTTATTGTGTGATTGTGTGATTGTGTGATTGTGTGATTGTGTGATTGTGTGATTGTGTGATTGTGTGATTGTGTGATTGTGTGATTGTGTGCTTGTGTGATTGTGTGATTGTGTGATTGCGTGATTGTGTGATTGTGTGACTGTGTGATTGTGTGATTGTGTGATTGTGTGAGTGTGTGATTGTGTGATTGAGTGATTGTGTGCTTGTGTGATTGTGTGATTGTGTGATTGTGTGATTGTGTGCTTGCGTGATTGTGTGCTAGTGTGATTGTGTGGTTGTGTGATTGTGTGATTAGGTGATTGTGTGATTGTGTGATTGTGTGATTGTGTGATTGTGTGATTGTGTGATTGTGTGATTGTGTGATTGTGTGATTGTGTGATTGTGTGGTTGTGTGATTGTGTGATTGTGTGATTGTGTGATTGTGTAATTGTGATTGTGTGATTGTGTGATTGTGTGATTGTGCGATTGTGTGATTGTGTGATTGTGTGATTGTGTGATTGTGTGACTGTGTGATTGTGTGATTGTGTGATTGTGTGATTGTGTGATTGTGTGATTGTGTGATTGTGAGATTGTGTGATTGTGTGATTGTGTGATTGTGCGATTGTGATTGTGATTGTGTGATTGTGATTGTGTGATTGAGTGATTGTGTGCTTGTGTGATTGTATACTTGTGTGATTGTCTGATTGTGTGATTGTGCGATTATGTGCTTGTGTGATTGTGTGATTGTGTGATTGCGTGATTGTGTGATTGTGTGACTGTGTGATTGTGTGATTGTGTGATTGTGTGAGTGTGTGATTGTGTGATTGAGTGATTGTGTGCTTGTGTGATTGTGTGGTTGTGTGTTTGTGTTATTGTGTGATTGTGTGATTGTGTGATTGTGTGATTGTGTGATTGTGATTGTGATTGTGTGATTGTGATTGTGTGATTGTGGTTGTGTGATTGTGATTGTGTGATTGTGACTGTGTGATTGTGTGAGTGTGTGATTGTGTGATTGTGTGATTGTGTGATTGTGTGGTTGTGTGATTGTGTGATTGTGTGATTGTGTGATTTTGTGATTGTGTGATTGTGTGATTGTGTGATTGTGTGATTGTGTGATTGTGTGATTGTGTGATTATGTGATTGTGTGATTGTGTGATTGTGTGATTGTGTGATTGTGTGATTGTGTGGTTGTGCGATCGTCATTGTTTGATCGTGATTGTCTGATCGTGATTGTGTGATCGTGATTGTGTGATCGTGATTGTGCGATTGCGTGCTTGTGACTGTGTGATTGTGTGACTGTGTGATTGTGTGATTGTGACTGTGTGATTGTGTGAGTGTGTGATTGTGTGATTGAGCGATTGTGTGATTGTGTGATTGTGTGGTTGTGTGATTGTGTGATTGTGTGATTGTGTGATTGTGTGATTGTGTGATTGTGTGATTGTGTGATTGTGTGATTGTGTGATTGTGTGATTGTGTGATTGTGTGACTGTGTGATTGTGTGATTGTGACTGTGTGATTGTGTGATTTTGTGGTTGTGTGATTGGGTGATTGTGTGATTGCGTGATTGTGTGATTGTGTGACTGTGTGATTGTGTGATTGTGTGATTGTGTGAGTGTGTGATTGTGTGATTGTGTGATTGAGTGATTGTGTGCTTGTGTGATTGTATACTTGTGTGATTGTCTGATTGTGTGATTGTGTGATTGTGTAATTGTGATTGTGTGATTGCGTGATTGTGTGCTTGTGTGATTGTGTGGTTGTGTGATTGTGTGATTAGGTGATTGTGTGATTGTGTGATTGTGTGATTGTGTGATTGTGTGATTGTGTGATTGTGTGATTGTGTGATTGTGTGATTGTGTGATTGTGTGATTGTGTGATTGTGTGATTGTGTGATTGTGTGATTGTGTAATTGTGATTGTGCGATTGTGTGATTGTGTGATTGTGTGATTGTGTGATTGTGTAATTGTGATTGTGCGATTGTGATTGTGTGATTGTGTGATTGTGTGATTGTGTGATTGTGTGATTGTGTGATTATGTGATTGTGTGATTGTGTGATTGTGTGATTGTGTGGTTGTGCGATCGTCATTGTGTGATCGTGATTGTCTGATCGTGATTGTGTGATCGTGATTGTGTGATCGTGATTGTGCGATTGCGTGCTTGTGACTGTGTGATTGTGTGAGTGTGTGATTGTGTGATGGAGCGATTGTGTGATTGTGTGATTGTGTGGTTGTGTGATTGTGTGATTGTGTGATTGTGTGATTGTGTGATTGTGTGATTGTGTGATTGTGTGATTGTGTGATTGTGTGATTGTGTGATTGCGTGATTGTGTGCTTGTGTGATTGTGTGGTTGTGTGATTGTGTGATTAGGTGATTGTGTGATTGTGTGATTGTGTGATTGTGTGATTGTGTGATTGTGTGATTGTGTGATTGTGTGATTGTGTGATTGTGTGATTGTGTGATTGTGTGATTGTGTGATTGTGTGATTGTGTGATTGTGTAATTGTGATTGTGTGATTGTGTGATTGTGTGATTGGGCGATTGTGTGATTGTGTGATTGTGTGATTGTGTGACTGTGTGATTGTGTGATTGTGTGATTGTGTCATTGTGTGATTGTGTGATTGTGTGATTGTGTGATTGTGAGATTGTGTGATTGTGTGATTGTGTGATTGTGTGATTGTGATTGTGATTGTGTGATTGTGATTGTGTGATTGAGTGATTGTGTGCTTGTGTGATTGTATACTTGTGTGATTGTCTGATTGTGTGATTGTGCGATTGTGTGCTTGTGTGATTGTGTGATTGTGTGATTGCGTGATTGTGTGATTGTGTGACTGTGTGATTGTGTGATTGTGTGATTGTGTGAGTGTGTGATTGTGTGATTGAGTGATTGTGTGCTTGTGTGATTGTGTGGTTGTGTGATTGTGTTATTGTGTGATTGTGTGATTGTGTGATTGTGTGATTGTGTGATTGTGATTGTGATTGTGTGATTGTGATTGTGTGATTGTGGTTGTGTGATTGTGATTGTGTGATTGTGACTGTGTGATTGTGTGAGTGTGTGATTGTGTGATTGGGTGATTGTGTGATTGTGTGGTTGTGTGATTGTGTGATTGTGTGATTGTGTGATTTTGTGATTGTGTGATTGTGTGATTGTGTGGTTGTGTGATTGTGTGATTGTGTGATTGTGTGATTGTGTGATTGTGTGATTGTGTGATTGTGACTGTGTGATTGTGTGAGTGTGTGATTGTGTGATTGAGTGATTGTGTGCTTGTGTGATTGTGTGGTTGTGTGGTTGTGTGATTGTGTGATTGTGTGATTGTGTGATTGTGTGATTGTGTGATTGTGTGATTGTGTGATTGTGTGATTGTGTGATTGTGTGATTGTGTGACTGTGTGATTGTGTGATTGTGTGATTGTGTGACTGTGTGATTGTGTGATTGTGTGATTGTGTGATTGTGTGATTGTGTGATTGTGTGATTGTGAGATTGTGTGATTGTGTGATTGTGTGATTGTGTGATTGTGATTGTGATTGTGTGATTGCGATTGTGTGATTGAGTGATTGTGTGCTTGTGTGATTGTATACTTGTGTGACTGTCTGATTGTGTGATTGTGCGATTGTGTGCTTGTGTGATTGTGTGATTGTGTGATTGCGTGATTGTGTGATTGTGTGACTGTGTGATTGTGTGATTGTGTGATTGTGTGAGTGTGTGATTGTGTGATTGTGTGATTGTGGTTGTGTGATTGTGATTGTGTGATTGTGACTGTGTGATTGTGTGAGTGTGTGATTGTGTGATTGTGTGATTGTGTGATTGTGTGGTTGTGTGATTGTGTGATTGCGTGATTGTGTGATTTTGTGATTGTGTGATTGTGTGATTGTGTGGTTGTGTGATTGTGTGATTGTGTGATTGTGTGATTGTGTGATTGTGTGATTGTGTGATTGTGTGATTGTGTTATTGTGTGAATGTGTGATTGTGTGATTGTGTGATTGTGTGATTGTGTGATTGTGTGATTGTGTGATTGTGTGATTGTGTGATTGTGTGATTGTGTGATTGTGTGATTGTGTGATGGTGTGATTGTGTGATCGTGTGATTGTGTGATTGTGTGATTGTGTGATTGTATGGTTGTGCGATCGTGATTGTGTGATCGTGATTGTCTGATCGTGATTGCGTGATCGTGATTGTGTGATCGTGATTGTGCGATTGCGTGCTTGTGACTGTGTGATTGTGTGACTGTGTGATTGTGTGATTGTGACTGTGCAATTGTGTGAGTGTGTGATTGTGTGATTGAGCGATTGTGTGATTGTGTGATTGTGTGGTTGTGTGATTGTGTGATTGTGTGGTTGTGTGACCGTGATTGTGTGATCGTGATTGTGTGATCGTGATTGTGGGTCCGTGATTGAGTGACCGTGATTGTGTGACCGTGATAGTGTGACCGTGAATGTGTGATTGCGTGATTGTGATTGCGTGATTGTGATTGCGTGATTGTGATTGCGTGATTGTGATTGCGTGATTGCGTGATTGTGTGACTGTGTGATTGTGTGATGGTGTGATTGTGTGAATGTGTGATTGTGTGATCGTGTGATTGTGTGATCGTGTGATCGTGTGATCGTGTGATTGTGTGATTGTGTAATTGTGATTGTGCGATTGTGATTGTGTGATTGTGTGATTGTGTGATTGTGTGATTGTGTGATTGTGTGATTATGTGATTGTGTGATTGTGTGATTGTGTGATTGTGTGGTTGTGCGATCGTGATTGTGTGATCGTGATTGTCTGATCGTGATTGTGTGATCGTGATTGTGCGATTGCGTGCTTGTGACTGTGTGATTGTGTGACTGTGTGATTGTGTGATTGTGACTGTGTGATTGTGTGAGTGTGTGATTGTGTGATTGAGCGATTGTGTGATTGTGTGATTGTGTGGTTGTGTGATTGTGTGATTGTGTGATTGTGTGATTGTGTGATTGTGTGATTGTGTGATTGTGTGATTGTGTGATTGTGTGATTGTGTGATTGTGTGATTGCGTGATTGTGTGCTTGTGTGATTGTGTGATTGTGTGATTGCGTGATTGTGTGATTGTGTGACTGTGTGATTGTGTGATTGTGTGGTTGTGTGATTGTGTGATTGTGTGATTGTGTGATTGTGTGATTGTGTGATTGTGACTGTGTGATTGTGTGGTTGTGTGATTGTGTGATTGTGTGATTGTGTGATTTTGTGATTGTGTGATTGTGTGATTGTGTGGTTGTGTGATCGTGTGATTGTGTGATTGTGTGATTGTGTGATTGTGACTGTGTGATTGTGTGAGTGTGTGACTGTGTGATTGAGTGATTGAGTGATTGTGTGCTTGTGTGATTGTGTGGTTGTGTGGTTGTGTGATTGTGTGATTGTGTGATTAGGTGATTGTGTGATTGTGTGATTGTGTGATTGTGTGATTGTGTGATTGTGTGATTGGGTGATTGTGTGATTGTGTGATTGTGTGACTGTGTGATTGTGTGATTGTGACTGTGTGATTGTGTGATTGTGTGGTTGTGTGATTGTGTGATTGTGTGGTTGTGTGACCGTGATTGTGTGACCGTGATTGTGTGATCGTGATTGTGTGATCGTGATTGTGGGTCCGTGATTGAGTGACCGTGATTGTGTGACCGTGATTGTGTGACCGTGATTGTGTGACCGTGATAGTGTGACCGTGAATGTGTGATTGCGTGATTGTGATTGCGTGATTGTGATTGCGTGATTGTGATTGCGTGATTGTGATTGCGTGATTGTGCTTGTGTGATTGTCTGATTGTGTGATTGTGCGATTGTGTGCTTGTGTGATTGTGTGATTGTGTGATTGCGTGATTGTGTGATTGTGTGACTGTGTGATTGTGTGATTGTGTGATTGCGTGATTGTGTGATTGTGTGACTGTGTGATTGTGTGATTGTGTGATTGTGTGAGTGTGTGATTGTGTGATTGAGTGATTGTGTGCTTGTGTGATTGTGTGGTTGTGTGATTGTGTAATTGTGTGATTGTGTGATTGTGTGGTTGTGTGATTGTGTGATTGTGTGATTGTGTGATTTTGTGATTGTGTGATTGTGTGATTGTGTGGTTGTGTGATTGTGTGATTGTGTGATTGTGTGATTGCGTGATTGTGTGATTGTGTGGTTGTGTGATTTTGTGATTGTGTGATTGTGTGATTGTGACTGTGTGATTGTGTGATTGTGTGGTTGTGTGATTGTGTGATTGTGTGATTGTGTGATTGTGTGATTGTGTGATTGTGACTGTGTGATTGTGTGAGTGTGTGATTGTGTGATTGAGTGATTGAGTGATTGTGTGCTTGTGTGATTGTGTGGTTGTGTGGTTGTCTGATTGTGTGATTGTGTAATTGTGATTGTGCGATTGTGTGATTGTGTGATTGTGTGATTGTGTGATTGTGTAATTGTGATTGTGCGATTGTGATTGTGTGATTGTGTGATTGTGCGATTGGGTGATTGTGTGATTGTGTGATTGTGTGAGTGTGTGATTGTGTGATTGAGTGATTGTGTGCTTGTGTGATTGTGTGGTTGTGTGATTGTGTGATTGTGTGATTGGGTGATTGTGTGATTGTGTGATTGTGTGACTGTGTGATTGTGTGATTGTGACTGTGTGATTGTGTGATTGTGTGGTTGTGTGATTGTGTGATTGTGTGGTTGTGTGACCGTGATTGTGTGATCGTGATTGTGTGATCGTGACTGTGGGTCCGTGATTGAGTGACCGTGATTGTGTGACCGTGATTGTGTGACCGTGATAGTGTGACCGTGAATGTGTGATTGCGTGATTGTGATTGCGTGATTGTGATTGCGTGATTGTGATTGCGTGATTGTGATTGCGTGATTGTGATTGCGTGATTGTGCTTGTGTGATTGTCTGATTGTGTGATTGTGCGATTGTGTGCTTGTGTGATTGTGTGATTGTGTGATTGCGTGATTGTGTGATTGTGTGACTGTGTGATTGTGTGATTGTGTGATTGTGTGAGTGTGTGATTGTGTGATTGTGTGAGTGTGTGATTGTGTGATTGAGTGATTGTGTGCTTGTGTGATTGTGTGGTTGTGTGATTGTGTGATTGTGTGATTGTGTGATTGTGTGGTTGTGTGATTGTGTGATTGTGTGATTGTGTGATTTTGTGATTGTGTGATTGTGTGATTGTGTGGTTGTGTGATTGTGTGATTGTGTGATTGTGTGATTGTGTGATTGTGTGATTGTGTGGTTGTGTGATTGTGTGATTGTGTGATTGTGTGATTGTGTGATTGTGTGATTGTGTGATTGTGTGATTGTGTGATTGTGTGATTGGGTGATTGTGTGATTGCGTGATTGTGTGATTGTGTGACTGTGCGATTGTGTGCTTGTGTGATTGTGACTGTGTGATTGTGTGAGTGTGTGATTGTGTGATTGAGCGATTGTGTGATTGTGTGATTGTGTGGTTGTGTGATTGTGTGATTGTGTGATTGTGTGATTGTGTGATTGTGTGATTGTGTGATTGTGTGATTGTGTGATTGTGTGATTGTGTGATTGTGTGATTGTGTGATTGCGTGATTGTGTGCTTGTGTGATTGTGTGGTTGTGTGATTGTGTGATTAGGTGATTGTGTGATTGTGTGATTGTGTGATTGTGTGATTGTGTGATTGTGTGATTGTGTGATTGTGTGATTGTGTGATTGTGTGATTGTGTGATTGTGTGATTGTGTGATTGTGTGATTGTGTGATTGTGTGATTGTGTGATTGTGTGATTGTGTGATTGTGTGATTGTGTGATTGTGTGATTGTGTGATTGTGTGATTGTGTGATTGTGTGATTGTGTGATTGTGTGATTGTGTGATTGTGTGATTGTGTGATTGTGTGATGGTGTGATTGTGTGATCGTGTGATTGTGTGATTGTGTGATTGTGTGATTGTATGGTTGTGCGATCGTGATTGTGTGATCGTGATTGTCTGATCGTGATTGCGTGATCGTGATTGTGTGATCGTGATTGTGCGATTGCGTGCTTGTGACTGTGTGATTGTGTGACTGTGTGATTGTGTGATTGTGACTGTGCAATTGTGTGAGTGTGTGATTGTGTGATTGAGCGATTGTGTGATTGTGTGATTGTGTGGTTGTGTGATTGTGTGATTGTGTGGTTGTGTGACCGTGATTGTGTGATCGTGATTGTGTGATCGTGATTGTGGGTCCGTGATTGAGTGACCGTGATTGTGTGACCGTGATAGTGTGACCGTGAATGTGTGATTGCGTGATTGTGATTGCGTGATTGTGATTGCGTGATTGTGATTGCGTGATTGTGATTGCGTGATTGCGTGATTGTGTGACTGTGTGATTGTGTGATGGTGTGATTGTGTGAATGTGTGATTGTGTGATCGTGTGATTGTGTGATCGTGTGATCGTGTGATCGTGTGATTGTGTGATTGTGTAATTGTGATTGTGCGATTGTGATTGTGTGATTGTGTGATTGTGTGATTGTGTGATTGTGTGATTGTGTGATTATGTGATTGTGTGATTGTGTGATTGTGTGATTGTGTGGTTGTGCGATCGTGATTGTGTGATCGTGATTGTCTGATCGTGATTGTGTGATCGTGATTGTGCGATTGCGTGCTTGTGACTGTGTGATTGTGTGACTGTGTGATTGTGTGATTGTGACTGTGTGATTGTGTGAGTGTGTGATTGTGTGATTGAGCGATTGTGTGATTGTGTGATTGTGTGGTTGTGTGATTGTGTGATTGTGTGATTGTGTGATTGTGTGATTGTGTGATTGTGTGATTGTGTGATTGTGTGATTGTGTGATTGTGTGATTGTGTGATTGCGTGATTGTGTGCTTGTGTGATTGTGTGATTGTGTGATTGCGTGATTGTGTGATTGTGTGACTGTGTGATTGTGTGATTGTGTGGTTGTGTGATTGTGTGATTGTGTGATTGTGTGATTGTGTGATTGTGTGATTGTGACTGTGTGATTGTGTGGTTGTGTGATTGTGTGATTGTGTGATTGTGTGATTTTGTGATTGTGTGATTGTGTGATTGTGTGGTTGTGTGATCGTGTGATTGTGTGATTGTGTGATTGTGTGATTGTGACTGTGTGATTGTGTGAGTGTGTGACTGTGTGATTGAGTGATTGAGTGATTGTGTGCTTGTGTGATTGTGTGGTTGTGTGGTTGTGTGATTGTGTGATTGTGTGATTAGGTGATTGTGTGATTGTGTGATTGTGTGATTGTGTGATTGTGTGATTGTGTGATTGGGTGATTGTGTGATTGTGTGATTGTGTGACTGTGTGATTGTGTGATTGTGACTGTGTGATTGTGTGATTGTGTGGTTGTGTGATTGTGTGATTGTGTGGTTGTGTGACCGTGATTGTGTGACCGTGATTGTGTGATCGTGATTGTGTGATCGTGATTGTGGGTCCGTGATTGAGTGACCGTGATTGTGTGACCGTGATTGTGTGACCGTGATTGTGTGACCGTGATAGTGTGACCGTGAATGTGTGATTGCGTGATTGTGATTGCGTGATTGTGATTGCGTGATTGTGATTGCGTGATTGTGATTGCGTGATTGTGCTTGTGTGATTGTCTGATTGTGTGATTGTGCGATTGTGTGCTTGTGTGATTGTGTGATTGTGTGATTGCGTGATTGTGTGATTGTGTGACTGTGTGATTGTGTGATTGTGTGATTGCGTGATTGTGTGATTGTGTGACTGTGTGATTGTGTGATTGTGTGATTGTGTGAGTGTGTGATTGTGTGATTGAGTGATTGTGTGCTTGTGTGATTGTGTGGTTGTGTGATTGTGTAATTGTGTGATTGTGTGATTGTGTGGTTGTGTGATTGTGTGATTGTGTGATTGTGTGATTTTGTGATTGTGTGATTGTGTGATTGTGTGGTTGTGTGATTGTGTGATTGTGTGATTGTGTGATTGCGTGATTGTGTGATTGTGTGGTTGTGTGATTGTGTGATTGTGTGATTGTGTGATTGTGACTGTGTGATTGTGTGATTGTGTGGTTGTGTGATTGTGTGATTGTGTGATTGTGTGATTGTGTGATTGTGTGATTGTGACTGTGTGATTGTGTGAGTGTGTGATTGTGTGATTGAGTGATTGAGTGATTGTGTGCTTGTGTGATTGTGTGGTTGTGTGGTTGTCTGATTGTGTGATTGTGTAATTGTGATTGTGCGATTGTGTGATTGTGTGATTGTGTGATTGTGTGATTGTGTAATTGTGATTGTGCGATTGTGATTGTGTGATTGTGTGATTGTGCGATTGGGTGATTGTGTGATTGTGTGATTGTGTGAGTGTGTGATTGTGTGATTGAGTGATTGTGTGCTTGTGTGATTGTGTGGTTGTGTGATTGTGTGATTGTGTGATTGGGTGATTGTGTGATTGTGTGATTGTGTGACTGTGTGATTGTGTGATTGTGACTGTGTGATTGTGTGATTGTGTGGTTGTGTGATTGTGTGATTGTGTGGTTGTGTGACCGTGATTGTGTGATCGTGATTGTGTGATCGTGACTGTGGGTCCGTGATTGAGTGACCGTGATTGTGTGACCGTGATTGTGTGACCGTGATAGTGTGACCGTGAATGTGTGATTGCGTGATTGTGATTGCGTGATTGTGATTGCGTGATTGTGATTGCGTGATTGTGCTTGTGTGATTGTCTGATTGTGTGATTGTGCGATTGTGTGCTTGTGTGATTGTGTGATTGTGTGATTGCGTGATTGTGTGATTGTGTGACTGTGTGATTGTGTGATTGTGTGATTGGGTGAGTGTGTGATTGTGTGATTGTGTGAGTGTGTGATTGTGTGATTGAGTGATTGTGTGCTTGTGTGATTGTGTGGTTGTGTGATTGTGTGATTGTGTGATTGTGTGATTGTGTGGTTGTGTGATTGTGTGATTGTGTGATTGTGTGATTTTGTGATTGTGTGATTGTGTGATTGTGTGGTTGTGTGATTGTGTGATTGTGTGATTGTGTGATTGTGTGATTGTGTGATTGTGTGGTTGTGTGATTGTGTGATTGTGTGATTGTGTGATTGTGTGATTGTGTGATTGTGTGATTGTGTGATTGTGTGATTGTGTGATTGGGTGATTGTGTGATTGCGTGATTGTGTGATTGTGTGACTGTGCGATTGTGTGCTTGTGTGATTGTGACTGTGTGATTGTGTGAGTGTGTGATTGTGTGATTGAGCGATTGTGTGATTGTGTGATTGTGTGGTTGTGTGATTGTGTGATTGTGTGATTGTGTGATTGTGTGATTGTGTGATTGTGTGATTGTGTGATTGTGTGATTGTGTGATTGTGTGATTGTGTGATTGTGTGATTGCGTGATTGTGTGCTTGTGTGATTGTGTGGTTGTGTGATTGTGTGATTAGGTGATTGTGTGATTGTGTGATTGTGTGATTGTGTGATTGTGTGATTGTGTGATTGTGTGATTGTGTGATTGTGTGATTGTGTGATTGTGTGATTGTGTGATTGTGTGATTGTGTGATTGTGTAATTGTGATTGTGCGATTGTGATTGTGTGATTGTGTGATTGTGTGATTGGGTGATTGTGTGATTGTGTGATTGTGTGACTGTGTGATTGTGTGATTGTGACTGTGTGATTGTGTGATTTTGTGGTTGTGTGATTGGGTGATTGTGTGATTGCGTGATTGTGTGATTGTGTGACTGTGTGATTGTGTGATTGTGTGATTGTGTGAGTGTGTGATTGTGTGATTGTGTGATTGAGTGATTGTGTGCTTGTGTGATTGTATACTTGTGTGATTGTCTGATTGTGTGATTGTGTGATTGTGTAATTGTGATTGTGTGATTGCGTGATTGTGTGCTTGTGTGAATGTGTGGTTGTGTGATTGTGTGATTAGGTGATTGTGTGATTGTGTGATTGTGTGATTGTGTGATTGTGTGATTGTGTGATTGTGTGATTGTGTGATTGTGTAATTGTGATTGTGCGATTGTGTGATTGTGTGATTGTGTGATTGTGTGATTGTGTAATTGTGATTGTGCGATTGTGATTGTGTGATTGTGTGATTGTGTGATTGTGTGATTGTGTGATTGTGTGATTGTGTGATTATGTGATTGTGTGATTGTGTGATTGTGTGATTGTGTGATTGTGTGATTGTGTGGTTGTGCGATCGTCATTGTGTGATCGTGATTGTCTGATCGCGATTGTGTGATCGTGATTGTGTGATCGTGATTGTGCGATTGCGTGCTTGTGACTGTGTGATTGTGTGAGTGTGTGATTGTGTGATTGAGCGATTGTGTGATTGTGTGATTGTGTGGTTGTGTGATTGTGTGATTGTGTGATTGTGTGATTGTGTGATTGTGTGATTGTGTGATTGTGTGATTGTGTGATTGTGTGATTGTGTGATTGCGTGATTGTGTGCTAGTGTGATTGTGTGGTTGTGTGATTGTGTGATTAGGTGATTGTGTGATTGTGTGATTGTGTGATTGTGTGATTGTGTGATTGTGTGATTGTGTGATTGTGTGATTGTGTGATTGTGTGGTTGTGTGATTGTGTGATTGTGTGATTGTGTGATTGTGTAATTGTGATTGTGTGATTGTGTGATTGTGTGATTGTGCGATTGTGTGATTGTGTGATTGTGTGATTATGTGACTGTGTGATTGTGTGATTGTGTGATTGTGTGATTGTGTGATTGTGTGATTGTGTGATTGTGAGATTGTGTGATTGTGTGATTGTGTGATTGTGTGATTGTGATTGTGATTGTGTGATTGTGATTGTGTGATTGAGTGATTGTGTGCTTGTGTGATTGTATACTTGTGTGATTGTCTGATTGTGTGATTGTGCGATTATGTGCTTGTGTGATTGTGTGATTGTGTGATTGCGCGATTGTGTGATTGTGTGATTGTGTGGTTGTGTGATTGTGTGATTGTGTGATTGTGTGATTGTGTGATTGTGTGATTGTGTGATTGTGTGATTGTGTGATTGTGTGATTGTGTGATTGCGTGATTGTGTGCTTGTGTGACTGTGTGGTTGTGTGATTGTGTGATTAGGTGATTGTGTGATTGTGTGATTGTGTGATTGTGTGATTGTGTGATTGTGTGATTGTGTGATTGTGTGATTGTGTGATTGTGTGATTGTGTGATTGTGTGATTGTGTGATTGTGTGATTGTGTGATTGTGTGATTGTGTGATTGTGACTGTGTGATTGTGTGAGTGTGTGATTGTGTGATTGAGTGATTGAGTGATTGTGTGCTTGTGTGATTGTGTGGTTGTGTGGTTGTGTGATTGTGTGATTGTGTGATTGTGTGATTGTGTGATTGTGTGATTGTGTGATTGTGTGATTGGGTGATTGTGTGATTGCGTGATTGTGTGATTGTGTGACTGTGTGATTGTGTGATTGTGTGATTGTGTGAGTGTGTGATTGTGTGATTGTGTGATTGAGTGATTGTGTGCTTGTGTGATTGTATACTTGTGTGATTGTCTGATTGTGTGATTCTGTAATTGTGATTGTGCGATTGTGTGATTGTGTGATTGTGTGATTGTGTAATTGTGATTGTGCGATTGTGATTGTGTGATTGTGTGATTGTGTGATTGTGTGATTGGGTGATTGTGTGATTGTGTGATTGTGTGACTGTGTGATTGTGTGATTGTGACTGTGTGATTGTGTGATTTTGTGGTTGTGTGATTGGGTGATTGTGTGATTGCGTGATTGTGTGATTGTGTGACTGTGTGATTGTGTGATTGTGTGATTGTGTGAGTGTGTGATTGTGTGATTGTGTGATTAAGTGATTGTGTGCTTGTGTGATTGTATACTTGTGTGATTGTCTGATTGTGTGATTGTGTGATTGTGTAATTGTGATTGTGTGATTGCGTGATTGTGTGCTTGTGTGATTGTGTGGTTGTGTGATTGTGTGATTAGGTGATTGTGTGATTGTGTGATTGTGTGATTGTGTGATTGTGTGATTGTGTGATTGTGTGATTGTGTGATTGTGTGATTGTGTGATTGTGTGGTTGTGCGATCGTCATTGTGTGATCGTGATTGTCTGATCGTGATTGTGTGATCGTGATTGTGTGATCGTGTTTGTGCGATTGCGTGCTTGTGACTGTGTGATTGTGTGAGTGTGTGATTGTGTGATTGAGCGATTGTGTGATTGTGTGATTGTGTGGTTGTGTGATTGTGTGATTGTGTGATTGTGTGATTGTGTGATTGTGTGATTGTGTGATTGTGTGATTGTGTGATTGTGTGATTGCGTGATTGTGTGCTTGTGTGATTGTGTGATTAGGTGATTGTGTGATTGTGTGATTGTGTGATTGTGTGATTGTGTGATTGTGTGATTGTGTGATTGTGTGATTGTGTGATTGTGTGATTGTGTGATTGTGTGATTGTGTAATTGTGATTGTGTGATTGTGTGATCGTGTGATTGTGCGATTGTGTGATTGTGTGATTGTGTGATTGTGTGACTGTGTGATTGTGTGATTGTGTGATTGTGTGATTGTGTGATTGTGTGATTGTGACTGTGTGATTGTGTGAGTGTGTGATTGTGTGATTGAGTGATTGTGTGCTTGTGTGATAGTGTGGTTGTGTGGTTGTGTGATTGTGTGATTGTGTGATTGTGTGATTGTGTGATTGTGTGATTGTGTGATTGTGTGATTGTGTGATTGTGTGATTGTGTGACTGTGTGATTGTGTGATTGTGTGATTGTGTGAGTGTGTGATTGTGTGATTGTGTGATTGAGTGATTGTGTGCTTGTGTGATTGTATACTTGTGTGATTGTCTGATTGTGTGATTGTGCGATTGTGTGATTGTGTGACTGTGTGATTGTGTGATTGTGTTATTGTGTGATTGTGTGATTATGTGATTGTGTGATTGTGACTGTGTGATTGTGTGAGTGTGTGATTGTGTGATTGAGCGATTGTGTGATTCTGTGATTGTGTGGTTGTGTGATTGTGTGATTGTGTGATTGTGTGATTGTGTGATTGTGTGATTGTGTGATTGTGTGATTGTGTGATTGTGTGATTGTGTGATTGTGTGGTTGTGTGATAGTGTGATTGTGTGATTGTGTGATTGCGTGATTGTGTGATTGTGTGGTTGTGTGATTGTGTGATTGTGTGATTGTGTGATTGTGTGATTGTGTGATTGTGACTGTGTGATTGTGTGATTGTGTGGTTGTGTGATTGTGTGATTGTGTGATTGTGTGATTGTGTGATTGTGTGATTGTGACTGTGTGATTGTGTGAGTGTGTGATTGTGTGATTGAGTGATTGAGTGATTGTGTGCTTGTGTGATTGTGTGGTTGTGTGGTTGTCTGATTGTGTGATTGTGTAATTGTGATTGTGCGATTGTGTGATTGTGTGATTGTGTGATTGTGTGATTGTGTAATTGTGATTGTGCGATTGTGATTGTGTGATTGTGTGATTGTGCGATTGGGTGATTGTGTGATTGTGTGATTGTGTGAGTGTGTGATTGTGTGATTGAGTGATTGTGTGCTTGTGTGATTGTCTGATTGTGTGATTGTGCGATTGTGTGCTTGTGTGATTGTGTGATTGTGTGATTGCGTGATTGTGTGATTGTGTGACTGTGTGATTGTGTGATTGTGTGATTGTGTGAGTGTGTGATTGTGTGATTGTGTGAGTGTGTGATTGTGTGATTGAGTGATTGTGTGCTTGTGTGATTGTGTGGTTGTGTGATTGTGTGATTGTGTGATTGTGTGATTGTGTGGTTGTGTGATTGTGTGATTGTGTGATTGTGTGATTTTGTGATTGTGTGATTGTGTGATTGTGTGGTTGTGTGATTGTGTGATTGTGTGATTGTGTGATTGTGTGATTGTGTGATTGTGTGGTTGTGTGATTGTGTGATTGTGTGATTGTGTGATTGTGTGATTGTGTGATTGTGTGATTGTGTGATTGTGTGATTGTGTGATTGGGTGATTGTGTGATTGCGTGATTGTGTGATTGTGTGACTGTGCGATTGTGTGCTTGTGTGATTGTGACTGTGTGATTGTGTGAGTGTGTGATTGTGTGATTGAGCGATTGTGTGATTGTGTGATTGTGTGGTTGTGTGATTGTGTGATTGTGTGATTGTGTGATTGTGTGATTGTGTGATTGTGTGATTGTGTGATTGTGTGATTGTGTGATTGTGTGATTGTGTGATTGCGTGATTGTGTGCTTGTGTGATTGTGTGGTTGTGTGATTGTGTGATTAGGTGATTGTGTGATTGTGTGATTGTGTGATTGTGTGATTGTGTGATTGTGTGATTGTGTGATTGTGTGATTGTGTGATTGTGTGATTGTGTAATTGTGATTGTGCGATTGTGATTGTGTGATTGTGTGATTGTGTGATTGGGTGATTGTGTGATTGTGTGATTGTGTGACTGTGTGATTGTGTGATTGTGACTGTGTGATTGTGTGATTTTGTGGTTGTGTGATTGGGTGATTGTGTGATTGCGTGATTGTGTGATTGTGTGACTGTGTGATTGTGTGATTGTGTGATTGTGTGAGTGTGTGATTGTGTGATTGTGTGATTGAGTGATTGTGTGCTTGTGTGATTGTATACTTGTGTGATTGTCTGATTGTGTGATTGTGTGATTGTGTAATTGTGATTGTGTGATTGCGTGATTGTGTGCTTGTGTGAATGTGTGGTTGTGTGATTGTGTGATTAGGTGATTGTGTGATTGTGTGATTGTGTGATTGTGTGATTGTGTGATTGTGTGATTGTGTGATTGTGTGATTGTGTAATTGTGATTGTGCGATTGTGTGATTGTGTGATTGTGTGATTGTGTGATTGTGTAATTGTGATTGTGCGATTGTGATTGTGTGATTGTGTGATTGTGTGATTGTGTGATTGTGTGATTGTGTGATTGTGTGATTATGTGATTGTGTGATTGTGTGATTGTGTGATTGTGTGATTGTGTGATTGTGTGGTTGTGCGATCGTCATTGTGTGATCGTGATTGTCTGATCGCGATTGTGTGATCGTGATTGTGTGATCGTGATTGTGCGATTGCGTGCTTGTGACTGTGTGATTGTGTGAGTGTGTGATTGTGTGATTGAGCGATTGTGTGATTGTGTGATTGTGTGGTTGTGTGATTGTGTGATTGTGTGATTGTGTGATTGTGTGATTGTGTGATTGTGTGATTGTGTGATTGTGTGATTGTGTGATTGTGTGATTGTGTGATTGCGTGATTGTGTGCTAGTGTGATTGTGTGGTTGTGTGATTGTGTGATTAGGTGATTGTGTGATTGTGTGATTGTGTGATTGTGTGATTGTGTGATTGTGTGATTGTGTGATTGTGTGATTGTGTGATTGTGTGGTTGTGTGATTGTGTGATTGTGTGATTGTGTGATTGTGTAATTGTGATTGTGTGATTGTGTGATTGTGTGATTGTGCGATTGTGTGATTGTGTGATTGTGTGATTATGTGACTGTGTGATTGTGTGATTGTGTGATTGTGTGATTGTGTGATTGTGTGATTGTGTGATTGTGAGATTGTGTGATTGTGTGATTGTGTGATTGTGTGATTGTGATTGTGATTGTGTGATTGTGATTGTGTGATTGAGTGATTGTGTGCTTGTGTGATTGTATACTTGTGTGATTGTCTGATTGTGTGATTGTGCGATTATGTGCTTGTGTGATTGTGTGATTGTGTGATTGCGCGATTGTGTGATTGTGTGATTGTGTGGTTGTGTGATTGTGTGATTGTGTGATTGTGTGATTGTGTGATTGTGTGATTGTGTGATTGTGTGATTGTGTGATTGTGTGATTGCGTGATTGTGTGCTTGTGTGACTGTGTGGTTGTGTGATTGTGTGATTAGGTGATTGTGTGATTGTGTGATTGTGTGATTGTGTGATTGTGTGATTGTGTGATTGTGTGATTGTGTGATTGTGTGATTGTGTGATTGTGTGATTGTGTGATTGTGTGATTGTGTGATTGTGTGATTGTGTGATTGTGTGATTGTGTGATTGTGTGATTGTGACTGTGTGATTGTGTGAGTGTGTGATTGTGTGATTGAGTGATTGAGTGATTGTGTGCTTGTGTGATTGTGTGGTTGTGTGGTTGTGTGATTGTGTGATTGTGTGATTGTGTGATTGTGTGATTGTGTGATTGTGTGATTGTGTGATTGGGTGATTGTGTGATTGCGTGATTGTGTGATTGTGTGACTGTGTGATTGTGTGATTGTGTGATTGTGTGAGTGTGTGATTGTGTGATTGTGTGATTGAGTGATTGTGTGCTTGTGTGATTGTATACTTGTGTGATTGTCTGATTGTGTGATTCTGTAATTGTGATTGTGCGATTGTGTGATTGTGTGATTGTGTGATTGTGTAATTGTGATTGTGCGATTGTGATTGTGTGATTGTGTGATTGTGTGATTGTGTGATTGGGTGATTGTGTGATTGTGTGATTGTGTGACTGTGTGATTGTGTGATTGTGACTGTGTGATTGTGTGATTTTGTGGTTGTGTGATTGGGTGATTGTGTGATTGCGTGATTGTGTGATTGTGTGACTGCGTGATTGTGTGATTGTGTGATTGTGTGAGTGTGTGATTGTGTGATTGTGTGATTAAGTGATTGTGTGCTTGTGTGATTGTATACTTGTGTGATTGTCTGATTGTGTGATTGTGTGATTGTGTAATTGTGATTGTGTGATTGCGTGATTGTGTGCTTGTGTGATTGTGTGGTTGTGTGATTGTGTGATTAGGTGATTGTGTGATTGTGTGATTGTGTGATTGTGTGATTGTGTGATTGTGTGATTGTGTGATTGTGTGATTGTGTGATTGTGTGATTGTGTGATTGTGTGGTTGTGCGATCGTCATTGTGTGATCGTGATTGTCTGATCGTGATTGTGTGATCGTGATTGTGTGATCGTGTTTGTGCGATTGCGTGCTTGTGACTGTGTGATTGTGTGAGTGTGTGATTGTGTGATTGAGCGATTGTGTGATTGTGTGATTGTGTGGTTGTGTGATTGTGTGATTGTGTGATTGTGTGATTGTGTGATTGTGTGATTGTGTGATTGTGTGATTGTGTGATTGTGTGATTGTGTGATTGCGTGATTGTGTGCTTGTGTGATTGTGTGATTAGGTGATTGTGTGATTGTGTGATTGTGTGATTGTGTGATTGTGTGATTGTGTGATTGTGTGATTGTGTGATTGTGTGATTGTGTGATTGTGTGATTGTGTAATTGTGATTGTGTGATTGTGTGATCGTGTGATTGTGCGATTGTGTGATTGTGTGATTGTGTGATTGTGTGACTGTGTGATTGTGTGATTGTGTGATTGTGTGATTGTGTGATTGTGTGATTGTGTGATTGTGTGATTGTGAGATTGTGTGATTGTGTGATTGTGTGATTGTGTGATTGTGATTGTGATTGTGTGATTGTGATTGTGTGATTGAGTGATTGTGTGCTTGTGTGATTGTATACTTGTGTGATTGTCTGATTGTGTGATTGTGCGATTGTGTGCTTGTGTGATTGTGTGATTGTGTGATTGCGTGATTGTGTGATTGTGTGACTGTGTGATTGTGTGATTGTGTGATTGTGTGAGTGTGTGATTGTGTGATTGAGTGATTGTGTGCTTGTGTGATTGTGTGGTTGTGTGATTGTGTTATTGTGTGATTGTGTGATTGTGTGATTGTGATTGTGATTGTGTGATTGTGGTTGTGTGATTGTGATTGTGTGATTGTGACTGTGTGATTGTGTGAGTGTGTGATTGTGTGATTGTGTGATTGTGTGATTGTGTGATTGTGTGATTGTGTGGTTGTGTGATTGTGTGATTGTGTGATTGTGTGATTTTGTGATTGTGTAATTGTGTGATTGTGTGGTTGTGTGATTGTGTGATTGTGTGATTGTGTGATTGTGTGATTGTGTGATTGTGACTGTGTGATTGTGTGAGTGTGTGATTGTGTGATTGAGTGATTGTGTGCTTGTGTGATAGTGTGGTTGTGTGGTTGTGTGATTGTGTGATTGTGTGATTGTGTGATTGTGTGATTGTGTGATTGTGTGATTGTGTGATTGTGTGATTGTGTGACTGTGTGATTGTGTGATTGTGTGATTGTGTGAGTGTGTGATTGTGTGATTGTGTGGTTGAGTGATTGTGTGCTTGTGTGATTGTATACTTGTGTGATTGTCTGATTGTGTGATTGTGCGATTGTGTGATTGTGTGATTGTGTGATTGTGTGATTGTGTTATTGTGTGATTGTGTGATTGTGTGATTGTGTGATTGTGTGATTATGTGATTGTGTGATTGTGTGATTGTGTGATTGTGTGGTTGTGCGATCGTCATTGTGTGATCGTGATTGTCTGATCGTGATTGTGTGATCGTGATTGTGTGATCGTGATTGTGCGATTGCGTGCTTGTGACTGTGTGATTGTGTGAGTGTGTGATTGTGTGATTGAGCGATTGTGTGATTGTGTGATTGTGTGGTTGTGTGATTGTGTGATTGTGTGATTGTGTGATTGTGTGATTGTGTGATTGTGTGATTGTGTGATTGTGTGATTGTGTGATTGTGTGATTGCGTGATTGTGTGCTTGTGTGATTGTGTGGTTGTGTGATAGTGTGATTAGGTGATTGTGTGATTGTGTGATTGTGTGATTGTGTGATTGTGTGATTGTGTGATTGTGTGATTGTGTGATTGTGTGATTGTGTAATTGTGATTGTGTGATTGCGTGATTGTGTGCTTGTGTGATTGTGTGGTTGTGTGATTGTGTGATTAGGTGATTGTGTGATTGTGTGATTGTGTGATTGTGTGATTGTGTGATTGTGTGATTGTGTAATTGTGTAATTGTGATTGTGTGATTGTGTGATTGTGCGATTGTGTGATTGTGTGGTTGTGTGATTGTGTGATTGTGTGACTGTGTGATTGTGTGATTGTGTGATTGTGTGATTGTGTGATTGTGTGGTTGTGTGATTGTGTGATTGTGTGATTGTGTGATTGTGTGATTGTGTGATTGTGTGATTGTGTGATTGTGTGATTGTGTGATTGTGTGATTGTGTGATTGTGTGATTGTGTGGTTGTGCGATCGTCATTGTGTGATCGTGATTGTCTGATCGTGATTGTGTGATCGTGATTGTGTGATCGTGATTGTGCGATTGCGTGCTTGTGACTGTGTGATTGTGTGAGTGTGTGATTGTGTGATTGAGCGATTGTGTGATTGTGTGATTGTGTGGTTGTGTGATTGTGTGATTGTGTGATTGTGTGATTGTGTGATTGTGTGATTGTGTGATTGTGTGATTGTGTGATTGTGTGATTGCGTGATTGTGTGCTTGTGTGATTGTGTGATTAGGTGATTGTGTGATTGTGTGATTGTGTGATTGTGTGATTGTGTGATTGTGTGATTGTGTGATTGTGTGATTGTGTGATTGTGTGATTGTGTGATTGTGTGATTGTGTAATTGTGATTGTGTGATTGTGTGATCGTGTGATTGTGCGATTGTGTGATTGTGTGATTGTGTGATTGTGTGACTGTGTGATTGTGTGATTGTGTGATTGTGTGATTGTGTGATTGTGTGATTGTGTGATTGTGTGATTGTGAGATTGTGTGATTGTGTGATTGTGTGATTGTGTGATTGTGATTGTGATTGTGTGATTGTGATTGTGTGATTGAGTGATTGTGTGCTTGTGTGATTGTATACTTGTGTGATTGTCTGATTGTGTGATTGTGCGATTGTGTGCTTGTGTGATTGTGTGATTGTGTGATTGCGTGATTGTGTGATTGTGTGACTGTGTGATTGTGTGATTGTGTGATTGTGTGAGTGTGTGATTGTGTGATTGAGTGATTGTGTGCTTGTGTGATTCTGTGGTTGTGTGATTGTGTTATTGTGTGATTGTGTGATTGTGTGATTGTGATTGTGATTGTGTGATTGTGATTGTGTGATTGTGGTTGTGTGATTGTGATTGTGTGATTGTGACTGTGTGATTGTGTGAGTGTGTGATTGTGTGATTGTGTGATTGTGTGATTGTGTGATTGTGTGATTGTGTGATTGTGTGGTTGTGTGATTGTGTGATTGTGTGATTGTGTGATTTTGTGATTGTGTAATTGTGTGATTGTGTGGTTGTGTGATTGTGTGATTGTGTGATTGTGTGATTGTGTGATTGTGTGATTGTGACTGTGTGATTGTGTGAGTGTGTGATTGTGTGATTGAGTGATTGTGTGCTTGTGTGATTGTGTGGTTGTGTGGTTGTGTGATTGTGTGATTGTGTGATTGTGTGATTGTGTGATTGTGTGATTGTGTGATTGTGTGATTGTGTGATTGTGTGATTGTGTGACTGTGTGATTGTGTGATTGTGTGATTGTGTGAGTGTGTGATTGTGTGATTGTGTGATTGAGTGATTGTGTGCTTGTGTGATTGTATACTTGTGTGATTGTCTGATTGTGTGATTGTGCGATTGTGTGATTGTGTGATTGTGTGATTGTGTGATTGTGTTATTGTGTGATTGTGTGATTGTGTGATTGTGTGATTGTGACTGTGTGATTGTGTGAGTGTGTGATTGTGTGATTGAGCGATTGTGTGATTCTGTGATTGTGTGGTTGTGTGATTGTGTGATTGTGTGATTGTGTGATTGTGTGATTGTGTGATTGTGTGATTGTGTGATTGTGTGATTGTGTGATTGTGTGATTGTGTGATTGCGTGATTGTGTGCTTGTGTGATTGTGTGATTGTGTGATTGTGTGATTGTGTGATTGTGTGATTGCGTGATTGTGTGCTTGTGTGATTGTGTGGTTGTGTGATTGTGTTATTAGGTGATTGTGTGATTGTGTGATTGTGTGATTGTGTGATTGTGTGATTGTGTGATTGTGTGAGTGTGTGATTGTGTGATTGTGTGATTGTGTGATTGGGTGATTGTGTGATTGCGTGATTGTGTGATTGTGTGACTGTGTGATTGTGTGATTGTGTGATTGTGTGAGTGTGTGATTGTGTGATTGTGTGATTGAGTGATTCTGTGCTTGTGTGATTGTATACTTGTGTGATTGTCTGATTGTGTGATTGTGTAATTGTGATTGTGCGATTGTGTGATTGTGTGATTGTGTAATTGTGTGATTGTGTAATTGCGATTGTGCGATTGTGATTGTGTGATTGTGTGATTGTGTGATTGTGTGATTGTGTGATTGTGTGATTGTGTGATTGTGTGATTATGTGATTGTGTGATTGTGTGATTGTGTGATTGTGTGATTGTGTGGTTGTGCGATCGTCATTGTGTGATCGTGATTGTCTGATCGTGATTGTGTGATCGTGATTGTGTGATCGTGATTGTGCGATTGCGTGCTTGTGACTGTGTGATTGTGTGAGTGTGTGATTGTGTGATTGAGCGATTGTGTGATTGTGTGATTGTGTGGTTGTGTGATTGTGTGATTGTGTGATTGTGTGATTGTGTGATTGTGTGATTGTGTGATTGTGTGATTGTGTGATTGTGTGATTGTGTGATTGTGTGATTGCGTGATTGTGTGCTTGTGTGATTGTGTGGTTGTGTGATAGTGTGATTAGGTGATTGTGTGATTGTGTGATTGTGTGATTGTGTGATTGTGTGATTGTGTGATTGTGTGATTGTGTGATTGTGTAATTGTGATTGTATGATTGCGTGATTGTGTGCTTGTGTGATTGTGTGGTTGTGTGATTGTGTGATTAGGTGATTGTGTGATTGTGTGATTGTGTGATTGTGTGATTGTGTGATTGTGTGATTGTGTAATTGTGTAATTGTGATTGTGTGATTGTGTGATTGTGTGATTGTGCGATTGTGTGATTGTGTGGTTGTGTGATTGTGTGATTGTGTGACTGTGTGATTGTGTGATTGTGTGATTGTGTGATTGTGTGATTGTGTGGTTGTGTGATTGTGTGATTGTGTGATTGTGTGATTGTGTGATTGTGTGATTGTGTGATTGTGTGATTGTGTGATTGTGTGATTGTGTGATTGTGTGATTGTGTGATTGCGTGATTGTATGCTTGTGTGATTGTGTGGTTGTGTGATTGTGTTATTAGGTGATTGTGTGATTGTGTGATTGTGTGATTGTGTGATTGTGTGATTGTGTGATTGTGTGATTGTGATTGTGATTGTGTGATTGTGATTGTGTGATTGTGGTTGTGTGATTGTGATTGTGTGATTGTGACTGTGTGATTGTGTGAGTGTGTGATTGTGTGATTGTGTGATTGTGTGATTGTGATTGTGATTGTGTGATTGTGATTGTGTGATTGAGTGATTGTGTGCTTGTGTGATTGTATACTTGTGTGATTGTCTGATTGTGTGATTGTGCGATTGTGTGCTTGTGTGATTGTGTGATTGTGTGATTGCGTGATTGTGTGATTGTGTGACTGTGTGATTGTGTGATTGTGTGATTGTGTGAGTGTGTGATTGTGTGATTGAGTGATTGTGTGCTTGTGTGATTGTGTGGTTGTGTGATTGTGTTATTGTGTGATTGTGTGATTGTGTGATTGTGTGATTGTGATTGTGATTGTGTGATTGTGATTGTGTGATTGTGGTTGTGTGATTGTGATTGTGTGATTGTGACTGTGTGATTGTGTGAGTGTGTGATTGTGTGATTGTGTGATTGTGTGATTGTGTGATTGTGTGATTGTGTGATTGTGTGGTTGTGTGATTGTGTGATTGTGTGATTGTGTGATTTTGTGATTGTGTAATTGTGTGATTGTGTGGTTGTGTGATTGTGTGATTGTGTGATTGTGTGATTGTGTGATTGTGTGATTGTGACTGTGTGATTGTGTGAGTGTGTGATTGTGTGATTGAGTGATTGTGTGCTTGTGTGATTGTGTGGTTGTGTGGTTGTGTGATTGTGTGATTGTGTGATTGTGTGATTGTGTGATTGTGTGATTGTGTGATTGTGTGATTGTGTGATTGTGTGATTGTGTGACTGTGTGATTGTGTGATTGTGTGATTGTGTGAGTGTGTGATTGTGTGATTGTGTGATTGAGTGATTGTGTGCTTGTGTGATTGTATACTTGTGTGATTGTCTGATTGTGTGATTGTGCGATTGTGTGATTGTGTGATTGTGTGATTGTGTTATTGTGTGATTGTGTGATTGTGTGATTGTGTGATTGTGACTGTGTGATTATGTGAGTGTGTGATTGTGTGATTGAGCGATTGTGTGATTCTGTGATTGTGTGGTTGTGTGATTGTGTGATTGTGTGATTGTGTGATTGTGTGATTGTGTGATTGTGTGATTGTGTGATTGTGTGATTGTGTGATTGTGTGATTGCGTGATTGTGTGCTTGTGTGATTGTGTGATTGTGTGATTGTGTGATTGTGTGATTGTGTGATTGCGTGATTGTGTGCTTGTGTGATTGTGTGGTTGTGTGATTGTGTTATTAGGTGATTGTGTGATTGTGTGATTGTGTGATTGTGTGATTGTGTGATTGTGTGATTGTGTGATTGTGTGAGTGTGTGATTGTGTGATTGTGTGATTGTGTGATTGGGTGATTGTGTGATTGCGTGATTGTGTGATTGTGTGACTGTGTGATTGTGTGATTGTGTGATTGTGTGAGTGTGTGATTGTGTGATTGTGTGATTGAGTGATTGTGTGCTTGTGTGATTGTATACTTGTGTGATTGTCTGATTGTGTGATTGTGTAATTGTGATTGTGCGATTGTGTGATTGTGTGATTGTGTGATTGTGTGATTGTGTAATTGCGATTGTGCGATTGTGATTGTGTGATTGTGTGATTGTGTGATTGTGTGATTGTGTGATTGTGTGATTGTGTGATTGTGTGATTATGTGATTGTGTGATTGTGTGATTGTGTGATTGTGTGGTTGTGCGATCGTCATTGTGTGATCGTGATTGTCTGATCGTGATTGTGTGATCGTGATTGTGTGATCGTGATTGTGCGATTGCGTGCTTGTGACTGTGTGATTGTGTGAGTGTGTGATTGTGTGATTGAGCGATTGTGTGATTGTGTGATTGTGTGGTTGTGTGATTGTGTGATTGTGTGATTGTGTGATTGTGTGATTGTGTGATTGTGTGATTGTGTGACTGTGTGATTGTGTGATTGTGTGATTGCGTGATTGTGTGCTTGTGTGATTGTGTGGTTGTGTGATAGTGTGATTAGGTGATTGTGTGATTGTGTGATTGTGTGATTGTGTGATTGTGTGATTGTGTGATTGTGTGATTGTGTGATTGTGTGATTGTGTGATTGTGTGATTGTGTGATTGTGTGATTGTGTAATTGTGATTGTATGATTGCGTGATTGTGTGCTTGTGTGATTGTGTGGTTGTGTGATTGTGTGATTAGGTGATTGTGTGATTGTGTGATTGTGTGATTGTGTGATTGTGTGATTGTGTGATTGTGTAATTGTGTAATTGTGATTGTGTGATTGTGTGATTGTGTGATTGTGCGATTGTGTGATTGTGTGGTTGTGTGATTGTGTGATTGTGTGACTGTGTGATTGTGTGATTGTGTGATTGTGTGATTGTGTGATTGTGTGGTTGTGTGATTGTGTGATTGTGTGATTGTGTGATTGTGTGATTGTGTGATTGTGTGATTGTGTGATTGTGTGATTGTGTGATTGTGTGATTGTGTGATTGTGTGATTGTGTGATTGCGTGATTGTATGCTTGTGTGATTGTGTGGTTGTGTGATTGTGTTATTAGGTGATTGTGTGATTGTGTGATTGTGTGATTGTGTGATTGTGTGATTGTGTGATTGTGTGATTGTGATTGTGATTGTGTGATTGTGATTGTGTGATTGTGGTTGTGTGATTGTGATTGTGTGATTGTGACTGTGTGATTGTGTGAGTGTGTGATTGTGTGATTGTGTGATTGTGTGATTGTGTGGTTGTGTGATTGTGTGATTGTGTGATTGTGTGATTTTGTGATTGTGTGATTGTGTGATTGTGTGGTTGTGTGATTGTGTGATTGTGTGATTGTGTGATTGTGTGATTGTGTGATTGTGTGATTGTGTGATTGTGACTGTGCGATTGTGTGAGTGTGTGATTGTGTGATTGAGTGATTGTGTGCTTGTGTGATTGTGTGGTTGTGTGGTTGTGTGATTGTGTGATTGTGTGATTGTGTGATTGTGTGATTGTGTGATTGTGTGATTGGGTGATTGTGTGATTGCGTGATTGTGTGATTGTGTGACTGTGTGATTGTGTGATTGTGTGATTGTGTGAGTGTGTGATTGTGTGATTGTGTGATTGTGTGATTGTGTGATTGTGTGATTGTGTGATTGTGTGATTGTGTGATTGCGTGATTGTGTGCTTGTGTGATTGTGTGGTTGTGTGATTGTGTTATTAGGTGATTGTGTGATTGTGTGATTGTGTGATTGTGTGATTGTGTGATTGTGTAATTGTGATTGTGTGATTGGGTGTTTGTGTGATTGCGTGATTGTGTGATTGTGTGACTGTGTGATTGTGTGATTGTGTGATTGTGTGAGTGTGTGATTGTGTGATTGTGTGATCGAGTGATTGTGTGCTTGTGTGATTGTATACTTGTGTGATTGTCTGATTGTGTGATTGTGTAATTGTGATTGTGCGATTGTGTGATTGTGTGATTGTGTGATTGTGTGATTGTGTAATTGCGATTGTGCGATTGTGATTGTGTGATTGTGTGATTGTGTGATTGGGTGATTGTGTGATTGTGTGATTGTGTGACTGTGTGATTGTGTGATTGTGACTGTGTGATTGTGTGATTGTGTGGTTGTGTGATTGTGTGATTGTGTGGTTGTGTGACCGTGATTGTGTGACCGTGATTGTGTGATCGTGATTGTGTGATCGTGATTGTGGGTCCGTGATTGAGTGACCGTGATTGTGTGACCGTGATTGTGTGACCGTGATAGTGTGACCGTGAATGTGTGATTGCGTGATTGTGATTGCGTGATTGTGCTTGTGTGATTGTATACTTGTGTGATTGTCTGATTGTGTGATTGTGTGCTTGTGTGATTGTATACTTGTGTGATTGTCTGATTGTGTGATAGTGTAATTGTGATTGTGCGATTGTGTGATTGTGTGATTGTGTGATTGTGTGATTGTGTGATTGTGTGATTGTGTGATTGTGTGACTGTGTGATTGTGTGATTGTGACTGTGTGATTGTGTGATTGTGTGGTTGTGTGATTGTGTGATTGTGTGGTTGTGTGACCGTGATTGTGTGACCGTGATTGTGTGATCGTGATTGTGTGATCGTGTGATCGTGTGATCGTGTGATTGTGTGATTGTGTGATTTTGCGATTGTGCGATTGTGTGATTGTGTGATTGTGTGAGTGTGTGATTGTGTGATTGCGTGATTGTGTGCTTGTGTGATTGTGTGGTTGTGTGATTGTGTGATTAGGTGATTGTGTGATTGTGTGATTGTGTGATTGTGTGATTGTGTGATTGTGTGATTGTGTAATTGTGATTGTGCGATTGTGTGATTGTGTGATTGTGTGATTGTGTGATTGTGTGATTGTGTAATTGTGAGTGTGCGATTGTGATTGTGTGATTGTGTGATTGTGTGATTGTGTGATTGTGTGATTGTGTGATTGTGTAATTGTGTGATTTTGTGATTGTGTGATTGTGTGATTGTGTGGTTGTGTGATTGTGTGATTGTGTGATTGTGTGATTGTGTGAGTGTGTGATTGTGTGATTGTGTGATTGAGTGATTGTGTGCTTGTGTGATTGTATACTTGTGTGTTTGTGTGATTGTGTGATTGTGTGATTGTGTGATTGCGTGATTGTGTGCTTGTGTGATTGTGTGGTTGTGTGATTGTGTTATTAGGTGATTGTGTGATTGTGTGATTGTGTGATTGTGTGATTGTGTGATTGTGTGATTGTGTGATTGTGTGATTGTGTAATTGTGATTGTGTGATTGGGTGTTTGTGTGATTGCGTGATTGTGTGATTGTGTGACTGTGTGATTGTGTGATTGTGTGAGTGTGTGAGTGTGTGATTGTGTGATTGTGTGATCGAGTGATTGTGTGCTTGTGTGATTGTATACTTGTGTGCTTGTCTGATTGTGTGATTGTGTAATTGTGATTGTGCGATTGTGTGATTGTGTGATTGTGTGATTGTGTGATTGTGTAATTGCGATTGTGCGATTGTGATTGTGTGATTGTGTGATTGTGTGATTGGGTGATTGTGTGATTGTGTGATTGTGTGACTGTGTGGTTGTGTGATTGTGACTGTGTGATTGTGTGATTGTGTGGTTGTGTGATTGTGTGATTGTGTGGTTGTGTGACCGTGATTGTGTGACCGTGATTGTGTGATCGTGATTGTGTGATCGTGATTGTGGGTCCGTGATTGAGTGACCGTGATTGTGTGACCGTGATTGTGTCACCGTGATAGTGTGACCGTGAATGTGTGATTGCGTGATTGTGATTGCGTGATTGTGATTGCGTGATTGTGATTGCGTGATTGTGCTTGTGTGATTGTATACTTGTGTGATTGTCTGATTGTGTGATTGTGTGATTGTATACTTGTGTGATTGTCTGATTGTGTGATAGTGTAATTGTGATTGTGCGATTGTGTGATTGTGTGATTGTGTGATTGTGTGATTGTGTGATTGTGTGATTGTGTGACTGTGTGATTGTGTGTTTGTGACTGTGTGATTGTGTGATTGTGTGGTTGTGTGATTGTGTGATTGTGTGGTTGTGTGACCGTGATTGTGTGACCGTGATTGTGTGATCGTGATTGTGTGATCGTGTGATCGTGTGATCGTGTGATTGTGTGATTGTGTGATTTTGCGATTGTGCGATTGTGTGATTGTGTGATTGTGTGAGTGTGTGATTGTGTGATTGCGTGATTGTGTGCTTGTGTGATTGTGTGGTTGTGTGATTGTGTGATTAGGTGATAGTGTGATTGTGTGATTGTGTGATTGTGTGATTGTGTGATTGTGTGATTGTGTGATTGTGTGATTGTGTGATTGTGTAATTGTGATTGTGCGATTGTGTGATTGTGTGATTGTGTGAGTGTGTGATTGTGTAATTGTGAGTGTGCGATTGTGATTGTGTGATTGTGTGATTGTGTGATTGTGTGATTGTGTGATTGTGTGATTGTGTGATTATGTGATTGTGTGATTGTGTGATTGTGTGGTTGTGCGATCGTCATTGTGTGATCGTGATTGTCTGATCGTGATTGTGTGATCGTGATTGTGTGATCGTGATTGTGCGATTGCGTGCTTGTGACTGTTTGATTGTGTGACTGTGTGATTGTGTGATTGTGGCTGTGTGATTGTGTGAGTGTGTGATTGTGTGATTGAGCGATTGTGTGATTGTGTGATTGTGTGGTTGTGTGATTGTGTGATTGTGTGATTGTGTGATTGTGTGATTGTGTGATTGTGTGATTGTGTGATTGTGTGATTGTGTGATTGTGTGAATGTGTGATTGCGTGATTGTGTGCTTGTGTGATTGTGTGGTTGTGTGATTATGTGATTAGGTGATTGTGTGATTGTGTGATTGTGTGATTGTGTGATTGTGTGATTGTGTGATTGTGTGATTGTGTGATTGTGTGATTGTGTGATTGTGTGATTGTGTAATTGTGATTGTGTGATTGTGTGATTGTGTGATTGTGCGATTGTGTGATTGTGTGATTGTGTGATTGTGTGATTGTGTGACTGTGTGATTGTGTGGTTGTGTGATTGTGTGATTGTGTGATTGTGTGATTGTGTGATTGTGAGATTGTGTGATTGTGTGATTGTGAGATTGTGTGATTGTGTGATTGTGTGATTGTGTGATTGTGATTGTGTGATTGAGTGATTGCGTGATTGTGTGATTGTGTGACTGTGTGATTGTGTGATTGTGTGATTGTGTGAGTGTGTGATTGTGTGATTGAGTGATTGTGTGCTTGTGTGATTGTGTGGTTGTGTGATTGTGTTATTGTGTGATTGTGTGATTGTGTGATTGTGTGATTGTGTGAGTGTGTGATTGTGTGATTGTGTGATTGTGTGATTGCGTGATTGTGTGATTGTGTGACTGTGTGATTGTGTGATTGTGTGATTGTGTGAGTGTGTGATTGTGTGATTGAGTGATTGTGTGCTTGTGTGATTGTGTGGTTGTGTGATTGTGTTATTGTGTGATTGTGTGATTGTGTGATTGTGTGATTGTGTGATTGTGTGAGTGTGTGATTGTGTGATTGTGTGATTGTGTGATTGTGTGGTTGTGTGATTGTGTGATTGTGTGATTGTGTGAAATTGTGATTGTATGATTGTGTGATTGTGTGGTTGTGTGATTGTGTGATTGTGTGATTGTGTGGTTGTGTGATTGTGTGATTGTGTGATTGTGTGATTTTGTGATTGTATGATTGTGTGATTGTGTGGTTGTGTGATTGTGTGATTGTGTGATTGTGTGATTGTGTGATTGTGTGATTGTGTGATTGTGTGATTGTGACTGTGTGATTGTGTGAGTGTGTGATTGTGTGATTGAGTGATTGTGTGTTTGTGTGAATGTGTGGTTGTGTGGTTGTGTGATTGTGTGATTGTGTGATTGTGTGATTGTGTGATTGTGTGATTGTGTGATTGGGTGATTGTGTGATTGCGTGATTGTGTGATTGTGTGACTGTGTGATTGTGTGATTGTGTGATTGTGTGAGTGTGTGATTGTGTGATTGTGTGATTGAGTGATTGTGTGCTTGTGTGATTGTATACTTGTGTGATTGTGTGATTGTGTGATTGTGTGATTGTGTGATTGTGTGATTGTGTGATTGTGTGATTGTGTGGTTGTGCGATCGTGATTGTGTGATCGTGATTGTCGGATCGTGATTGCGTGATCGTGATTGTGTGATCGTGATTTTGCGATTGCGTGCTTGTGACTGTGTGATTGTGTGACTGTGTGATTGTGTGATTGTGACTGTGTGATTGTGTGAGTGTGTGATTGTGTGATTGAGCGATTGTGTGATTGTGTGATTGTGTGGTTGTGTGATTGTGTGATTATGTGGTTGTGTGACCGTGATTGTGTGACCGTGATTGTGTGATCGTGATTGTGTGATCGTGATTGTGGGTCCGTGATTGAGTGACCGTGATTGTGTGACCGTGATAGTGTGACCGTGAATGTGTGATTGCGTGATTGTGATTGCGTGATTGTGATTACGTGATTGTGATTGCGTGATTGTGATTGCGTGATTGTGATTGCGTGATTGTGATTGCGTGATTGTGATTGCGTGATTGTGATTGCGTGATTGTGATTGCGTGATTGTGATTGCGTGATTGCGTGATTGTGTAACTGTGTGATTGTGTGATGGTGTGATTGTGTGAATGTGTGATTGTGTGATCGTGTGATTGTGTGATCGTGTGATCGTGTGATCGTGTGATTGTGTGATTGTGTGATTTTGCGATTGTGTGATTGTGTGATTGTGTGATTGTGTGAGTGTGTGATTGTGTGATTGCGTGATTGTGTGCTTGTGTGATTGTGTGGTTTTGTGATTGTGTGATTAGGTGATTGTGTGATTGTGTGATTGTGTGATTATGTGATTGTGTGATTGTGTGATTGTGTGATTGTGTAATTGTGATTGTGCGATTGTGTGATTGTGTGATTGTGTGATTGTGTAATTGTGATTGTGCGATTGTGATTGTGTGATTGTGTGATTGTGTGATTGTGTGATTGTGTGACTGTGTGATTGTGTGATTGTGTGATGGTGTGATTGTGTGATTGTGTGATTGTGAGATTGTGTGATAGTGTGATTGTGTGATTGTGTGATTGTGATTGTGATTGTGTGATTGTGATTGTGTGATTGAGTGATTGTGTGCTTGTGTGATTGTATACTTGTGTGATTGTCTGATTGTGTGATTGTGCGATTGTGTGCTTGTGTGATTGTGTGATTGTGTGATTGCGTGATTGTGTGATTGTGTGACTGTGTGATTGTGTGATTGTGTGATTGTGTGATTGTGACTGTGATTGTGTGATTGTGATTGTGTGATTGTGGTTGTGTGATTGTGATCGTGTGATTGTGACTGTGTGATTGTGTGAGTGTGTGATTGTGTGATTGTGTGATTGTGTGATTGTGTGGCTGTGTGATTGTGTGATTGTGTAATTGTGTGATTGTGTGATTTTGTGATTGTGTGATTGTGT
Organism: Megachile rotundata; assembly: GCF_050947335.1. NCBI lineage: Eukaryota > Metazoa > Arthropoda > Insecta > Hymenoptera > Megachilidae > Megachile > Megachile rotundata. The sequence continues at coordinate 1,446,284 of NW_027473325.1, forward strand.
GATTGGGTGATTGTGTGATTGCGTGATTGTGTGATTGTGTGATTGTGTTATTGTGTGATTGTGTGATTGTGTGATTGTGTGATTGTGTGAGTGTGTGATTGTGTGATTGTGTGACTGTGTGATTGTGTGGTTGTGTGATTGTGTGAGTGTGTGAGTGTGTGATTGAGTGATTGTGTGCTTGTGTGATTGTGTGGTTGTGTGGTTGTGTTATTGTGTGATTGTGTGATTGTGTGATTGTGTGATTGTGTGAGTGTGTGATTGTGTGATTGTGTGACTGTGTGATTGTGTGGTTGTGTGATTGTGTGATTGTGTGATTGTGTGATTTTGTGATTGTATGATTGTGTGATTGTGTGGTTGTGTGATTGTGTGATTGTGTGATTGTGTGGTTGTGTGATTGTGTGATTGTGTGATTGTGTGATTGTGTGATTTTGTGATTGTATGATTGTGTGATTGTGTGGTTGTGTGATTGTGTGATTGTGTGATTGTGTGATTGTGTGATTGTGACTGTGTGATTGTGTGAGTGTGTGATTGTGTGATTGAGTGATTGTGTGCTTGTGTGAATGTGTGGTTGTGTGGTTGTGTGATTGTGTGATTGTGTGATTGTGTGATTGTGTAATTGTGTGATTGTGTGATTGGGTGATTGTGTGATTGCGTGATTGTGTGATTGTGTGACTGTGTGATTGTGTGATTGTGTGATTGTGTGAGTGTGTGATTGTGTGATTGTGTGATTGAGTGATTGTGTGCTTGTGTGATTGTATACTTGTGTGATTGTCTGATTGTGTGATTGTGCGATTGTGTGATTGTGTGATTGTGTGATTGTGTGATTGTGTGATTGTGTGATTGTGTGATTGTGTGATTGTGTGATTGTGTGGTTGTGCGATCGTGATTGTGTGATCGTGATTGTCTGATCGTGATTGCGTGATCGTGATTGTGTGATCGTGATTGTGCGATTGCGTGCTTGTGACTGTGTGATTGTGTGACTGTGTGATTGTGTGATTGTGACTGTGTGATTGTGTGAGTGTGTGATTGTGTGATTGAGCGATTGTGTGATTGTGTGATTGTGTGGTTGTGTGATTGTGTGATTGTGTGATTGTGTGATTGTGTGATTGTGTGATTGTGTGATTGTGTGATTGTGTGATTGTGTGATTGTGTGGTTGTGCGATCGTGATTGTGTGATCGTGATTGTCTGATCGTGATTGCGTGATCGTGATTGTGTGATCGTGATTGTGCGATTGCGTGCTTGTGACTGTGTGATTGTGTGACTGTGTGATTGTGTGATTGTGACTGTGTGATTGTGTGAGTGTGTGATTGTGTGATTCAGCGACTGTGTGATTGTGTGATTGTGTGGTTGTGTGATTGTGTGATTATGTGGTTGTGTGACCGTGATTGTGTGACCGTGATTGTGTGATCGTGATTGTGTGATCGTGATTGTGGGTCCGTGATTGAGTGACCGTGATTGTGTGACCGTGATAGTGTGACCGTGAATGTGTGATTGCGTGATTGTGATTGCGTGATTGTGATTGCGTGATTGTGATTGCGTGATTGTGATTGCGTGATTGTGATTGCGTGATTGTGATTGCGTGATTGTGATTGCGTGATTGTGATTGCGTGATTGCGTGATTGTGTAACTGTGTGATTGTGTGATGGTGTGATTGTGTGAATGTGTGATTGTGTGATCGTGTGATTGTGTGATCGTGTGATCGTGTGATCGTGTGATTGTGTGATTGTGTGATTTTGCGATTGTGTGATTGTGTGATTGTGTGATTGTGTGAGTGTGTGATTGTGTGATTGCGTGATTGTGTGCTTGTGTGATTGTGTGGTTGTGTGATTGTGTGATTAGGTGATTGTGTGATTGTGTGATTGTGTGATTATGTGATTGTGTGATTGTGTGATTGTGTGATTGTGTGATTGTGTAATTGTGATTGTGCGATTGTGTGATTGTGTGATTGTGTGATTGTGTAATTGTGATTGTGCGATTGTGATTGTGTGATTGTGTGATTGTGTGATTGTGTGATTGTGTGATTTTGTGATTGTGTGATTGTGTGATTGTGTGATAGTGTGGTTGTGCGATCGTGATTGTGTGATCGTGATTGTCTGATCGTGATTGTGTGATGGTGATTGTGTGATCGTGATTGTGCGATTGCGTGCTTGTGACTGTGTGATTGTGTGACTGTGTGATTGTGTGATTGTGTGATTGTGTGATTGTGACTGTGCGATTGTGTGAGTGTGTGATTGTGTGATTGTGTGATTGTGTGATTGTGTGATTGTGTGATTGTGTGATTGTGTGATTGTGTGATTGCGTGATTGTATGCTTGTGTGATTGTGTGGTTGTGTGATTGTGTTATTAGGTGATTGTGTGATTGTGTGATTGTGTGATTGTGTGATTGTGTGATTGTGTGATTGTGTGATTGTGTGATTGTGTGATTGTGATTGTGATTGTGTGATTGTGATTGTGTGATTGTGGTTGTGTGATTGTGATTGTGTGATTGTGACTGTGTGATTGTGTGAGTGTGTGATTGTGTGATTGTGTGATTGTGTGGTTGTGTGATTGTGTGATTGTGTGATTGTGTGATTTTGTGATTGTGTGATTGTGTGATTGTGTGGTTGTGTGATTGTGTGATTGTGTGATTGTGTGATTGTGTGATTGTGTGATTGTGTGATTGTGTGATTGTGACTGTGCGATTGTGTGAGTGTGTGATTGTGTGATTGAGTGATTGTGTGCTTGTGTGATTGTGTGGTTGTGTGGTTGTGTGATTGTGTGATTGTGTGATTGTGTGATTGTGTGATTGTGTGATTGTGTGATTGGGTGATTGTGTGATTGCGTGATTGTGTGATTGTGTGACTCTGTGATTGTGTGATTGTGTGATTGTGTGAGTGTGTGATTGTGTGATTGTGTGATTGTGTGATTGTGTGATTGTGTGATTGTGTGATTGTGTGATTGTGTGATTGTGTGATTGTGTAATTGTGATTGTGTGATTGGGTGTTTGTGTGATTGCGTGATTGTGTGATTGTGTGACTGTGTGATTGTGTGATTGTGTGATTGTGTGAGTGTGTGATTGTGTGATTGTGTGATCGAGTGATTGTGTGCTTGTGTGATTGTATACTTGTGTGATTGTCTGATTGTGTGATTGTGTAATTGTGATTGTGCGATTGTGTGATTGTGTGATTGTGTGATTGTGTGATTGTGTAATTGCGATTGTGCGATTGTGATTGTGTGATTGTGTGATTGTGTGATTGGGTGATTGTGTGATTGTGTGATTGTGTGACTGTGTGATTGTGTGATTGTGACTGTGTGATTGTGTGATTGTGTGGTTGTGTGATTGTGTGATTGTGTGGTTGTGTGATTGTGTGATTGTGTGGTTGTGTGACCGTGATTGTGTGACCGTGATTGCGTGATCGTGATTGTGTGATCGTGATTGTGGCTCCGTGATTGAGTGACCGTGATTGTGTGACCGTGATTGTGTGACCGTGATAGTGTGACCGTGAATGTGTGATTGCGTGATTGTGATTGCGTGATTGTGTGATTGGGTGATTGTGTGATTGCGTGATTGTGTGATTGTGTGATTGTGTTATTGTGTGATTGTGTGATTGTGTGATTGTGTGATTGTGTGATTGTGTGATTGTGTAATTGTGTGATTGTGTGATTTTGTGATTGTGTGATTGTGTGATTGGGTGATTGTGTGATTGCGTGATTGTGTGATTGTGTGATTGTGTTATTGTGTGATTGTGTGATTGTGTGATTGTGTGATTGTGTGAGTGTGTGATTGTGTGATTGTGTGACTGTGTGATTGTGTGGTTGTGTGATTGTGTGAGTGTGTGAGTGTGTGATTGAGTGATTGTGTGCTTGTGTGATTGTGTGGTTGTGTGGTTGTGTTATTGTGTGATTGTGTGATTGTGTGATTGTGTGATTGTGTGAGTGTGTGATTGTGTGATTGTGTGACTGTGTGATTGTGTGGTTGTGTGATTGTGTGATTGTGTGATTGTGTGATTTTGTGATTGTATGATTGTGTGATTGTGTGGTTGTGTGATTGTGTGATTGTGTGATTGTGTGGTTGTGTGATTGTGTGATTGTGTGATTGTGTGATTGTGTGATTTTGTGATTGTATGATTGTGTGATTGTGTGGTTGTGTGATTGTGTGATTGTGTGATTGTGTGATTGTGTGATTGTGACTGTGTGATTGTGTGAGTGTGTGATTGTGTGATTGAGTGATTGTGTGCTTGTGTGAATGTGTGGTTGTGTGGTTGTGTGATTGTGTGATTGTGTGATTGTGTGATTGTGTAATTGTGTGATTGTGTGATTGGGTGATTGTGTGATTGCGTGATTGTGTGATTGTGTGACTGTGTGATTGTGTGATTGTGTGATTGTGTGAGTGTGTGATTGTGTGATTGTGTGATTGAGTGATTGTGTGCTTGTGTGATTGTATACTTGTGTGATTGTCTGATTGTGTGATTGTGCGATTGTGTGATTGTGTGATTGTGTGATTGTGTGATTGTGTGATTGTGTGATTGTGTGATTGTGTGATTGTGTGATTGTGTGGTTGTGCGATCGTGATTGTGTGATCGTGATTGTCTGATCGTGATTGCGTGATCGTGATTGTGTGATCGTGATTGTGCGATTGCGTGCTTGTGACTGTGTGATTGTGTGACTGTGTGATTGTGTGATTGTGACTGTGTGATTGTGTGAGTGTGTGATTGTGTGATTGAGCGATTGTGTGATTGTGTGATTGTGTGGTTGTGTGATTGTGTGATTGTGTGATTGTGTGATTGTGTGATTGTGTGATTGTGTGATTGTGTGATTGTGTGATTGTGTGATTGTGTGGTTGTGCGATCGTGATTGTGTGATCGTGATTGTCTGATCGTGATTGCGTGATCGTGATTGTGTGATCGTGATTGTGCGATTGCGTGCTTGTGACTGTGTGATTGTGTGACTGTGTGATTGTGTGATTGTGACTGTGTGATTGTGTGAGTGTGTGATTGTGTGATTGAGCGATTGTGTGATTGTGTGATTGTGTGGTTGTGTGATTGTGTGATTATGTGGTTGTGTGACCGTGATTGTGTGACCGTGATTGTGTGATCGTGATTGTGTGATCGTGATTGTGGGTCCGTGATTGAGTGACCGTGATTGTGTGACCGTGATAGTGTGACCGTGAATGTGTGATTGCGTGATTGTGATTGCGTGATTGTGATTGCGTGATTGTGATTGCGTGATTGTGATTGCGTGATTGTGATTGCGTGATTGTGATTGCGTGATTGTGATTGCGTGATTGCGTGATTGTGTAACTGTGTGATTGTGTGATGGTGTGATTGTGTGAATGTGTGATTGTGTGATCGTGTGATTGTGTGATCGTGTGATCGTGTGATCGTGTGATTGTGTGATTGTGTGATTTTGCGATTGTGTGATTGTGTGATTGTGTGATTGTGTGAGTGTGTGATTGTGTGATTGCGTGATTGTGTGCTTGTGTGATTGTGTGGTTGTGTGATTGTGTGATTAGGTGATTGTGTGATTGTGTGATTGTGTGATTATGTGATTGTGTGATTGTGTGATTGTGTGATTGTGTGATTGTGTAATTGTGATTGTGCGATTGTGTGATTGTGTGATTGTGTGATTGTGTAATTGTGATTGTGCGATTGTGATTGTGTGATTGTGTGATTGTGTGATTGTGTGATTGTGTGATTGTGTGATTTTGTGATTGTGTGATTGTGTGATTGTGTGATTGTGTGGTTGTGCGATCGTGATTGTGTGATCGTGATTGTCTGATCGTGATTGTGTGATGGTGATTGTGTGATCGTGATTGTGCGATTGCGTGCTTGTGACTGTGTGATTGTGTGACTGTGTGATTGTGTGATTGTGTGATTGTGTGATTGTGACTGTGCGATTGTGTGAGTGTGTGATTGTGTGATTGTGTGATTGTGTGATTGTGTGATTGTGTGATTGTGTGATTGTGTGATTGTGTGATTGTGTGATTGCGTGATTGTATGCTTGTGTGATTGTGTGGTTGTGTGATTGTGTTATTAGGTGATTGTGTGATTGTGTGATTGTGTGATTGTGTGATTGTGTGATTGTGTGATTGTGTGATTGTGATTGTGATTGTGTGATTGTGATTGTGTGATTGTGGTTGTGTGATTGTGATTGTGTGATTGTGACTGTGTGATTGTGTGAGTGTGTGATTGTGTGATTGTGTGATTGTGTGGTTGTGTGATTGTGTGATTGTGTGATTGTGTGATTTTGTGATTGTGTGATTGTGTGATTGTGTGGTTGTGTGATTGTGTGATTGTGTGATTGTGTGATTGTGTGATTGTGTGATTGTGTGATTGTGTGATTGTGACTGTGCGATTGTGTGAGTGTGTGATTGTGTGATTGAGTGATTGTGTGCTTGTGTGATTGTGTGGTTGTGTGGTTGTGTGATTGTGTGATTGTGTGATTGTGTGATTGTGTGATTGTGTGATTGTGTGATTGGGTGATTGTGTGATTGCGTGATTGTGTGATTGTGTGACTCTGTGATTGTGTGATTGTGTGATTGTGTGAGTGTGTGATTGTGTGATTGTGTGATTGTGTGATTGTGTGATTGTGTGATTGTGTGATTGTGTGATTGTGTGATTGTGTGATTGTGTAATTGTGATTGTGTGATTGGGTGTTTGTGTGATTGCGTGATTGTGTGATTGTGTGACTGTGTGATTGTGTGATTGTGTGATTGTGTGAGTGTGTGATTGTGTGATTGTGTGATCGAGTGATTGTGTGCTTGTGTGATTGTATACTTGTGTGATTGTCTGATTGTGTGATTGTGTAATTGTGATTGTGCGATTGTGTGATTGTGTGATTGTGTGATTGTGTGATTGTGTAATTGCGATTGTGCGATTGTGATTGTGTGATTGTGTGATTGTGTGATTGGGTGATTGTGTGATTGTGTGATTGTGTGACTGTGTGATTGTGTGATTGTGACTGTGTGATTGTGTGATTGTGTGGTTGTGTGATTGTGTGATTGTGTGGTTGTGTGATTGTGTGATTGTGTGGTTGTGTGACCGTGATTGTGTGACCGTGATTGCGTGATCGTGATTGTGTGATCGTGATTGTGGCTCCGTGATTGAGTGACCGTGATTGTGTGACCGTGATTGTGTGACCGTGATAGTGTGACCGTGAATGTGTGATTGCGTGATTGTGATTGCGTGATTGTGATTGCGTGATTGTGATTGCGTGATTGTGCTTGTGTGATTGTATACTTGTGTGATTGTCTGATTGTGTGATTGTGTGCTTGTGTGATTGTATACTTGTGTGATTGTCTGATTGTGTGATAGTGTAATTGTGATTGTGCGATTGTGTGATTGTGTGATTGTGTGATTGTGTGATTGTGTGATTGTGTGATTGTGTGACTGTGTGATTGTGTGATTGTGACTGTGTGATTGTGTGATTGTGTGGTTGAGTGATTGTGTGATTGTGTGGTTGTGTGACCGTGATTGTGTGACCGTGATTGTGTGATCGTGATTGTGTGATCGTGTGATCGTGTGATCGTGTGATTGTGTGATTGTGTGATTTTGCGATTGTGCGATTGTGTGATTGTGTGATTGTGTGAGTGTGTGATTGTGTGATTGTGTGATTGTGTGATTGTGTGATTGTGTGATTGTGTGATTGCGTGATTGTGTGCTTGTGTGATTGTGTGGTTGTGTGATTGTGTTATTAGGTGATTGTGTGATTGTGTGATTGTGTGATTGTGTGATTGTGTGATTGTGTAATTGTGATTGTGTGATTGGGTGATTGTGTGATTGCGTGATTGTGTGATTGTGTGACTGTGTGATTGTGTGATTGTGTGATTGTGTGAGTGTGTGATTGTGTGATTGTGTGATTGTGTGATTGTGTGATTGTGTGATTGTGTGATTGTGATTGTGTGATTGTGTGATTGTGTGATTGTGCGATTGTGTGATTGTGTGATTGTGTGATTGTGTGATTGTGTGACTGTGTGATTGTGTGATTGTGTGATTGTGTGATTGTGTGATTGTGTGATTGTGTGATTGTGAGATTGTGTGATTGTGTGATTGTGTGATTGTGTGATTGTGATTGTGATTGTGTGATTGCGATTGTGTGATTGAGTGATTGTGTGCTTGTGTGATTGTATACTTGTGTGATTGTCTGATTGTGTGATTGTGCGATTGTGTGCTTGTGTGATTGTGTGATTGTGTGATTGCGTGATTGTGTGATTGTGTGACTGTGTGATTGTGTGATTGTGTGATTGTGTGAGTGTGTGATTGTGTGATTGAGTGGTTGTGTGCTTGTGTGATTGTGTGGTTGTGTGATTGTGTTATTGTGTGATTGTGTGATTGTGTGATTGTGTGATTGTGTGATTGTGATTGTGATTGTGTGATTGTGATTGTGTGATTGTGGTTGTGTGATTGTGATTGTGTGATTGTGACTGTGTGATTGTGTGAGTGTGTGATTGTGTGATTGTGTGATTGTGTGATTGTGTGGTTGTGTGATTGTGTGATTGCGTGATTGTGTGATTTTGTGATTGTGTGATTGTGTGATTGTGTGGTTGTGTGATTGTGTGATTGTGTGATTGTGTGATTGTGTGATTGTGTGATTGTGTGATTGTGTGATTGTGTGATTGTGTTATTGTGTGATTGTGTGATTGTGTGATTGTGTGATTGTGTGATTGTGTGATTGTGTGATTGTGTGATTGTGTGATTGTGTGATTGTGTGATTGTGTGATTGTGTGATGGTGTGATTGTGTGATCGTGTGATTGTATGATTGTGTGATTGTGTGATTGTATGGTTGTGCGATCGTGATTGTGTGATCGTGATTGTCTGATCGTGATTGCGTGATCGTGATTGTGTGATCGTGATTGTGCGATTGCGTGCTTGTGACTGTGTGATTGTGTGACTGTGTGATTGTGTGATTGTGACTGTGCGATTGTGTGAGTGTGTGATTGTGTGATTGAGCGATTGTGTGATTGTGTGATTGTGTGGTTGTGTGATTGTGTGATTGTGTGGTTGTGTGACCGTGATTGTGTGATCGTGATTGTGTGATCGTGATTGTGTGATCGTGATTGTGGGTCCGTGATTGAGTGACCGTGATTGTGTGACCGTGATAGTGTGACCGTGAATGTGTGATTGCGTGATTGTGATTGCGTGATTGTGATTGCGTGATTGTGATTGCGTGATTGTGATTGCGTGATTGCGTGATTGTGTGACTGTGTGATTGTGTGATGGTGTGATTGTGTGAATGTGTGATTGTGTGATCGTGTGATTGTGTGATCGTGTGATCGTGTGATCGTGTGATTGTGTGATTGTGTAATTGTGATTGTGCGATTGTGATTGTGTGATTGTGTGATTGTGTGATTGTGCGATTGTGTGATTGTGTGATTATGTGATTGTGTGATTGTGTGATTGTGTGATTGTGTGGTTGTGCGATCGTGATTGTGTGATCGTGATTGTCTGATCGTGATTGTGTGATCGTGATTGTGTGATCGTGATTGTGCGATTGCGTGCTTGTGACTGTGTGATTGTGTGACTGTGTGATTGTGTGATTGTGACTGTGTGATTGTGTGAGTGTGTGATTGTGTGATTGAGCGATTGTGTGATTGTGTGATTGTGTGGTTGTGTGATTGTGTGATTGTGTGATTGTGTGATTGTGTGATTGTGTGATTGTGTGATTGTGTGATTGTGTGATTGTGTGATTGTGTGATTGTGTGATTGTGTGATTGCGTGATTGTGTGCTTGTGTGATTGTGTGATTGTGTGATTGCGTGATTGTGTGATTGTGTGATCGTGATTGTGGGTCCGTGATTGAGTGACCGTGATTGTGTGACCGTGATTGTGTGACCGTGATAGTGTGACCGTGAATGTGTGATTGCGTGATTGTGATTGCGTGATTGTGATTGCGTGATTGTGATTGCGTGATTGTGATTGCGTGATTGTGCTTGTGTGATTGTCTGATTGTGTGATTGTGCGATTGTGTGCTTGTGTGATTGTGTGATTGTGTGATTGCGTGATTGTGTGATTGTGTGACTGTGTGATTGTGTGATTGTGTGATTGCGTGATTGTGTGATTGTGTGACTGTGTGATTGTGTGATTGTGTGATTGTGTGAGTGTGTGATTGTGTGATTGAGTGATTGTGTGCTTGTGTGATTGTGTGGTTGTGTGATTGTGTGATTGTGTGATTGTGTGATTGTGTGGTTGTGTGATTGTGTGATTGTGTGATTGTGTGATTTTGTGATTGTGTGATTGTGTGATTGTGTGGTTGTGTGATTGTGTGATTGTGTGATTGTGTGATTGCGTGATTGTGTGATTGTGTGGTTGTGTGATTGTGTGATTGTGTGACTGTGTGATTGTGTGATTGTGTGATTGTGACTGTGTGATTGTGTGATTGTGTGGTTGTGTGATTGTGTGATTGTGTGATTGTGTGATTGTGTGATTGTGTGATTGTGACTGTGTGATTGTGTGAGTGTGTGATTGTGTGATTGAGTGATTGAGTGATTGTGTGCTTGTGTGATTGTGTGGTTGTGTGGTTGTCTGATTGTGTGATTGTGTAATTGTGATTGTGCGATTGTGTGATTGTGTGATTGTGTGATTGTGTGATTGTGTAATTGTGATTGTGCGATTGTGATTGTGTGATTGTGTGATTGTGCGATTGGGTGATTGTGTGATTGTGTGATTGTGTGAGTGTGTGATTGTGTGATTGAGTGATTGTGTGCTTGTGTGATTGTGTGGTTGTGTGATTGTGTGATTGTGTGATTGGGTGATTGTGTGATTGTGTGATTGTGTGACTGTGTGATTGTGTGATTGTGACTGTGTGATTGTGTGATTGTGTGGTTGTGTGATTGTGTGATTGTGTGGTTGTGTGACCGTGATTGTGTGATCGTGATTGTGTGATCGTGATTGTGGGTCCGTGATTGAGTGACCGTGATTGTGTGACCGTGATTGTGTGACCGTGATAGTGTGACCGTGAATGTGTGATTGCGTGATTGTGATTGCGTGATTGTGATTGCGTGATTGTGCTTGTGTGATTGTCTGATTGTGTGATTGTGCGATTGTGTGCTTGTGTGATTGTGTGATTGTGTGATTGCGTGATTGTGTGATTGTGTGACTGTGTGATTGTGTGATTGTGTGATTGTGTGAGTGTGTGATTGTGTGATTGTGTGAGTGTGTGATTGTGTGATTGAGTGATTGTGTGCTTGTGTGATTGTGTGGTTGTGTGATTGTGTGATTGTGTGATTGTGTGATTGTGTGGTTGTGTGATTGTGTGATTGTGTGATTGTGTGATTTTGTGATTGTGTGATTGTGTGATTGTGTGGTTGTGTGATTGTGTGATTGTGTGATTGTGTGATTGTGTGATTGTGTGATTGTGTGGTTGTGTGATTGTGTGATTGTGTGATTGTGTGATTGTGTGATTGTGTGATTGTGTGATAGTGTGATTGTGTGATTGTGTGATTGGGTGATTGTGTGATTGCGTGATTGTGTGATTGTGTGACTGTGTGATTGTGTGATTGTGTGATTGTGTGAGTGTGTGATTGTGTGATTGTGTGATTGAGTGATTGTGTGCTTGTGTAATTGTATACTTGTGTGATTGTCTGATTGTGTGATTGTGTAATTGTGATTGTGCGATTGTGTGATTGTGTGATTGTGTGCTTGTGTGAATGTGTGGTTGTGTGATTGTGTGATTAGGTGATTGTGTGATTGTGTGATTGTGTGATTGTGTGATTGTGTGGTTGTGCGATCGTCATTGTGTGATCGTGATTGTCTGATCGCGATTGTGTGATCGTGATTGTGTGATCGTGATTGTGCGATTGCGTGCTTGTGACTGTGTGATTGTGTGAGTGTGTGATTGTGTGATTGAGCGATTGTGTGATTGTGTGATTGTGTGGTTGTGTGATTGTGTGATTGTGTGATTGTGTGATTGTGTGATTGTGTGATTGTGTGATTGTGTGATTGTGTGATTGTGTGATTGTGTGATTGTGTGATTGCGTGATTGTGTGCTAGTGTGATTGTGTGGTTGTGTGATTGTGTGATTAGGTGATTGCGTGATTGTGTGCTTGTGTGACTGTGTGGTTGTGTGATTGTGTGATTAGGTGATTGTGTGATTGTGTGATTGTGTGATTGTGTGATTGTGTGATTGTGTGATTGTGTGATTGTGTGATTGTGTGATTGTGTGATTGTGTGATTGTGTGATTGTGACTGTGTGATTGTGTGAGTGTGTGATTGTGTGATTGAGTGATTGAGTGATTGTGTGCTTGTGTGATTGTGTGGTTGTGTGGTTGTGTGATTGTGTGATTGTGTGATTGTGTGATTGTGTGATTGTGTGATTGTGTGATTGGGTGATTGTGTGATTGCGTGATTGTGTGATTGTGTGACTGTGTGATTGTGTGATTGTGTGATTGTGTGAGTGTGTGATTGTGTGATTGTGTGATTGAGTGATTGTGTGCTTGTGTGATTGTATACTTGTGTGATTGTCTGATTGTGTGATTCTGTAATTGTGATTGTGCGATTGTGTGATTGTGTGATTGTGTGATTGTGTAATTGTGATTGTGCGATTGTGATTGTGTGATTGTGTGATTGTGTGATTGGGTGATTGTGTGATTGTGTGATTGTGTGACTGTGTGATTGTGTGATTGTGACTGTGTGATTGTGTGATTTTGTGGTTGTGTGATTGGGTGATTGTGTGATTGCGTGATTGTGTGATTGTGTGACTGTGTGATTGTGTGATTGTGTGATTGTGTGAGTGTGTGATTGTGTGATTGTGTGATTGAGTGATTGTGTGCTTGTGTGATTGTATACTTGTGTGATTGTCTGATTGTGTGATTGTGTGATTGTGTAATTGTGATTGTGTGATTGCGTGATTGTGTGCTTGTGTGATTGTGTGGTTGTGTGATTGTGTGATTAGGTGATTGTGTGATTGTGTGATTGTGTGATTGTGTGATTGTGTGATTGTGTGATTGTGTGATTGTGTGATTGTGTGATTGTGTGATTGTGTGATTGTGTGATTGTGTGATTGTGTGATTGTGTGATTGTGTGATTGTGTGATTGTGTAATTGTGATTGTGCGATTGTGTGATTGTGTGATTGTGTGATTGTGTGATTGTGTAATTGTGATTGTGCGATTGTGATTGTGTGATTGTGTGATTGTGTGATTGTGTGATTATGTGATTGTGTGATTGTGTGATTGTGTGATTGTGTGATTATGTGATTGTGTGATTGTGTGATTGTGTGATTGTGTGATTGTGTGGTTGTGCGATCGTCATTGTGTGATCGTGATTGTCTGATCGTGATTGTGTGATCGTGATTGTGTGATCGTGATTGTGCGATTGCGTGCTTGTGACTGTGTGATTGTGTGAGTGTGTGATTGTGTGATTGAGCGATTGTGTGATTGTGTGATTGTGTGGTTGTGTGATTGTGTGATTGTGTGATTGTGTGATTGTGTGATTGTGTGATTGTGTGATTGTGTGATTGTGTGATTGTGTGATTGCGTGATTGTGTGCTTGTGTGATTGTGTGATTAGGTGATTGTGTGATTGTGTGATTGTGTGATTGTGTGATTGTGTGATTGTGTGATTGTGTGATTGTGTGATTGTGTGATTGTGTGATTGTGTGATTGTGTGATTGTGTGATTGTGTAATTGTGATTGTGTGATTGTGTGATCGTGTGATTGTGCGATTGTGTGATTGTGTGATTGTGTGATTGTGTGACTGTGTGATTGTGTGATTGTGTGATTGTGTGATTGTGTGATTGTGTGATTGTGTGATTGTGTGATTGTGAGATTGTGTGATTGTGTGATTGTGTGATTGTGTGATTGTGATTGTGATTGTGTGATTGTGATTGTGTGATTGAGTGATTGTGTGCTTGTGTGATTGTATACTTGTGTGATTGTCTGATTGTGTGATTGTGCGATTGTGTGCTTGTGTGATTGTGTGATTGTGTGATTGCGTGATTGTGTGATTGTGTGACTGTGTGATTGTGTGACTGTGTGATTGTGTGAGTGTGTGATTGTGTGATTGAGTGATTGTGTGCTTGTGTGATTGTGTGGTTGTGTGATTGTGTTATTGTGTGATTGTGTGATTGTGTGATTGTGATTGTGATTGTGTGATTGTGATTGTGTGATTGTGGTTGTGTGATTGTGATTGTGTGATTGTGACTGTGTGATTGTGTGAGTGTGTGATTGTGTGATTGTGTGATTGTGTGATTGTGTGATTGTGTGATTGTGTGGTTGTGTGATTGTGTGATTGTGTGATTGTGTGATTTTGTGATTGTGTAATTGTGTGATTGTGTGGTTGTGTGATTGTGTGATTTTGTGATTGTGTGATTGTGTGATTGTGTGATTGTGACTGTGTGATTGTGTGAGTGTGTGATTGTGTGATTGAGTGATTGTGTGCTTGTGTGATTGTGTGGTTGTGTGGTTGTGTGATTGTGTGATTGTGTGATTGTGTGATTGTGTGATTGTGTGATTGTGTGATTGTGTGATTGTGTGATTGTGTGATTGTGTGACTGTGTGATTGTGTGATTGTGTGATTGTGTGAGTGTGTGATTGTGTGATTGTGTGATTGAGTGATTGTGTGCTTGTGTGATTGTATACTTGTGTGATTGTCTGATTGTGTGATTGTGCGATTGTGTGATTGTGTGATTGTGTGATTGTGTGATTGTGTTATTGTGTGATTGTGTGATTGTGTGATTGTGTGATTGTGACTGTGTGATTGTGTGAGTGTGTGATTGTGTGATTGAGCGATTGTGTGATTCTGTGATTGTGTGGTTGTGTGATTGTGTGATTGTGTGATTGTGTGATTGTGTGATTGTGTGATTGTGTGATTGTGTGATTGTGTGATTGTGTGATTGTGTGATTGCGTGATTGTGTGCTTGTGTGATTGTGTGATTGTGTGATTGTGTGATTGTGTGATTGTGTGATTGTGTGATTGCGTGATTGTGTGCTTGTGTGATTGTGTGGTTGTGTGATTGTGTTATTAGGTGATTGTGTGATTGTGTGATTGTGTGATTGTGTGATTGTGTGATTGTGTGATTGTGTGATTGTGTGATTGTGTGAGTGTGTGATTGTGTGATTGTGTGATTGTGTGATTGGGTGATTGTGTGATTGCGTGATTGTGTGATTGTGTGACTGTGTGATTGTGTGATTGTGTGATTGTGTGAGTGTGTGATTGTGTGATTGTGTGATTGAGTGATTGTGTGCTTGTGTGATTGTATACTTGTGTGATTGTCTGATTGTGTGATTGTGTAATTGTGATTGTGCGATTGTGTGATTGTGTGATTGTGTGATTGTGTGATTGTGTAATTGCGATTGTGCGATTGTGATTGTGTGATTGTGTGATTGTGTGATTGTGTGATTGTGTGATTGTGTGATTGTGTGATTGTGTGATTATGTGATTGTGTGATTGTGTGATTGTGTGATTGTGTGGTTGTGCGATCGTCATTGTGTGATCGTGATTGTCTGATCGTGATTGTGTGATCGTGATTGTGTGATCGTGATTGTGCGATTGCGTGCTTGTGACTGTGTGATTGTGTGAGTGTGTGATTGTGTGATTGAGCGATTGTGTGATTGTGTGATTGTGTGGTTGTGTGATTGTGTGATTGTGTGATTGTGTGATTGTGTGATTGTGTGATTGTGTGATTGTGTGATTGTGTGATTGTGTGATTGTGTGATTGTGTGATTGCGTGATTGTGTGCTTGTGTGATTGTGTGATTAGGTGATTGTGTGATTGTGTGATTGTGTGATTGTGTGATTGTGTGATTGTGTGATTGTGTGATTGTGTGATTGTGTGATTGTGTGATTGTGTGATTGTGTGATTGTGTGATTGTGTAATTGTGATTGTGTGATTGTGTGATCGTGTGATTGTGCGATTGTGTGATTGTGTGATTGTGTGATTGTGTGACTGTGTGATTGTGTGATTGTGTGATTGTGTGATTGTGTGATTGTGTGATTGTGTGATTGTGTGATTGTGAGATTGTGTGATTGTGTGATTGTGTGATTGTGTGATTGTGATTGTGATTGTGTGATTGTGATTGTGTGATTGAGTGATTGTGTGCTTGTGTGATTGTATACTTGTGTGATTGTCTGATTGTGTGATTGTGCGATTGTGTGCTTGTGTGATTGTGTGATTGTGTGATTGCGTGATTGTGTGATTGTGTGACTGTGTGATTGTGTGATTGTGTGATTGTGTGATTGTGCGAGTGTGTGATTGTGTGATTGAGTGATTGTGTGCTTGTGTGATTGTGTGGTTGTGTGATTGTGTTATTGTGTGATTGTGTGCTTGTGTGATTGTATACTTGTGTGATTGTCTGATTGTGTGATTGTGCGATTGTGTGCTTGTGTGATTGTGTGATTGTGTGATTGCGTGATTGTGTGATTGTGTGACTGTGTGATTGTGTGATTGTGTGATTGTGTGATTGTGCGAGTGTGTGATTGTGTGATTGAGTGATTGTGTGCTTGTGTGATTGTGTGGTTGTGTGATTGTGTTATTGTGTGATTGTGTGATTGTGTGATTGTGATTGTGATTGTGTGATTGTGATTGTGTGATTGTGGTTGTGTGATTGTGATTGTGTGATTGTGACTGTGTGATTGTGTGAGTGTGTGATTGTGTGATTGTGTGATTGTGTGATTGTGTGATTGTGTGATTGTGTGGTTGTGTGATTGTGTGATTGTGTGATTGTGTGATTTTGTGATTGTGTAATTGTGTGATTGTGTGGTTGTGTGATTGTGTGATTGTGTGATTGTGTGATTGTGTGATTGTGTGATTGTGACTGTGTGATTGTGTGAGTGTGTGATTGTGTGATTGAGTGATTGTGTGCTTGTGTGATTGTGTGGTTGTGTGGTTGTGTGATTGTGTGATTGTGTGATTGTGTGATTGTGTGATTGTGTGATTGTGTGATTGTGTGATTGTGTGATTGTGTGATTGTGTGACTGTGTGATTGTGTGATTGTGTGATTGTGTGAGTGTGTGATTGTGTGATTGTGTGATTGAGTGATTGTGTGCTTGTGTGATTGTATACTTGTGTGATTGTCTGATTGTGTGATTGTGCGATTGTGTGATTGTGTGATTGTGTGATTGTGTGATTGTGTTATTGTGTGATTGTGTGATTGTGTGATTGTGTGATTGTGACTGTGTGATTGTGTGAGTGTGTGATTGTGTGATTGAGCGATTGTGTGATTCTGTGATTGTGTGGTTGTGTGATTGTGTGATTGTGCGATTGTGTGATTGTGTGATTGTGTGATTGTGTGATTGTGTAATTGCGATTGTGCGATTGTGATTGTGTGATTGTGTGATTGTGTGATTGGGTGATTGTGTGATTGTGTGATTGTGTGACTGTGTGGTTGTGTGATTGTGACTGTGTGATTGTGTGATTGTGTGGTTGTGTGATTGTGTGATTGTGTGGTTGTGTGACCGTGATTGTGTGACCGTGATTGTGTGATCGTGATTGTGTGATCGTGATTGTGGGTCCGTGATTGAGTGACCGTGATTGTGTGACCGTGATTGTGTCACCGTGATAGTGTGACCGTGAATGTGTGATTGCGTGATTGTGATTGCGTGATTGTGATTGCGTGATTGTGATTGCGTGATTGTGCTTGTGTGATTGTATACTTGTGTGATTGTCTGATTGTGTGATTGTGTGATTGTATACTTGTGTGATTGTCTGATTGTGTGATAGTGTAATTGTGATTGTGCGATTGTGTGATTGTGTGATTGTGTGATTGTGTGATTGTGTGATTGTGTGATTGTGTGACTGTGTGATTGTGTGTTTGTGACTGTGTGATTGTGTGATTGTGTGGTTGTGTGATTGTGTGATTGTGTGGTTGTGTGACCGTGATTGTGTGACCGTGATTGTGTGATCGTGATTGTGTGATCGTGTGATCGTGTGATCGTGTGATTGTGTGATTGTGTGATTTTGCGATTGTGCGATTGTGTGATTGTGTGATTGTGTGAGTGTGTGATTGTGTGATTGCGTGATTGTGTGCTTGTGTGATTGTGTGGTTGTGTGATTGTGTGATTAGGTGATAGTGTGATTGTGTGATTGTGTGATTGTGTGATTGTGTGATTGTGTGATTGTGTGATTGTGTGATTGTGTAATTGTGATTGTGCGATTGTGTGATTGTGTGATTGTGTGATTGTGTGATTGTGTAATTGTGAGTGTGCGATTGTGATTGTGTGATTGTGTGATTGTGTGATTGTGTGATTGTGTGATTGTGTGATTATGTGATTGTGTGATTGTGTGATTGTGTGGTTGTGCGATCGTCATTGTGTGATCGTGATTGTCTGATCGTGATTGTGTGATCGTGATTGTGTGATCGTGATTGTGCGATTGCGTGCTTGTGACTGTTTGATTGTGTGACTGTGTGATTGTGTGATTGTGGCTGTGTGATTGTGTGAGTGTGTGATTGTGTGATTGAGCGATTGTGTGATTGTGTGATTGTGTGGTTGTGTGATTGTGTGATTGTGTGATTGTGTGATTGTGTGATTGTGTGATTGTGTGATTGTGTGATTGTGTGATTGTGTGATTGTGTGAGTGTGTGATTGTGTGATTGTGTGACTGTGTGATTGTGTGATTGTGTGGTTGTGTGATTGTGTGATTGTGTGGTTGTGTGACCGTGATTGTGTGACCGTGATTGTGTGATCGTGATTGTGTGATCGTGATTGTGGGTCCGTGATTGAGTGACCGTGATAGTGTGACCGTGAATGTGTGATTGCGTGATTGTGATTGCGTGATTGTGATTACGTGATTGTGATTGCGTAATTGTGATTGCGTGATTGTGATTGCGTGATTGTGATTGCGTGATTGTGATTGCGTGATTGTGATTGCGTGATTGTGATTGCGTGATTGTGATTGCGTGATTGTGATTGCGTGATTGCGTGATTGTGTAACTGTGTGATTGTGTGATGGTGTGATTGTGTGAATGTGTGATTGTGTGATCGTGTGATTGTGTGATCGTGTGATCGTGTGATCGTGTGATTGTGTGATTGTGTGATTTTGCGATTGTGTGATTGTGTGATTGTGTGATTGTGTGAGTGTGTGATTGTGTGATTGCGTGATTGTGTGCTTGTGTGATTGTGTGGTTGTGTGATTGTGTGATTAGGTGATTGTGTGATTGTGTGATTGTGTGATTATGTGATTGTGTGATTGTGTGATTGTGTGATTGTGTAATTGTGATTGTGCGATTGTGTGATTGTGTGATTGTGTGATTGTGTAATTGTGATTGTGCGATTGTGATTGTGTGATTGTGTGATTGTGTGATTGTGTGATTGTGTGACTGTGTGATTGTGTGATTGTGTGATTGTGTGATTGTGTGATTGTGTGATTGTGTGATTGTGAGATTGTGTGATAGTGTGATTGTGTGATTGTGTGATTGTGATTGTGATTGTGTGATTGTGATTGTGTGATTGAGTGATTGTGTGCTTGTGTGATTGTATACTTGTGTGATTGTCTGATTGTGTGATTGTGCGATTGTGTGCTTGTGTGATTGTGTGATTGTGTGATTGCGTGATTGTGTGATTGTGTGACTGTGTGATTGTGTGATTGTGTGATTGTTTGATTGTGACTGTGATTGTGTGATTGTGATTGTGTGATTGTGGTTGTGTGATTGTGATCGTGTGATTGTGACTGTGTGATTGTGTGAGTGTGTGATTGTGTGATTGTGTGATTGTGTGATTGTGTGGTTGTGTGATTGTGTGATTGTGTAATTGTGTGATTGTGTGATTTTGTGATTGTGTGATTGTGTGATTGGGTGATTGTGTGATTGCGTGATTGTGTGATTGTGTGATTGTGTTATTGTGTGATTGTGTGATTGTGTGATTGTGTGATTGTGTGAGTGTGTGATTGTGTGATTGTGTGACTGTGTGATTGTGTGGTTGTGTGATTGTGTGAGTGTGTGAGTGTGTGATTGAGTGATTGTGTGCTTGTGTGATTGTGTGGTTGTGTGATTGTGTTATTGTGTGATTGTGTGATTGTGTGATTGTGTGATTGTGTGAGTGTGTGATTGTGTGATTGTGTGACTGTGTGATTGTGTGGTTGTGTGATTGTGTGATTGTGTGATTGTGTGATTTTGTGATTGTATGATTGTGTGATTGTGTGGTTGTGTGATTGTGTGATTGTGTGATTGTGTGGTTGTGTGATTGTGTGATTGTGTGATTGTGTGATTGTGTGATTTTGTGATTGTATGATTGTGTGATTGTGTGGTTGTGTGATTGTGTGATTGTGTGATTGTGTGATTGTGTGATTGTGACTGTGTGATTGTGTGAGTGTGTGATTGTGTGATTGAGTGATTGTGTGCTTGTGTGAATGTGTGGTTGTGTGGTTGTGTGATTGTGTGATTGTGTGATTGTGTGATTGTGTAATTGTGTGATTGTGTGATTGGGTGATTGTGTGATTGCGTGATTGTGTGATTGTGTGACTGTGTGATTGTGTGATTGTGTGATTGTGTGAGTGTGTGATTGTGTGATTGTGTGATTGAGTGATTGTGTGCTTGTGTGATTGTGTACTTGTGTGATTGTCTGATTGTGTGATTGTGCGATTGTGTGATTGTGTGATTGTGTGATTGTGTGATTGTGTGATTGTGTGATTGTGTGATTGTGTGATTGTGTGATTGTGTGGTTGTGCGATCGTGATTGTGTGATCGTGATTGTCTGATCGTGATTGCGTGATCGTGATTGTGTGATCGTGATTGTGCGATTGCGTGCTTGTGACTGTGTGATTGTGTGACTGTGTGATTGTGTGATTGTGACTGTGTGATTGTGTGAGTGTGTGATTGTGTGATTGAGCGATTGTGTGATTGTGTGATTGTGTGGTTGTGTGATTGTGTGATTATGTGGTTGTGTGACCGTGATTGTGTGACCGTGATTGTGTGATCGTGATTGTGTGATCGTGATTGTGGGTCCGTGATTGAGTGACCGTGATTGTGTGACCGTGATAGTGTGACCGTGAATGTGTGATTGCGTGATTGTGATTGCGTGATTGTGATTGCGTGATTGTGATTGCGTGATTGTGATTGCGTGATTGTGATTGCGTGATTGTGATTGCGTGATTGTGATTGCGTGATTGTGATTGCGTGATTGCGTGATTGTGTAACTGTGTGATTGTGTGATGGTGTGATTGTGTGAATGTGTGATTGTGTGATCGTGTGATTGTGTGATCGTGTGATCGTGTGATCGTGTGATTGTGTGATTGTGTGATTTTGCGATTGTGTGATTGTGTGATTGTGTGATTGTGTGAGTGTGTGATTGTGTGATTGCGTGATTGTGTGCTTGTGTGATTGTGTGGTTGTGTGATTGTGTGATTAGGTGATTGTGTGATTGTGTGATTGTGTGATTATGTGATTGTGTGATTGTGTGATTGTGTGATTGTGTGATTGTGTAATTGTGATTGTGCGATTGTGTGATTGTGTGATTGTGTGATTGTGTAATTGTGATTGTGCGATTGTGATTGTGTGATTGTGTGATTGTGTGATTGTGTGATTGTGTGATTTTGTGATTGTGTGATTGTGTGATTGTGTGATTGTGTGGTTGTGCGATCGTGATTGTGTGATCGTGATTGTCTGATCGTGATTGTGTGATGGTGATTGTGTGATCGTGATTGTGCGATTGCGTGCTTGTGACTGTGTGATTGTGTGACTGTGTGATTGTGTGATTGTGTGATTGTGTGATTGTGACTGTGCGATTGTGTGAGTGTGTGATTGTGTGATTGTGTGATTGTGTGATTGTGTGATTGTGTGATTGTGTGATTGTGTGATTGTGTGATTGTGTGATTGCGTGATTGTATGCTTGTGTGATTGTGTGGTTGTGTGATTGTGTTATTAGGTGATTGTGTGATTGTGTGATTGTATGATTGTGTGATTGTGTGATTGTGTGATTGTGTGATTGTGATTGTGATTGTGTGATTGTGATTGTGTGATTGCGGTTGTGTGATTGTGATTGTGTGATTGTGACTGTATGATTGTGTGAGTGTGTGATTGTGTGATTGTGTGATTGTGTGGTTGTGTGATTGTGTGATTGTGTGATTGTGTGATTTTGTGATTGTGTGATTGTGTGATTGTGTGGTTGTGTGATTGTGTGATTGTGTGATTGTGTGATTGTGTGATTGTGTGATTGTGTGATTGTGTGATTGTGACTGTGCGATTGTGTGAGTGTGTGATTGTGTGATTGAGTGATTGTGTGCTTGTGTGATTGTGTGGTTGTGTGGTTGTGTGATTGTGTGATTGTGTGATTGTGTGATTGTGTGATTGTGTGATTGTGTGATTGGGTGATTGTGTGATTGCGTGATTGTGTGATTGTGTGACTCTGTGATTGTGTGATTGTGTGATTGTGTGAGTGTGTGATTGTGTGATTGTGTGATTGTGTGATTGTGTGATTGTGTGATTGTGTGATTGTGTGATTGTGTGATTGTGTGATTGTGCAATTGTGATTGTGTGATTGGGTGTTTGTGTGATTGCGTGATTGTGTGATTGTGTGACTGTGTGATTGTGTGATTGTGTGATTGTGTGAGTGTGTGATTGTGTGATTGTGTGATCGAGTGATTGTGTGCTTGTGTGATTGTATACTTGTGTGATTGTCTGATTGTGTGATTGTGTAATTGTGATTGTGCGATTGTGTGATTGTGTGATTGTGTGATTGTGTGATTGTGTAATTGCGATTGTGCGATTGTGATTGTGTGATTGTGTGATTGTGTGATTGGGTGATTGTGTGATTGTGTGATTGTGTGACTGTGTGATTGTGTGATTGTGACTGTGTGATTGTGTGATTGTGTGGTTGTGTGATTGTGTGATTGTGTGGTTGTGTGATTGTGTGATTGTGTGGTTGTGTGACCGTGATTGTGTGACCGTGATTGCGTGATCGTGATTGTGTGATCGTGATTGTGGGTCCGTGATTGAGTGACCGTGATTGTGTGACCGTGATTGTGCGACCGTGATAGTGTGACCGTGAATGTGTGATTGCGTGATTGTGATTGCGTGATTGTGATTGCGTGATTGTGATTGCGTGATTGTGCTTGTGTGATTGTATACTTGTGTGATTGTCTGATTGTGTGATTGTGTGCTTGTGTGATTGTATACTTGTGTGATTGTCTGATTGTGTGATAGTGTAATTGTGATTGTGCGATTGTGTGATTGTGTGATTGTGTGATTGTGTGATTGTGTGATTGTGTGATTGTGTGACTGTGTGATTGTGTGATTGTGACTGTGTGATTGTGTGATTGTGTGGTTGTGTGATTGTGTGATTGTGTGGTTGTGTGACCGTGATTGTGTGACCGTGATTGTGTGATCGTGATTGTGTGATCGTGTGATCGTGTGATCGTGTGATTGTGTGATTGTGTGATTTTGCGATTGTGCGATTGTGTGATTGTGTGATTGTGTGAGTGTGTGATTGTGTGATTGTGTGATTGTGTGATTGTGTGATTGTGTGATTGTGTGATTGCGTGATTGTGTGCTTGTGTGATTGTGTGGTTGTGTGATTGTGTTATTAGGTGATTGTGTGATTGTGTGATTGTGTGATTGTGTGATTGTGTGATTGTGTAATTGTGATTGTGTGATTGTGTGATTGGGTGATTGTGTGATTGCGTGATTGTGTGATTGTGTGACTGTGTGATTGTGTGATTGTGTGATTGTGTGAGTGTGTGATTGTGTGATTGTGTGATTGTGTGATTGTGTGATTGTGTGATTGTGATTGTGTGATTGTGTGATTGTGTGATTGTGCGATTGTGTGATTGTGTGATTGTGTGATTGTGTGATTGTGTGACTGTGTGATTGTGTGATTGTGTGATTGTGTGATTGTGTGATTGTGTGATTGTGTGATTGTGAGATTGTGTGATTGTGTGATTGTGTGATTGTGTGATTGTGATTGTGATTGTGTGATTGCGATTGTGTGATTGAGTGATTGTGTGCTTGTGTGATTGTATACTTGTGTGATTGTCTGATTGTGTGATTGTGCGATTGTGTGCTTGTGTGATTGTGTGATTGTGTGATTGCGTGATTGTGTGATTGTGTGACTGTGTGATTGTGTGATTGTGTGATTGTGTGAGTGTGTGATTGTGTGATTGAGTGGTTGTGTGCTTGTGTGATTGTGTGGTTGTGTGATTGTGTTATTGTGTGATTGTGTGATTGTGTGATTGTGTGATTGTGTGATTGTGATTGTGATTGTGTGATTGTGATTGTGTGATTGTGGTTGTGTGATTGTGATTGTGTGATTGTGACTGTGTGATTGTGTGAGTGTGTGATTGTGTGATTGTGTGATTGTGTGATTGTGTGGTTGTGTGATTGTGTGATTGCGTGATTGTGTGATTTTGTGATTGTGTGATTGTGTGATTGTGTGGTTGTGTGATTGTGTGATTGTGTGATTGTGTGATTGTGTGATTGTGTGATTGTGTGATTGTGTGATTGTGTGATTGTTTTATTGTGTGATTGTGTGATTGTGTGATTGTGTGATTGTGTGATTGTGTGATTGTGTGATTGTGTGATTGTGTGATTGTGTGATTGTGTGATTGTGTGATTGTGTGATGGTGTGATTGTGTGATCGTGTGATTGTGTGATTGTGTGATTGTGTGATTGTATGGTTGTGCGATCGTGATTGTGTGATCGTGATTGTCTGATCGTGATTGCGTGATCGTGATTGTGTGATCGTGATTGTGCGATTGCGTGCTTGTGACTGTGTGATTGTGTGACTGTGTGATTGTGTGATTGTGACTGTGCGATTGTGTGAGTGTGTGATTGTGTGATTGAGCGATTGTGTGATTGTGTGATTGTGTGGTTGTGTGATTGTGTGATTGTGTGGTTGTGTGACCGTGATTGTGTGATCGTGATTGTGTGATCGTGATTGTGGGTCCGTGATTGAGTGACCGTGATTGTGTGACCGTGATAGTGTGACCGTGAATGTGTGATTGCGTGATTGTGATTGCGTGATTGTGATTGCGTGATTGTGATTGCGTGATTGTGATTGCGTGATTGCGTGATTGTGTGACTGTGTGATTGTGTGATGGTGTGATTGTGTGAATGTGTGATTGTGTGATCGTGTGATTGTGTGATCGTGTGATCGTGTGATCGTGTGATTGTGTGATTGTGTAATTGTGATTGTGCGATTGTGATTGTGTGATTGTGTGATTGTGTGATTGTGCGATTGTGTGATTGTGTGATTATGTGATTGTGTGATTGTGTGATTGTGTGATTGTGTGGTTGTGCGATCGTGATTGTGTGATCGTGATTGTCTGATCGTGATTGTGTGATCGTGATTGTGTGATCGTGATTGTGCGATTGCGTGCTTGTGACTGTGTGATTGTGTGACTGTGTGATTGTGTGATTGTGACTGTGTGATTGTGTGAGTGTGTGATTGTGTGATTGAGCGATTGTGTGATTGTGTGATTGTGTGGTTGTGTGATTGTGTGATTGTGTGATTGTGTGATTGTGTGATTGTGTGATTGTGTGATTGTGTGATTGTGTGATTGTGTGATTGTGTGATTGTGTGATTGCGTGATTGTGTGCTTGTGTGATTGTGTGATTGTGTGATTGCGTGATTGTGTGATTGTGTGACTGTGTGATTGTGTGATTGTGTGGTTGTGTGATTGTGTGATTGTGTGATTGTGTGATTGTGTGATTGTGTGATTGTGTGATTGTGACTGTGTGATTGTGTGGTTGTGTGATTGTGTGATTGTGTGATTGTGTGATTTTGTGATTGTGTGATTGTGTGATTGTGTGGTTGTGTGATCGTGTGATTGTGTGATTGTGTGATTGTGTGATTGTGACTGTGTGATTGTGTGAGTGTGTGACTGTGTGATTGAGTGATTGAGTGATTGTGTGCTTGTGTGATTGTGTGGTTGTGTGGTTGTGTGATTGTGTGATTGTGTGATTAGGTGATTGTGTGATTGTGTGATTGTGTGATTGTGTGATTGTGTGATTGTGTGATTGGGTGATTGTGTGATTGTGTGATTGTGTGACTGTGTGATTGTGTGATTGTGACTGTGTGATTGTGTGATTGTGTGGTTGTGTGATTGTGTGATTGTGTGGTTGTGTGACCGTGATTGTGTGACCGTGATTGTGTGATCGTGATTGTGTGATCGTGATTGTGGGTCCGTGATTGAGTGACCGTGATTGTGTGACCGTGATTGTGTGACCGTGATAGTGTGACCGTGAATGTGTGATTGCGTGATTGTGATTGCGTGATTGTGATTGCGTGATTGTGATTGCGTGATTGTGATTGCGTGATTGTGCTTGTGTGATTGTCTGATTGTGTGATTGTGCGATTGTGTGCTTGTGTGATTGTGTGATTGTGTGATTGCGTGATTGTGTGATTGTGTGACTGTGTGATTGTGTGATTGTGTGATTGCGTGATTGTGTGATTGTGTGACTGTGTGATTGTGTGATTGTGTGATTGTGTGAGTGTGTGATTGTGTGATTGAGTGATTGTGTGCTTGTGTGATTGTGTGGTTGTGTGATTGTGTGATTGTGTGATTGTGTGATTGTGTGGTTGTGTGATTGTGTGATTGTGTGATTGTGTGATTTTGTGATTGTGTGATTGTGTGATTGTGTGGTTGTGTGATTGTGTGATTGTGTGATTGTGACTGTGTGATTGTGTGATTGTGTGGTTGTGTGATTGTGTGATTGTGTGATTGTGTGATTGTGTGATTGTGTGATTGTGACTGTGTGATTGTGTGAGTGTGTGATTGTGTGATTGAGTGATTGAGTGATTGTGTGCTTGTGTGATTGTGTGGTTGTGTGGTTGTCTGATTGTGTGATTGTGTAATTGTGATTGTGCGATTGTGTGATTGTGTGATTGTGTGATTGTGTGATTGTGTAATTGTGATTGTGCGATTGTGATTGTGTGATTGTGTGATTGTGTGATTGTGCGATTGGGTGATTGTGTGATTGTGTGATTGTGTGAGTGTGTGATTGTGTGATTGAGTGATTGTGTGCTTGTGTGATTGTGTGGTTGTGTGATTGTGTGATTGTGTGATTGGGTGATTGTGTGATTGTGTGATTGTGTGACTGTGTGATTGTGTGATTGTGACTGTGTGATTGTGTGATTGTGTGGTTGTGTGATTGTGTGATTGTGTGGTTGTGTGACCGTGATTGTGGGATCGTGATTGTGTGATCGTGATTGTGGGTCCGTGATTGAGTGACCGTGATTGTGTGACCGTGATTGTGTGACCGTGATAGTGTGACCGTGAATGTGTGATTGCGTGATTGTGATTGCGTGATTGTGATTGCGTGATTGTGATTGCGTGATTGTGCTTGTGTGATTGTCTGATTGTGTGATTGTGCGATTGTGTGCTTGTGTGATTGTGTGATTGTGTGATTGCGTGATTGTGTGATTGTGTGACTGTGTGATTGTGTGATTGTGTGATTGTGTGAGTGTGTGATTGTGTGATTGTGTGAGTGTGTGATCGTGTGATTGAGTGATTGTGTGCTTGTGTGATTGTGTGGTTGTGTGATTGTGTGATTGTGTGATTGTGTGATTGTGTGGTTGTGTGATTGTGTGATTGTGTGATTGTGTGATTTTGTGATTGTGTGATTGTGTGATTGTGTGGTTGTGTGATTGTGTGATTGTGTGATTGTGTGATTGTGTGATTGTGTGATTGTGTGGTTGTGTGATTGTGTGATTGTGTGATTGTGTGATTGTGTGATTGTGTGATTGTGTGATTGTGTGATTGTGTGATTGTGTGATTGGGTGATTGTGTGATTGCGTGATTGTGTGTTTGTGTGACTGTGTGATTGTGTGATTGTGTGATTGTGTGAGTGTGTGATTGTGTGATTGTGTGATTGAGTGATTGTGTGCTTGTGTAATTGTATACTTGTGTGATTGTCTGATTGTGTGATTGTGTAATTGTGATTGTGCGATTGTGTGATTGTGTGATTGTGTGATTGTGTGATTGTGTAATTGTGATTGTGCGATTGTGATTGTGTGATTGTGTGATTGTGCGATTGGGTGATTGTGTGATTGTGTGATTGTGTGACTGTGTGATTGTGTGATTGTGACTGTGTGATTGTGTGATTTTGTGGTTGTGTGATTGTGTGATTGTGTGATTGTGTGATTGTGTGATTGTGTGATTGCGTGATTGAGTGATTGTGTGACTGTGTGATTGTGTGATTGTGTGATTGTGTGAGTGTGTGATTGTGTGATTGTGTGATTGAGTGATTGTGTGCTTGTGTGATTGTATACTTGTCTGATTGTCTGATTGTGTGATTGTGTAATTGTGATTGTGTGATTGCGTGATTGTGTGCTTGTGTGATTGTGTGGTTGTGTGATTGTGTGATTAGGTGATTGTGTGATTGTGTGATTGTGTGATTGTGTGATTGTGTAATTGTGATTGTGCGATTGTGTGATTGTGTGATTGTGTGATTTTGTGATTGTGTAATTGTGATTGTGCGATTGTGATTGTGTGATTGTGTGATTGTGTGATTGTGTGATTGTGTGATTGTGTGATTGTGTGATTATGTGATTGTGTGATTGTGTGATTGTGTGATTGTGTGATTGTGTGGTTGTGCGATCGTCATTGTGTGATCGTGATTGTCTGATCGTGATTGTGTGATCGTGATTGTGTGATCGTGATTGTGCGATTGCGTGCTTGTGACTGTGTGATTGTGTGACTGTGTGATTGTGTGATTGTGACTGTGTGATTGTGTGAGTGTGTGATTGTGTGATTGAGCGATTGTGTGATTGTGTGATTGTGTGGTTGTGTGATTGTGTGATTGTGTGATTGTGTGATTGTGTGATTGTGTGATTGTGTGATTGTGTGATTGTGTGATTGTGTGATTGTGTGATTGTGTGATTGTGTGATTGCGTGATTGTGTGCTTGTGTGATTGTGTGGTTGTGTGATTGTGTGATTAGGTGATTGTGTGATTGTGTGATTGTGTGATTGTGTGATTGTGTGATTGTGTGATTGTGTGATTGTGTGATTGTGTGATTGTGTAATTGTGATTGTGCGATTGTGATTGTGTGATTGTGTGATTGTGTGATTGGGTGATTGTGTGATTGTGTGATTGTGTGACTGTGTGATTGTGTGATTGTGACTGTGTGATTGTGTGATTTTGTGGTTGTGTGATTGGGTGATTGTGTGATTGCGTGATTGTGTGATTGTGTGACTGTGTGATTGTGTGATTGTGTGATTGTGTGAGTGTGTGATTGTGTGATTGTGTGATTGAGTGATTGTGTGCTTGTGTGATTGTATACTTGTGTGATTGTCTGATTGTGTGATTGTGTGATTGTGTAATTGTGATTGTGTGATTGCGTGATTGTGTGCTTGTGTGAATGTGTGGTTGTGTGATTGTGTGATTAGGTGATTGTGTGATTGTGTGATTGTGTGATTGTGTGATTGTGTGATTGTGTGATTGTGTGATTGTGTGATTGTGTAATTGTGATTGTGCGATTGTGTGATTGTGTGATTGTGTGATTGTGTGATTGTGTAATTGTGATTGTGCGATTGTGATTGTGTGATTGTGTGATTGTGTGATTGTGTGATTGTGTGATTGTGTGATTGTGTGATTATGTGATTGTGTGATTGTGTGATTGTGTGATTGTGTGATTGTGTGGTTGTGCGATCGTCATTGTGTGATCGTGATTGTCTGATCGCGATTGTGTGATCGTGATTGTGTGATCGTGATTGTGCGATTGCGTGCTTGTGACTGTGTGATTGTGTGAGTGTGTGATTGTGTGATTGAGCGATTGTGTGATTGTGTGATTGTGTGGTTGTGTGATTGTGTGATTGTGTGATTGTGTGATTGTGTGATTGTGTGATTGTGTGATTGTGTGATTGTGTGATTGTGTGATTGTGTGATTGCGTGATTGTGTGCTAGTGTGATTGTGTGGTTGTGTGATTGTGTGATTAGGTGATTGTGTGATTGTGTGATTGTGTGATTGTGTGATTGTGTGATTGTGTGATTGTGTGATTGTGTGATTGTGTGATTGTGTGGTTGTGTGATTGTGTGATTGTGTGATTGTGTGATTGTGTAATTGTGATTGTGTGATTGTGTGATTGTGTGATTGTGCGATTGTGTGATTGTGTGATTGTGTGATTATGTGACTGTGTGATTGTGTGATTGTGTGATTGTGTGATTGTGTGATTGTGTGATTGTGTGATTGTGAGATTGTGTGATTGTGTGATTGTGTGATTGTGTGATTGTGATTGTGATTGTGTGATTGTGATTGTGTGATTGAGTGATTGTGTGCTTGTGTGATTGTATACTTGTGTGATTGTCTGATTGTGTGATTGTGCGATTATGTGCTTGTGTGATTGTGTGATTGTGTGATTGCGCGATTGTGTGATTGTGTGATTGTGTGGTTGTGTGATTGTGTGATTGTGTGATTGTGTGATTGTGTGATTGTGTGATTGTGTGATTGTGTGATTGTGTGATTGTGTGATTGCGTGATTGTGTGCTTGTGTGACTGTGTGGTTGTGTGATTGTGTGATTAGGTGATTGTGTGATTGTGTGATTGTGTGATTGTGTGATTGTGTGATTGTGTGATTGTGTGATTGTGTGATTGTGTGATTGTGTGATTGTGTGATTGTGTGATTGTGTGATTGTGTGATTGTGTGATTGTGTGATTGTGACTGTGTGATTGTGTGAGTGTGTGATTGTGTGATTGAGTGATTGAGTGATTGTGTGCTTGTGTGA
The DNA here is from genome assembly GCF_050947335.1 of Megachile rotundata. NCBI lineage: Eukaryota > Metazoa > Arthropoda > Insecta > Hymenoptera > Megachilidae > Megachile > Megachile rotundata. Next base: position 1,476,850 of record NW_027473325.1, read on the forward strand.
TTGTGTGGTTGTGTGGTTGTGTGATTGTGTGATTGTGTGATTGTGTGATTGTGTGATTGTGTGATTGTGTGATTGGGTGATTGTGTGATTGCGTGATTGTGTGATTGTGTGACTGTGTGATTGTGTGATTGTGTGATTGTGTGAGTGTGTGATTGTGTGATTGTGTGATTGAGTGATTGTGTGCTTGTGTGATTGTATACTTGTGTGATTGTCTGATTGTGTGATTCTGTAATTGTGATTGTGCGATTGTGTGATTGTGTGATTGTGTGATTGTGTAATTGTGATTGTGCGATTGTGATTGTGTGATTGTGTGATTGTGTGATTGTGTGATTGGGTGATTGTGTGATTGTGTGATTGTGTGACTGTGTGATTGTGTGATTGTGACTGTGTGATTGTGTGATTTTGTGGTTGTGTGATTGGGTGATTGTGTGATTGCGTGATTGTGTGATTGTGTGACTGTGTGATTGTGTGATTGTGTGATTGTGTGAGTGTGTGATTGTGTGATTGTGTGATTGAGTGATTGTGTGCTTGTGTGATTGTATACTTGTGTGATTGTCTGATTGTGTGATTGTGTGATTGTGTAATTGTGATTGTGTGATTGCGTGATTGTGTGCTTGTGTGATTGTGTGGTTGTGTGATTGTGTGATTAGGTGATTGTGTGATTGTGTGATTGTGTGATTGTGTGATTGTGTGATTGTGTGATTGTGTGATTGTGTGATTGTGTGATTGTGTGATTGTGTGATTGTGTGATTGTGTGATTGTGTGATTGTGTGATTGTGTGATTGTGTGATTGTGTGATTGTGTAATTGTGATTGTGCGATTGTGTGATTGTGTGATTGTGTGATTGTGTGATTGTGTAATTGTGATTGTGCGATTGTGATTGTGTGATTGTGTGATTGTGTGATTGTGTGATTATGTGATTGTGTGATTGTGTGATTGTGTGATTGTGTGATTATGTGATTGTGTGATTGTGTGATTGTGTGATTGTGTGATTGTGTGGTTGTGCGATCGTCATTGTGTGATCGTGATTGTCTGATCGTGATTGTGTGATCGTGATTGTGTGGTCGTGATTGTGCGATTGCGTGCTTGTGACTGTGTGATTGTGTGAGTGTGTGATTGTGTGATTGAGCGATTGTGTGATTGTGTGATTGTGTGGTTGTGTGATTGTGTGATTGTGTGATTGTGTGATTGTGTGATTGTGTGATTGTGTGATTGTGTGATTGTGTGATTGTGTGATTGCGTGATTGTGTGCTTGTGTGATTGTGTGATTAGGTGATTGTGTGATTGTGTGATTGTGTGATTGTGTGATTGTGTGATTGTGTGATTGTGTGATTGTGTGATTGTGTGATTGTGTGATTGTGTGATTGTGTGATTGTGTGATTGTGTGATTGTGTAATTGTGATTGTGTGATTGTGTGATCGTGTGATTGTGCGATTGTGTGATTGTGTGATTGTGTGATTGTGTGACTGTGTGATTGTGTGATTGTGTGATTGTGTGATTGTGTGATTGTGTGATTGTGTGATTGTGTGATTGTGAGATTGTGTGATTGTGTGATTGTGTGATTGTGTGATTGTGATTGTGATTGTGTGATTGTGATTGTGTGATTGAGTGATTGTGTGCTTGTGTGATTGTATACTTGTGTGATTGTCTGATTGTGTGATTGTGCCATTGTGTGCTTGTGTGATTGTGTGATTGTGTGATTGCGTGATTGTGTGATTGTGTGACTGTGTGATTGTGTGATTGTGTGATTGTGTGAGTGTGTGATTGTGTGATTGAGTGATTGTGTGCTTGTGTGATTGCGTGGTTGTGTGATTGTGTTATTGTGTGATTGTGTGATTGTGTGATTGTGATTGTGATTGTGTGATTGTGATTGTGTGATTGTGGTTGTGTGATTGTGATTGTGTGATTGTGACTGTGTGATTGTGTGAGTGTGTGATTGTGTGATTGTGTGATTGTGTGATTGTGTGATTGTGTGATTGTGTGGTTGTGTGATTGTGTGATTGTGTGATTGTGTGATTTTGTGATTGTGTAATTGTGTGATTGTGTGGTTGTGTGATTGTGTGATTGTGTGATTGTGTGATTGTGTGATTGTGTGATTGTGACTGTGTGATTGTGTGATTGTGTGACTGTGTGATTGTGTGATTGTGTGATTGTGTGAGTGTGTGATTGTGTGATTGTGTGATTGAGTGATTGTGTGCTTGTGTGATTGTATACTTGTGTGATTGTCTGATTGTGTGATTGTGCGATTGTGTGATTGTGTGATTGTGTGATTGTGTGATTGTGTTATTGTGTGATTGTGTGATTGTGTGATTGTGTGATTGTGACTGTGTGATTGTGTGAGTGTGTGATTGTGTGATTGAGCGATTGTGTGATTCTGTGATTGTGTGGTTGTGTGATTGCGTGATTGTGTGATTGTGTGATTGTGTGATTGTGTGATTGTGTGATTGTGTGATTGTGTGATTGTGTGATTGTGTGATTGCGTGATTGTGTGCTTGTGTGATTGTGTGATTGTGTGATTGTGTGATTGTGTGATTGTGTGATTGCGTGATTGTGTGCTTGTGTGATTGTGTGGTTGTGTGATTGTGTTATTAGGTGATTGTGTGATTGTGTGATTGTGTGATTGTGTGATTGTGTGATTGTGTGATTGTGTGATTGTGTGATTGTGTGAGTGTGTGATTGTGTGATTGTGTGATTGTGTGATTGGGTGATTGTGTGATTGCGTGATTGTGTGATTGTGTGACTGTGTGATTGTGTGATTGTGTGATTGTGTGAGTGTGTGATTGTGTGATTGTGTGATTGAGTGATTGTGTGCTTGTGTGATTGTATACTTGTGTGATTGTCTGATTGTGTGATTGTGTAATTGTGATTGTGCGATTGTGTGATTGTGTGATTGTGTGATTGTGTGATTGTGTAATTGCGATTGTGCGATTGTGATTGTGTGATTGTGTGATTGTGTGATTGTGTGATTGTGTGATTGTGTGATTGTGTGATTGTGTGATTATGTGATTGTGTGATTGTGTGATTGTGTGATTGTGTGGTTGTGCGATCGTCATTGTGTGATCGTGATTGTCTGATCGTGATTGTGTGATCGTGATTGTGTGATCGTGATTGTGCGATTGCGTGCTTGTGACTGTGTGATTGTGTGAGTGTGTGATTGTGTGATTGAGCGATTGTGTGATTGTGTGATGGTGTGGTTGTGTGATTGTGTGATTGTGTGATTGTGTGATTGTGTGATTGTGTGATTGTGTGATTGTGTGATTGTGTGATTGTGTGATTGTGTGATTGCGTGATTGTGTGCTTGTGTGATTGTGTGGTTGTGTGATAGTGTGATTAGGTGATTGTGTGATTGTGTGATTGTGTGATTGTGTGATTGTGTGATTGTGTGATTGTGTGATTGTGTGATTGTGTGATTGTGTAATTGTGATTGTGTGATTGCGTGATTGTGTGCTTGTGTGATTGTGTGGTTGTGTGATTGTGTGATTAGGTGATTGTGTGATTGTGTGATTGTGTGATTGTGAGATTGTGTGATTGTGTGATTGTGTAATTGTGTAATTGTGATTGTGTGATTGTGTGATTGTGTGATTGTGCGATTGTGTGATTGTGTGGTTGTGTGATTGTGTGATTGTGTGACTGTGTGATTGTGTGATTGTGTGATTGTGTGATTGTGTGATTGTGTGGTTGTGTGATTGTGTGATTGTGTGATTGTGTGATTGTGTGATTGTGTGATTGTGTGATTGTGTGATTGTGTGATTGTGTGATTGTGTGATTGTGTGATTGTGTGATTGTGTGATTGCGTGATTGTATGCTTGTGTGATTGTGTGGTTGTGTGATTGTGTTATTAGGTGATTGTGTGATTGTGTGATTGTGTGATTGTGTGATTGTGTGATTGTGTGATTGTGTGATTGTGATTGTGATTGTGTGATTGTGATTGTGTGATTGTGATTGTGTGATTGTGGTTGTGTGATTGTGATTGTGTGATTGTGACTGTGTGATTGTGTGAGTGTGTGATTGTGTGATTGTGTGATTGTGTGATTGTGTGGTTGTGTGATTGTGTGATTGTGTGATTGTGTGATTTTGTGATTGTGTGATTGTGTGATTGTGTGATTGCGTGATTGTGTGCTTGTGTGATTGTGTGGTTGTGTGATTGTGTTATTAGGTGATTGTGTGATTGTGTGATTGTGTGATTTTGTGATTGTGTGATTGTGTGATTGTGTGATTGTGTAATTGTGATTGTGTGATTGGGTGTTTGTGTGATTGCGTGATTGTGTGATTGTGTGACTGTGTGATTGTGTGATTGTGTGATTGTGTGAGTGTGTGATTGTGTGATTGTGTGATCGAGTGATTGTGTGCTTGTGTGATTGTATACTTGTGTGATTGTCTGATTGTGTGATTGTGTAATTGTGATTGTGCGATTGTGTGATTGTGTGATTGTGTGATTGTGTGATTGTGTAATTGCGATTGTGCGATTGTGATTGTGTGATTGTGTGATTGTGTGATTGGGTGATTGTGTGATTGTGTGATTGTGTGACTGTGTGATTGTGTGATTGTGACTGTGTGATTGTGTGATTGTGTGGTTGTGTGATTGTGTGATTGTGTGGTTGTGTGACCGTGATTGTGTGACCGTGATTGTGTGATCGTGATTGTGTGATCGTGATTGTGGGTCCGTGATTGAGTGACCGTGATTGTGTGACCGTGATTGTGTGACCGTGATAGTGTGACCGTGAATGTGTGATTGCGTGATTGTGATTGCGTGATTGTGATTGCGTGATTGTGATTGCGTGATTGTGCTTGTGTGATTGTATACTTGTGTGATTGTCTGATTGTGTGATTGTGTGCTTGTGTGATTGTATACTTGTGTGATTGTCTGATTGTGTGATAGTGTAATTGTGATTGTGCGATTGTGTGATTGTGTGATTGTGTGATTGTGTGATTGTGTGATTGTGTGATTGTGTGACTGTGTGATTGTGTGATTGTGACTGTGTGATTGTGTGATTGTGTGGTTGTGTGATTGTGTGATTGTGTGGTTGTGTGACCGTGATTGTGTGACCGTGATTGTGTGATCGTGATTGTGTGATCGTGTGATCGTGTGATCGTGTGATTGTGTGATTGTGTGATTTTGCGATTGTGCGATTGTGTGATTGTGTGATTGTGTGAGTGTGTGATTGTGTGATTGCGTGATTGTGTGCTTGTGTGATTGTGTGGTTGTGTGATTGTGTGATTAGGTGATTGTGTGATTGTGTGATTGTGTGATTGTGTGATTGTGTGATTGTGTGATTGTGTGATTGTGTGATTGTGTGATTGTGTAATTGTGATTGTGCGATTGTGTGATTGTGTGATTGTGTGATTGTGTGATTGTGTAATTGTGAGTGTGCGATTGTGATTGTGTGATTGTGTGATTGTGTGATTGTGTGATTGTGTGATTGTGTGATTGTGTGATTGTGTAATTGTGTGATTTTGTGATTGTGTGATTGTGTGATTGTGTGGTTGTGTGATTGTGTGATTGTGTGATTGTGTGATTGTGTGAGTGTGTGATTGTGTGATTGTGTGATTGAGTGATTGTGTGCTTGTGTGATTGTATACTTGTGTGATTGTGTGATTGTGTGATTGTGTGATTGTGTGATTGCGTGATTGTGTGCTTGTGTGATTGTGTGGTTGTGTGATTGTGTTATTAGGTGATTGTGTGATTGTGTGATTGTGTGATTGTGTGATTGTGTGATTGTGTGATTGTGTGATTGTGTAATTGTGATTGTGTGATTGGGTGTTTGTGTGATTGCGTGATTGTGTGATTGTGTGACTGTGTGATTGTGTGATTGTGTGAGTGTGTGAGTGTGTGATTGTGTGATTGTGTGATCGAGTGATTGTGTGCTTGTGTGATTGTATACTTGTGTGCTTGTCTGATTGTGTGATTGTGTAATTGTGATTGTGCGATTGTGTGATTGTGTGATTGTGTGATTGTGTGATTGTGTAATTGCGATTGTGCGATTGTGATTGTGTGATTGTGTGATTGTGTGATTGGGTGATTGTGTGATTGTGTGATTGTGTGACTGTGTGGTTGTGTGATTGTGACTGTGTGATTGTGTGATTGTGTGGTTGTGTGATTGTGTGATTGTGTGGTTGTGTGACCGTGATTGTGTGATCGTGATTGTGTGATCGTGATTATGTGATCGTGATTGTGGGTCCGTGATTGAGTGACCGTGATTGTGTGACCGTGATTGTGTCACCGTGATAGTGTGACCGTGAATGTGTGATTGCGTGATTGTGATTGCGTGATTGTGATTGCGTGATTGTGATTGCGTGATTGTGATTGCGTGATTGTGCTTGTGTGATTGTATACTTGTGTGATTGTCTGATTGTGTGATTGTGTGATTGTATACTTGTGTGATTGTCTGATTGTGTGATAGTGTAATTGTGATTGTGCGATTGTGTGATTGTGTGATTGTGTGATTGTGTGATTGTGTGATTGTGTGATTGTGTGACTGTGTGATTGTGTGTTTGTGACTGTGTGATTGTGTGATTGTGTGGTTGTGTGATTGTGTGATTGTGTGGTTGTGTGACCGTGATTGTGTGACCGTGATTGTGTGATCGTGATTGTGTGATCGTGTGATCGTGTGATCGTGTGATTGTGTGATTGTGTGATTTTGCGATTGTGCGATTGTGTGATTGTGTGATTGTGTGAGTGTGTGATTGTGTGATTGCGTGATTGTGTGCTTGTGTGATTGTGTGGTTGTGTGATTGTGTGATTAGGTGATAGTGTGATTGTGTGATTGTGTGATTGTGTGATTGTGTGATTGTGTGATTGTGTGATTGTGTGATTGTGTGATTGTGTGATTGTGTGATTGTGTAATTGTGATTGTGCGATTGTGTGATTTTGTGATTGTGTAATTGTGAGTGTGCGATTGTGATTGTGTGATTGTGTGATTGTGTGATTGTGTGATTGTGTGATTGTGTGATTGTGTGATTATGTGATTGTGTGATTGTGTGATTGTGTGGTTGTGCGATCGTCATTGTGTGATCGTGATTGTCTGATCGTGATTGTGTGATCATGATTGTGTGATCGTGATTGTGCGATTGCGTGCTTGTGACTGTTTGATTGTGTGACTGTGTGATTGTGTGATTGTGGCTGTGTGATTGTGTGAGTGTGTGATTGTGTGATTGAGCGATTGTGTGATTGTGTGATTGTGTGGTTGTGTGATTGTGTGATTGTGTGATTGTGTGATTGTGTGATTGTGTGATTGTGTGATTGTGTGATTGTGTGATTGTGTGATTGTGTGAATGTGTGATTGCGTGATTGTGTGCTTGTGTGATTGTGTGGTTGTGTGATTATGTGATTAGGTGATTGTGTGATTGTGTGATTGTGTGATTGTGTGATTGTGTGATTGTGTGATTGTGTGATTGTGTGATTGTGTGATTGTGTGATTGTGTGATTGTGTGATTGTGTGATTGTGTAATTGTGATTGTGTGATTGTGTGATTGTGTGATTGTGCGATTGTGTGATTGTGTGATTGTGTGATTGTGTGATTGTGTGACTGTGTGATTGTGTGGTTGTGTGATTGTGTGATTGTGTGATTGTGTGATTGTGTGATTGTGTGATTGTGAGATTGTGTGATTGTGTGATTGTGAGATTGTGTGATTGTGTGATTGTGTGATTGTGTGATTGTGATTGTGTGATTGAGTGATTGCGTGATTGTGTGATTGTGTGACTGTGTGATTGTGTGATTGTGTGATTGTGTGAGTGTGTGATTGTGTGATTGAGTGATTGTGTGCTTGTGTGATTGTGTGGTTGTGTGATTGTGTTATTGTGTGATTGTGTGATTGTGTGATTGTGTGATTGTGTGAGTGTGTGATTGTGTGATTGTGTGATTGTGTGATTGCGTGATTGTGTGATTGTGTGACTGTGTGATTGTGTGATTGTGTGATTGTGTGAGTGTGTGATTGTGTGATTGAGTGATTGTGTGCTTGTGTGATTGTGTGGTTGTGTGATTGTGTTATTGTGTGATTGTGTGATTGTGTGATTGTGTGATTGTGTGATTGTGTGAGTGTGTGATTGTGTGATTGTGTGATTGTGTGATTGTGTGATTGTGTGGTTGTGTGATTGTGTGATTGTGTGATTGTGTGAAATTGTGATTGTATGATTGTGTGATTGTGTGGTTGTGTGATTGTGTGATTGTGTGATTGTGTGGTTGTGTGATTGTGTGATTGTGTGATTGTGTGATTTTGTGATTGTATGATTGTGTGATTGTGTGGTTGTGTGATTGTGTGATTGTGTGATTGTGTGATTGTGTGATTGTGTGATTGTGTGATTGTGTGATTGTGACTGTGTGATTGTGTGAGTGTGTGATTGTGTGATTGAGTGATTGTGTGCTTGTGTGAATGTGTGGTTGTGTGGTTGTGTGATTGTGTGATTGTGTGATTGTGTGATTGTGTGATTGTGTGATTGTGTGATTGCGTGATTGTGTGATTGGGTGATTGTGTGATTGCGTGATTGTGTGATTGTGTGACTGTGTGATTGTGTGATTGTGTGATTGTGTGAGTGTGTGATTGTGTGATTGTGTGATTGAGTGATTGTGTGCTTGTGTGATTGTATACTTGTGTGATTGTGTGATTGTGTGATTGTGTGATTGTGTGATTGTGTGATTGTGTGGTTGTGCGATCGTGATTGTGTGATCGTGATTGTCGGATCGTGATTGCGTGATCGTGATTGTGTGATCGTGATTTTGCGATTGCGTGCTTGTGACTGTGTGATTGTGTGACTGTGTGATTGTGTGATTGTGACTGTGTGATTGTGTGAGTGTGTGATTGTGTGATTGAGCGATTGTGTGATTGTGTGATTGTGTGGTTGTGTGATTGTGTGATTATGTGGTTGTGTGACCGTGATTGTGTGACCGTGATTGTGTGATCGTGATTGTGTGATCGTGATTGTGGGTCCGTGATTGAGTGACCGTGATTGTGTGACCGTGATAGTGTGACCGTGAATGTGTGATTGCGTGATTGTGATTGCGTGATTGTGATTACGTGATTGTGATTGCGTGATTGTGATTGCGTGATTGTGATTGCGTGATTGTGATTGCGTGATTGTGATTGCGTGTTTGTGATTGCGTGATTGTGATTGCGTGATTGTGATTGCGTGATTGCGTGATTGTGTAACTGTGTGATTGTGTGATGGTGTGATTGTGTGAATGTGTGATTGTGTGATCGTGTGATTGTGTGATCGTGTGATCGTGTGATTGTGTGATTGTGTGATTTTGCGATTGTGTGATTGTGTGATTGTGTGATTGTGTGAGTGTGTGATTGTGTGATTGCGTGATTGTGTGCTTGTGTGATTGTGTGGTTGTGTGATTGTGTGATTAGGTGATTGTGTGATTGTGTGATTGTGTGATTATGTGATTGTGTGATTGTGTGATTGTGTGATTGTGTAATTGTGATTGTGCGATTGTGTGATTGTGTGATTGTGTGATTGTGTAATTGTGATTGTGCGATTGTGATTGTGTGATTGTGTGATTGTGTGATTGTGTGATTGTGTGACTGTGTGATTGTGTGATTGTGTGATTGTGTGATTGTGTGATTGTGTGATTGTGTGATTGTGAGATTGTGTGATAGTGTGATTGTGTGATTGTGTGATTGTGATTGTGATTGTGTGATTGTGATTGCGTGATTGCGTGATTGTGTAACTGTGTGATTGTGTGATGGTGTGATTGTGTGAATGTGTGATTGTGTGATCGTGTGATTGTGTGATCGTGTGATCGTGTGATCGTGTGATTGTGTGATTGTGTGATTTTGCGATTGTGTGATTGTGTGATTGTGTGATTGTGTGAGTGTGTGATTGTGTGATTGCGTGATTGTGCGCTTGTGTGATTGTGTGCTTGTGTGATTGTGTGATTAGGTGATTGTGTGATTGTGTGATTGTGTGATTATGTGATTGTGTGATTGTGTGATTGTGTGATTGTGTAATTGTGATTGTGCGATTGTGTGATTGTGTGATTGTGTGATTGTGTAATTGTGATTGTGCGATTGTGATTGTGTGATTGTGTGATTGTGTGATTGTGTGATTGTGTAACTGTGTGATTGTGTGATTGTGTGATTGTGTGATTGTGTGATTGTGTGATTGTGTGATTGTGAGATTGTGTGATAGTGTGATTGTGTGATTGTGTGATTGTGATTGTGATTGTGTGATTGTGATTGTGTGATTGAGTGATTGTGTGCTTGTGTGATTGTATACTTGTGTGATTGTCTGATTGTGTGATTGTGCGATTGTGTGCTTGTGTGATTGTGTGATTGTGTGATTGCGTGATTGTGTGATTGTGTGACTGTGTGATTGTGTGATTGTGTGATTGTGTGATTGTGACTGTGATTGTGTGATTGTGATTGTGTGATTGTGGTTGTGTGATTGTGATCGTGTGATTGTGACTGTGTGATTGTGTGAGTGTGTGATTGTGTGATTGTGTGATTGTGTGATTGTGTGGTTGTGTGATTGTGTGATTGTGTAATTGTGTGATTGTGTGATTTTGTGATTGTGTGATTGTGTGATTGGGTGATTGTGTGATTGCGTGATTGTGTGATTGTGTGATTGTGTTATTGTGTGATTGTGTGATTGTGTGATTGTGTGATTGTGTGAGTGTGTGATTGTGTGATTGTGTGACTGTGTGATTGTGTGGTTGTGTGATTGTGTGAGTGTGTGAGTGTGTGATTGAGTGATTGTGTGCTTGTGTGATTGTGTGGTTGTGTGATTGTGTTATTGTGTGATTGTGTGATTGTGTGATTGTGTGATTGTGTGAGTGTGTGATTGTGTGATTGTGTGACTGTGTGATTGTGTGGTTGTGTGATTGTGTGATTGTGTGATTGTGTGATTTTGTGATTGTATGATTGTGTGATTGTGTGGTTGTGTGATTGTGTGATTGTGTGATTGTGTGGTTGTGTGATTGTGTGATTGTGTGATTGTGTGATTGTGTGATTTTGTGATTGTATGATTGTGTGATTGTGTGGTTGTGTGATTGTGTGATTGTGTGATTGTGTGATTGTGTGATTGTGTGATTGTGACTGTGTGATTGTGTGAGTGTGTGATTGTGTGATTGAGTGATTGTGTGCTTGTGTGAATGTGTGGTTGTGTGGTTGTGTGATTGTGTGATTGTGTGATTGTGTGATTGTGTGAGTGTGTGATTGTGTGATTGAGCGATTGTGTGATTGTGTGATTGTGTGGTTGTGTGATTGTGTGATTGTGTGATTGTGTGATTGTGTGATTGTGTGATTGTGTGATTGTGTGATTGTGTGATTGTGTGGTTGTGCGATCGTGATTGTGTGATCGTGATTGTCTGATCGTGATTGCGTGATCGTGATTGTGTGATCGTGATTGTGCGATTGCGTGCTTGTGACTGTGTGATTGTGTGACTGTGTGATTGTGTGATTGTGACTGTGTGATTGTGTGAGTGTGTGATTGTGTGATTGAGCGATTGTGTGATTGTGTGATTGTGTGGTTGTGTGATTGTGTGATTATGTGGTTGTGTGACCGTGATTGTGTGACCGTGATTGTGTGATCGTGATTGTGTGATCGTGATTGTGGGTCCGTGATTGAGTGACCGTGATTGTGTGACCGTGATAGTGTGACCGTGAATGTGTGATTGCGTGATTGTGATTGCGTGATTGTGATTGCGTGATTGTGATTGCGTGATTGTGATTGCGTGATTGTGATTGCGTGATTGTGATTGCGTGATTGTGATTGCGTGATTGTGATTGCGTGATTGTGATTGCGTGATTGCGTGATTGTGTAACTGTGTGATTGTGTGATGGTGTGATTGTGTGAATGTGTGATTGTGTGATCGTGTGATTGTGTGATCGTGTGATCGTGTGATCGTGTGATTTTGTGATTGTGTGATTTTGCGATTGTGTGATTGTGTGATTGTGTGATTGTGTGAGTGTGTGATTGTGTGATTGCGTGATTGTGTGCTTGTGTGATTGTGTGGTTGTGTGATTGTGTGATTAGGTGATTGTGTGATTGTGTGATTGTGTGATTATGTGATTGTGTGATTGTGTGATTGTGTGATTGTGCGATTGTGTAATTGTGATTGTGCGATTGTGTGATTGTGTGATTGTGTGATTGTGTAATTGTGATTGTGCGATTGTGATTGTGTGATTGTGTGATTGTGTGATTGTGTGATTGTGTGACTTTGTGATTGTGTGATTGTGTGATTGTGTGATTGTGTGGTTGTGCGATCGTGATTGTGTGATCGTGATTGTCTGATCGTGATTGTGTGATGGTGATTGTGTGATCGTGATTGTGCGATTGCGTGCTTGTGACTGTGTGATTGTGTGACTGTGTGATTGTGTGATTGTGTGATTGTGTGATTGTGACTGTGCGATTGTGTGAGTGTGTGATTGTGTGATTGTGTGATTGTGTGATTGTGTGATTGTGTGATTGTGTGATTGTGTGATTGTGTGATTGTGTGATTGCGTGATTGTATGCTTGTGTGATTGTGTGGTTGTGTGATTGTGTTATTAGGTGATTGTGTGATTGTGTGATTGTGTGATTGTGTGATTGTGTGATTGTGTGATTGTGTGATTGTGATTGTGATTGTGTGATTGTGATTGTGTGATTGTGGTTGTGTGATTGTGATTGTGTGATTGTGACTGTGTGATTGTGTGAGTGTGTGATTGTGTGATTGTGTGATTGTGTGGTTGTGTGATTGTGTGATTGTGTGATTGTGTGATTTTGTGATTGTGTGATTGTGTGATTGTGTGGTTGTGTGATTGTGTGATTGTGTGATTGTGTGATTGTGTGATTGTGTGATTGTGTGATTGTGTGATTGTGACTGTGCGATTGTGTGAGTGTGTGATTGTGTGATTGAGTGATTGTGTGCTTGTGTGATTGTGTGGTTGTGTGGTTGTGTGATTGTGTGATTGTGTGATTGTGTGATTGTGTGATTGTGTGATTGTGTGATTGGGTGATTGTGTGATTGCGTGATTGTGTGATTGTGTGACTCTGTGATTGTGTGATTGTGTGATTGTGTGAGTGTGTGATTGTGTGATTGTGTGATTGTGTGATTGTGTGATTGTGTGATTGTGTGATTGTGTGATTGTGTGATTGTGTGATTGTGTAATTGTGATTGTGTGATTGGGTGTTTGTGTGATTGCGTGATTGTGTGATTGTGTGACTGTGTGATTGTGTGATTGTGTGATTGTGTGAGTGTGTGATTGTGTGATTGTGTGATCGAGTGATTGTGTGCTTGTGTGATTGTATACTTGTGTGATTGTCTGATTGTGTGATTGTGTGCTTGTGTGATTGTATGCTTGTGTGATTGTCTGATTGTGTGATAGTGTAATTGTGATTGTGCGATTGTGTGATTGTGTGATTGTGTGATTGTGTGATTGTGTGATTGTGTGATTGTGTGACTGTGTGATTGTGTGATTGTGACTGTGTGATTGTGTGATTGTGTGGTTGTGTGATTGTGTGATTGTGTGGTTGTGTGACCGTGATTGTGTGACCGTGATTGTGTGATCGTGATTGTGTGATCGTGTGATCGTGTGATAGTGTGATTGTGTGATTGTGTGATTTTGCGATTGTGCGATTGTGTGATTGTGTGATTGTGTGAGTGTGTGATTGTGTGATTGCGTGATTGTGTGCTTGTGTGATTGTGTGGTTGTGTGATTGTGTGATTAGGTGATTGTGTGATTGTGTGATTGTGTGATTGTGTGATTGTGTGATTGTGTGATTGTGTGATTGTGTGATTGTGTAATTGTGATTGTGCGATTGTGTGATTGTGTGATTGTGTGATTGTGTGATTGTGTAATTGTGAGTGTGCGATTGTGATTGTGTGATTGTGTGATTGTGTGATTGTGTGATTGTGTGATTGTGTGATTGTGTGATTGTGTAATTGTGTGATTTTGTGATTGTGTGATTGTGTGATTGTGTGGTTGTGTGATTGTGTGATTGTGTGATTGTGTGATTGTGTGAGTGTGTGATTGTGTGATTGTGTGATTGAGTGATTGTGTGCTTGTGTGATTGTATACTTGTGTGATTGTGTGATTGTGTGATTGTGTGATTGTGTGATTGCGTGATTGTGTGCTTGTGTGATTGTGTGGTTGTCTGATTGTGTTATTAGGTGATTGTGTGATTGTGTGATTGTGTGATTGTGTGATTGTGTGATTGTGTGATTGTGTGAATGTGTAATTGTGATTGTGTGATTGGGTGTTTGTGTGATTGCGTGATTGTGTGATTGTGTGACTGTGTGATTGTGTGATTGTGTGAGTGTGTGAGTGTGTGATTGTGTGATTGTGTGATTGTGTGATTGCGTGATTGTGTGATTGTGTGACTGTGTGATTGTGTGATTGTGTGATTGTGTGAGTGTGTGATTGTGTGATTGAGTGATTGTGTGCTTGTGTGATTGTGTGGTTGTGTGATTGTGTTATTGTGTGATTGTGTGATTGTGTGATTGTGTGATTGTGTGATTGTGTGAGTGTGTGATTGTGTGATTGTGTGATTGTGTGATTGTGTGGTTGTGTGATTGTGTGATTGTGTGATTGTGTGAAATTGTGATTGTATGATTGTGTGATTGTGTGGTTGTGTGATTGTGTGATTGTGTGATTGTGTGGTTGTGTGATTGTGTGATTGTGTGATTGTGTGATTTTGTGATTGTATGATTGTGTGATTGTGTGGTTGTGTGATTGTGTGATTGTGTGATTGTGTGATTGTGTGATTGTGTGATTGTGTGATTGTGTGATTGTGACTGTGTGATTGTGTGAGTGTGTGATTGTGTGATTGAGTGATTGTGTGCTTGTGTGAATGTGTGGTTGTGTGGTTGTGTGATTGTGTGATTGTGTGATTGTGTGATTGTGTGATTGTGTGATTGTGTGATTGGGTGATTGTGTGATTGCGTGATTGTGTGATTGTGTGACTGTGTGATTGTGTGATTGTGTGATTGTGTGAGTGTGTGATTGTGTGATTGTGTGATTGAGTGATTGTGTGCTTGTGTGATTGTATACTTGTGTGATTGTCTGATTGTGTGATTGTGCGATTGTGTGATTGTGTGATTGTGTGATTGTGTGATTGTGTGATTGTGTGATTGTGTGATTGTGTGATTGTGTGATTGTGTGGTTGTGCGATCGTGATTGTGTGATCGTGATTGTCTGATCGTGATTGCGTGATCGTGATTGTGTGATCGTGATTGTGCGATTGCGTGCTTGTGACTGTGTGATTGTGTGACTGTGCGATTGTGTGATTGTGTGATTGTGTGAGTGTGTGATTGTGTGATTGCGTGATTGTGTGCTTGTGTGATTGTGTGGTTGTGTGATTGTGTGATTAGGTGATTGTGTGATTGTGTGATTGTGTGATTGTGTGATTGTGTGATTGTGTGATTGTGTGATTGTGTGATTGTGTGATTGTGTGATTGTGTGATTGTGTAATTGTGATTGTGCGATTGTGTGATTGTGTGATTGTGTGATTGTGTGATTGTGTAATTGTGAGTGTGCGATTGTGATTGTGTGATTGTGTGATTGTGTGATTGTGTGATTGTGTGATTGTGTGATTGTGTGATTGTGTGATTGTGTAATTGTGTGATTTTGTGATTGTGTGATTGTGTGATTGTGTGGTTGTGTGATTGTGTGATTGTGTGATTGTGTGATTGTGTGAGTGTGTGATTGTGTGATTGTGTGATTGAGTGATTGTGTGCTTGTGTGATTGTATACTTGTGTGATTGTGTGATTGTGTGATTGTGTGATTGTGTGATTGCGTGATTGTGTGCTTGTGTGATTGTGTGGTTGTGTGATTGTGTTATTAGGTGATTGTGTGATTGTGTGATTGTGTGATTGTGTGATTGTGTGATTGTGTGATTGTGTGATTGTGTAATTGTGTTTGTGTGATTGGGTGTTTGGGTGATTGCGTGATTGTGTGATTGTGTGACTGTGTGATTGTGTGATTGTGTGAGTGTGTGAGTGTGTGATTGTGTGATTGTGTGATCGAGTGATTGTGTGCTTGTGTGATTGTATACTTGTGTGCTTGTCTGATTGTGTGATTGTGTAATTGTGATTGTGCGATTGTGTGATTGTGTGATTGTGTGATTGTGTGATTGTGTAATTGCGATTGTGCGATTGTGATTGTGTGATTGTGTGATTGTGTGATTGGGTGATTGTGTGATTGTGTGATTGTGTGACTGTGTGGTTGTGTGATTGTGACTGTGTGATTGTGTGATTGTGTGGTTGTGTGATTGTGTGATTGTGTGGTTGTGTGACCGTGATTGTGTGACCGTGATTGTGTGATCGTGATTGTGTGATCGTGATTGTGGGTCCGTGATTGAGTGACCGTGATTGTGTGACCGTGATTGTGTCACCGTGATAGTGTGTCCGTGAATGTGTGATTGCGTGATTGTGATTGCGTGATTGTGATTGCGTGATTGTGATTGCGTGATTGTGCTTGTGTGATTGTATACTTGTGTGATTGTCTGATTGTGTGATTGTGTGATTGTATACTTGTGTGATTGTCTGATTGTGTGATAGTGTAATTGTGATTGTGCGATTGTGTGATTGTGTGATTGTGTGATTGTGTGATTGTGTGATTGTGTGATTGTGTGACTGTGTGATTGTGTGTTTGTGACTGTGTGATTGTGTGATTGTGTGGTTGTGTGATTGTGTGATTGTGTGGTTGTGTGACCGTGATTGTGTGACCGTGATTGTGTGATCGTGATTGTGTGATCGTGTGATCGTGTGATCGTGTGATTGTGTGATTGTGTGATTTTGCGATTGTGCGATTGTGTGATTGTGTGATTGTGTGAGTGTGTGATTGTGTGATTGCGTGATTGTGTGCTTGTGTGATTGTGTGGTTGTGTGATTGTGTGATTAGGTGATAGTGTGATTATGTGATTGTGTGATTGTGTGATTGTGTGATTGTGTGATTGTGTGATTGTGTGATTGTGTAATTGTGATTGTGCGATTGTGTGATTGTGTGATTGTGTGATTGTGTGATTGTGTAATTGTGAGTGTGCGATTGTGATTGTGTGATTGTGTGATTGTGTGATTGTGTGATTGTGTGATTGTGTGATTATGTGATTGTGTGATTGTGTGATTGTGTGGTTGTGCGATCGTCATTGTGTGATCGTGATTGTCTGATCGTGATTGTGTGATCGTGATTGTGTGATCGTGATTGTGCGATTGCGTGCTTGTGACTGTTTGATTGTGTGACTGTGTGATTGTGTGATTGTGGCTGTGTGATTGTGTGAGTGTGTGATTGTGTGATTGAGCGATTGTGTGATTGTGTGATTGTGTGGTTGTGTGATTGTGTGATTGTGTGATTGTGTGATTGTGTGATTGTGTGATTGTGTGATTGTGTGATTGTGACTGTGTGATTGTGTGAGTGTGTGATTGTGTGATTGAGTGATTGTGTGCTTGTGTGATTGTGTGGTTGTGTGATTGTGTTATTGTGTGATTGTGTGATTGTGTGATTGTGTGATTGTGTGAGTGTGTGATTGTGTGATTGTGTGATTGTGTGATTGTGTGATTGCGTGATTGTGTGATTGTGTGACTGTGTGATTGTGTGATTGTGTGATTGTGTGAGTGTGTGATTGTGTGATTGAGTGATTGTGTGCTTGTGTGATTGTGTGGTTGTGTGATTGTGTTATTGTGTGATTGTGTGATTGTGTGATTGTGTGATTGTGTGATTGTGTGAGTGTGTGATTGTGTGATTGTGTGATTGTGTGATTGTGTGGTTGTGTGATTGTGTGATTGTGTGATTGTGTGAAATTGTGATTGTATGATTGTGTGATTGTGTGGTTGTGTGATTGTGTGATTGTGTGATTGTGTGGTTGTGTGATTGTGTGATTGTGTGATTGTGTGATTTTGTGATTGTATGATTGTGTGATTGTGTGGTTGTGTGATTGTGTGATTGTGTGATTGTGTGATTGTGTGATTGTGTGATTGTGTGATTGTGTGATTGTGTGATTGTGACTGTGTGATTGTGTGAGTGTGTGATTGTGTGATTGAGTGATTGTGTGCTTGTGTGAATGTGTGGTTGTGTGGTTGTGTGATTGTGTGATTGTGTGATTGTGTGATTGTGTGATTGTGTGATTGTGTGATTGGGTGATTGTGTGATTGCGTGATTGTGTGATTGTGTGACTGTGTGATTGTGTGATTGTGTGATTGTGTGAGTGTGTGATTGTGTGATTGTGTGATTGAGTGATTGTGTGCTTGTGTGATTGTATACTTGTGTGATTGTCTGATTGTGTGATTGTGCGATTGTGTGATTGTGTGATTGTGTGATTGTGTGATTGTGTGATTGTGTGATTGTGTGATTGTGTGATTGTGTGATTGTGTGATTGTGTGGTTGTGCGATCGTGATTGTGTGATCGTGATTGTCTGATCGTGATTGCGTGATCGTGATTGTGTGATCGTGATTGTGCGATTGCGTGCTTGTGACTGTGTGATTGTGTGACTGTGTGATTGTGTGATTGTGACTGTGTGATTGTGTGAGTGTGTGATTGTGTGATTGAGCGATTGTGTGATTGTGTGATTGTGTGGTTGTGTGATTGTGTGATTGTGTGATTGTGTGATTGTGTGATTGTGTGGTTGTGCGATCGTGATTGTGTGATCGTGATTGTCTGATCGTGATTGCGTGATCGTGATTGTGTGATCGTGATTTTGCGATTGCGTGCTTGTGACTGTGTGATTGTGTGACTGTGTGATTGTGTGATTGTGACTGTGTGATATTGTGAGTGTGTGATTGTGTGATTGAGCGATTGTGTGATTGTGTGATTGTGTGGTTGTGTGATTGTGTGATTATGTGGTTGTGTGACCGTGATTGTGTGACCGTGATTGTGTGATCGTGATTGTGTGATCGTGATTGTGGGTCCGTGATTGAGTGACCGTGATTGTGTGACCGTGATAGTGTGACCGTGAATGTGTGATTGCGTGATTGTGATTGCGTGATTGTGATTGCGTGATTGTGATTGCGTGATTGTGATTGCGTGATTGTGATTGCGTGATTGTGATTGCGTGATTGTGATTGCGTGATTGTGATTGCGTGATTGTGATTGCGTGATTGTGATTGCGTGATTGTGATTGCGTGATTGTGATTGCGTGATTGCGTGATTGTGTAACTGTGTGATTGTGTGATGGTGTGATTGTGTGAATGTGTGATTGTGTGATCGTGTGATTGTGTGATCGTGTGATCGTGTGATCGTGTGATTGTGTGATTGTGTGATTTTGCGATTGTGTGATTGTGTGATTGTGTGATTGTGTGAGTGTGTGATTGTGTGATTGCGTGATTGTGTGCTTGTGTGATTGTGTGGTTGTGTGATTGTGTGATTAGGTGATTGTGTGATTGTGTGATTGTGTGATTATGTGATTGTGTGATTGTGTGATTGTGTGATTGTGTAATTGTGATTGTGCGATTGTGTGATTGTGTGATTGTGTGATTGTGTAATTGTAATTGTGCGATTGTGATTGTGTGATTGTGTGATTGTGTGATTGTGTGATTGTGTGACTGTGTGATTGTGTGATTGTGTGATTGTGTGATTGTGTGATTGTGAGATTGTGTGATAGTGTGATTGTGTGATTGTGTGATTGTGATTGTGATTGTGTGATTGTGATTGTGTGATTGAGTGATTGTGTGCTTGTGTGATTGTATACTTGTGTGATTGTCTGATTGTGTGATTGTGCGATTGTGTGCTTGTGTGATTGTGTGATTGTGTGATTGCGTGATTGTGTGATTGTGTGACTGTGTGATTGTGTGATTGTGTGATTGTGTGATTGTGACTGTGATTGTGTGATTGTGATTGTGTGATTGTGGTTGTGTGATTGTGATCGTGTGATTGTGACTGTGTGATTGTGTGAGTGTGTGATTGTGTGATTGTGTGATTGTGTGATTGTGTGGTTGTGTGATTGTGTGATTGTGTAATTGTGTGATTGTGTGATTTTGTGATTGTGTGATTGTGTGATTGGGTGATTGTGTGATTGCGTGATTGTGTGAGTGTGTGATTGTGTGATTGTGTGACTGTGTGATTGTGTGGTTGTGTGATTGTGTGATTGTGTGATTGTGTGATTTTGTGATTGTATGATTGTGTGATTGTGTGGTTGTGTGATTGTGTGATTGTGTGATTGTGTGGTTGTGTGATTGTGTGATTGTGTGATTGTGTGATTGTGTGATTTTGTGATTGTATGATTGTGTGATTGTGTGGTTGTGTGATTGTGTGATTGTGTGATTGTGTGATTGTGTGATTGTGTGATTGTGACTGTGTGATTGTGTGAGTGTGTGATTGTGTGATTGAGTGATTGTGTGCTTGTGTGAACGTGTGGTTGTGTGGTTGTGTGATTGTGTGATTGTGTGATTGTGTGATTGTGTAATTGTGTGATTGTGTGATTGGGTGATTGTGTGATTGCGTGATTGTGTGATTGTGTGACTGTGTGATTGTGTGATTGTGTGATTGTGTGAGTGTGTGATTGTGTGATTGTGTGATTGAGTGATTGTGTGCTTGTGTGATTGTATACTTGTGTGATTGTCTGATTGTGTGATTGTGCGATTGTGTGATTGTGTGATTGTGTGATTGTGTGATTGTGTGATTGTGTGATTGTGTGATTGTGTGATTGTGTGATTGTGTGGTTGTGCGATCGTGATTGTGTGATCGTGATTGTCTGATCGTGATTGCGTGATCGTGATTGTGTGATCGTGATTGTGCGATTGCGTGCTTGTGACTGTGTGATTGTGTGACTGTGTGATTGTGTGATTGTGACTGTGTGATTGTGTGAGTGTGTGATTGTGTGATTGAGCGATTGTGTGATTGTGTGATTGTGTGGTTGTGTGATTGTGTGATTGTGTGATTGTGTGATTGTGTGATTGTGTGATTGTGTGATTGTGTGATTGTGTGATTGTGTGGTTGTGCGATCGTGATTGTGTGATCGTGATTGTCTGATCGTGATTGCGTGATCGTGATTGTGTGATCGTGATTGTGCGATTGCGTGCTTGTGACTGTGTGATTGTGTGACTGTGTGATTGTGTGATTGTGACTGTGTGATTGTGTGAGTGTGTGATTGTGTGATTGAGCGATTGTGTGATTGTGTGATTGTGTGGTTGTGTGATTGTGTGATTATGTGGTTGTGTGACCGTGATTGTGTGACCGTGATTGTGTGATCGTGATTGTGTGATCGTGATTGTGGGTCCGTGATTGAGTGACCGTGATTGTGTGACCGTGATAGTGTGACCGTGAATGTGTGATTGCGTGATTGTGATTGCGTGATTGTGATTGCGTGATTGTGATTGCGTGATTGTGATTGCGTGATTGTGATTGCGTGATTGTGATTGCGTGATTGTGATTGCGTGATTGTGATTGCGTGATTGTGATTGCGTGATTGTGATTGCGTGATTGTGATTGCGTGATTGTGATTGCGTGATTGCGTGATTGTGTAACTGTGTGATTGTGTGATGGTGTGATTGTGTGAATGTGTGATTGTGTGATCGTGTGATTGTGTGATCGTGTGATCGTGTGATCGTGTGATCGTGTGATTGTGTGATTGTGTGATTGTGTGATTGTGTGATTGTGTAATTGTGATTGTGCGATTGTGTGATTGTGTGATTGTGTGATTGTGTAATTGTGATTGTGCGATTGTGATTGTGTGATTGTGTGATTGTGTGATTGTGTGATTGTGTGATTGTGTGATTTTGTGATTGTGTGATTGTGTGATTGTGTGATTGTGTGGTTGTGCGATCGTGATTGTGTGATCGTGATTGTCTGATCGTGATTGTGTGATCGTGATTGTGTGATCGTGATTGTGCGATTGCGTGCTTGTGACTGTGTGATTGTGTGACTGTGTGGTTGTGTGATTGTGACTGTGTGATTGTGTGAGTGTGTGATTGTGTGATTGAGCGATTGTGTGATTGTGTGATTGTGTGGTTGTGTGATTGTGTGATTGTGTGATAGTGTGATTGTGTGATTGTGTGATTGTGTGATTGTGTGATTGTGTGATTGTGTGATTGTGTGATTGTGTGATTGCGTGATTGTGTGCTTGTGTGATTGTGTGGTTGTGTGATTGTGTGATTAGGTGATTGTGTGATTGTGTGATTGTGTGATTGTGTGATTGTGTGACTGTGTGATTGTGTGATTGTGTGATTGTGTGATTGTGTAATTGTGATTGTGTGATTGTGTGATTGTGTGATTGTGTGATTGTGCGATTGTGTGATTGTGTGATTGTGTGATTGTGTGACTGTGTGATTGTGTGATTGTGTGATTGTGTGATTGTGTGATTGTGTGATTGTGTGATTGTGTGATTGTGAGATTGTGTGATAGTGTGATTGTGTGATTGTGTGATTGTGATTGTGATTGTGTGATTGTGATTGTGTGATTGAGTGATTGTGTGCTTGTGTGATTGTATACTTGTGTGATTGTCTGATTGTGTGATTGTGCGATTGTGTGCTTGTGTGATTGTGTGATTGTGTGATTGTGTGATTGCGTGATTGTGTGATTGTGTGACTGTGTGATTGTGTGATTGTGTGATTGTGTGAGTGTGTGATTGTGACTGTGATTGTGTGATTGTGATTGTGTGATTGTGGTTGTGTGATTGTGACTGTGTGATTGTGTGAGTGTGTGATTGTGTGATTGTGTGATTGTGTGATTGTGTGGTTGTGTGATTGTGTGATTGTGTAATTGTGTGATTGTGTGATTTTGTGATTGTGTGATTGTGTGATTGGGTGATTGTGTGATTGCGTGATTGTGTGATTGTGTGATTGTGTTATTGTGTGATTGTGTGATTGTGTGATTGTGTGATTGTGTGAGTGTGTGATTGTGTGATTGTGTGACTGTGTGATTGTGTGGTTGTGTGATTGTGTGATTGAGTGATTGTGTGCTTGTGTGATTGTATACTTGTGTGATTGTGTGATTGTGTGATTGTGTGATTGTGTGATTGCGTGATTGTGTGCTTGTGTGATTGTGTGGTTGTGTGATTGTGTTATTAGGTGATTGTGTGATTGTGTGATTGTGTGATTGTGTGATTGTGTGATTGTGTGATTGTGTGATTGTGTAATTGTGTTTGTGTGATTGGGTGTTTGGGTGATTGCGTGATTGTGTGATTGTGTGACTGTGTGATTGTGTGATTGTGTGAGTGTGTGAGTGCGTGATTGTGTGATTGTGTGATCGAGTGATTGTGTGCTTGTGTGATTGTATACTTGTGTGCTTGTCTGATTGTGTGATTGTGTAATTGTGATTGTGCGATTGTGTGATTGTGTGATTGTGTGATTGTGTGATTGTGTAATTGCGATTGTGCGATTGTGATTGTGTGATTGTGTGATTGTGTGATTGGGTGATTGTGTGATTGTGTGATTGTGTGACTGTGTGGTTGTGTGATTGTGACTGTGTGATTGTGTGATTGTGTGGTTGTGTGATTGTGTGATTGTGTGGTTGTGTGACCGTGATTGTGTGACCGTGATTGTGTGATCGTGATTGTGTGATCGTGATTGTGGGTCCGTGATTGAGTGACCGTGATTGTGTGACCGTGATTGTGTCACCGTGATAGTGTGACCGTGAATGTGTGATTGCGTGATTGTGATTGCGTGATTGTGATTGCGTGATTGTGATTGCGTGATTGTGCTTGTGTGATTGTATACTTGTGTGATTGTCTGATTGTGTGATTGTGTGATTGTATACTTGTGTGATTGTCTGATTGTGTGATAGTGTAATTGTGATTGTGCGATTGTGTGATTGTGTGATTGTGTGATTGTGTGATTGTGTGATTGTGTGATTGTGTGACTGTGTGATTGTGTGTTTGTGACTGTGTGATTGTGTGATTGTGTGGTTGTGTGATTGTGTGATTGTGTGGTTGTGTGACCGTGATTGTGTGACCGTGATTGTGTGATCGTGATTGTGTGATCGTGTGATCGTGTGATCGTGTGATTGTGTGATTGTGTGATTTTGCGATTGTGCGATTGTGTGATTGTGTGATTGTGTGAGTGTGTGATTGTGTGATTGCGTGATTGTGTGCTTGTGTGATTGTGTGGTTGTGTGATTGTGTGATTAGGTGATAGTGTGATTATGTGATTGTGTGATTGTGTGATTGTGTGATTGTGTGATTGTGTGATTGTGTGATTGTGTGATTGTGTAATTGTGATTGTGCGATTGTGTGATTGTGTGATTGTGTGATTGTGTGATTGTGTAATTGTGAGTGTGCGATTGTGATTGTGTGATTGTGTGATTGTGTGATTGTGTGATTGTGTGATTGTGTGATTATGTGATTGTGTGATTGTGTGATTGTGTGGTTGTGCGATCGTCATTGTGTGATCGTGATTGTCTGATCGTGATTGTGTGATCGTGATTGTGTGATCGTGATTGTGCGATTGCGTGCTTGTGACTGTTTGATTGTGTGACTGTGTGATTGTGTGATTGTGGCTGTGTGATTGTGTGAGTGTGTGATTGTGTGATTGAGCGATTGTGTGATTGTGTGATTGTGTGGTTGTGTGATTGTGTGATTGTGTGATTGTGTGATTGTGTGATTGTGTGATTGTGTGATTGTGTGATTGTGACTGTGTGATTGTGTGAGTGTGTGATTGTGTGATTGAGTGATTGTGTGCTTGTGTGATTGTGTGGTTGTGTGATTGTGTTATTGTGTGATTGTGTGATTGTGTGATTGTGTGATTGTGTGAGTGTGTGATTGTGTGATTGTGTGATTGTGTGATTGTGTGATTGCGTGATTGTGTGATTGTGTGACTGTGTGATTGTGTGATTGTGTGATTGTGTGAGTGTGTGATTGTGTGATTGAGTGATTGTGTGCTTGTGTGATTGTGTGGTTGTGTGATTGTGTTATTGTGTGATTGTGTGATTGTGTGATTGTGTGATTGTGTGATTGTGTGAGTGTGTGATTGTGTGATTGTGTGATTGTGTGATTGTGTGGTTGTGTGATTGTGTGATTGTGTGATTGTGTGAAATTGTGATTGTATGATTGTGTGATTGTGTGGTTGTGTGATTGTGTGATTGTGTGATTGTGTGGTTGTGTGATTGTGTGATTGTGTGATTGTGTGATTTTGTGATTGTATGATTGTGTGATTGTGTGGTTGTGTGATTGTGTGATTGTGTGATTGTGTGATTGTGTGATTGTGTGATTGTGTGATTGTGTGATTGTGACTGTGTGATTGTGTGAGTGTGTGATTGTGTGATTGAGTGATTGTGTGCTTGTGTGAATGTGTGGTTGTGTGGTTGTGTGATTGTGTGATTGTGTGATTGTGTGATTGTGTGATTGTGTGATTGTGTGATTGGGTGATTGTGTGATTGCGTGATTGTGTGATTGTGTGACTGTGTGATTGTGTGATTGTGTGATTGTGTGAGTGTGTGATTGTGTGATTGTGTGATTGAGTGATTGTGTGCTTGTGTGATTGTATACTTGTGTGATTGTCTGATTGTGTGATTGTGCGATTGTGTGATTGTGTGATTGTGTGATTGTGTGATTGTGTGATTGTGTGATTGTGTGATTGTGTGATTGTGTGATTGTGTGATTGTGTGGTTGTGCGATCGTGATTGTGTGATCGTGATTGTCTGATCGTGATTGCGTGATCGTGATTGTGTGATCGTGATTGTGCGATTGCGTGCTTGTGACTGTGTGATTGTGTGACTGTGTGATTGTGTGATTGTGACTGTGTGATTGCGTGAGTGTGTGATTGTGTGATTGAGCGATTGTGTGATTGTGTGATTGTGTGGTTGTGTGATTGTGTGATTGTGTGATTGTGTGATTGTGTGATTGTGTGATTGTGTGATTGTGTGATTGTGTGATTGTGTGGTTGTGCGATCGTGATTGTGTGATCGTGATTGTCTGATCGTGATTGCGTGATCGTGATTGTGTGATCGTGATTTTGCGATTGCGTGCTTGTGACTGTGTGATTGTGTGACTGTGTGATTGTGTGATTGTGACTGTGTGATATTGTGAGTGTGTGATTGTGTGATTGAGCGATTGTGTGATTGTGTGATTGTGTGGTTGTGTGATTGTGTGATTATGTGGTTGTGTGACCGTGATTGTGTGACCGTGATTGTGTGATCGTGATTGTGTGATCGTGATTGTGGGTCCGTGATTGAGTGACCGTGATTGTGTGACCGTGATAGTGTGACCGTGAATGTGTGATTGCGTGATTGTGATTGCGTGATTGTGATTGCGTGATTGTGATTGCGTGATTGTGATTGCGTGATTGTGATTGCGTGATTGTGATTACGTGATTGTGATTGCGTGATTGTGATTGCGTGATTGTGATTGCGTGATTGTGATTGCGTGATTGTGATTGCGTGATTGTGATTGCGTGATTGCGTGATTGTGTAACTGTGTGATTGTGTGATGGTGTGATTGTGTGAATGTGTGATTGTGTGATCGTGTGATTGTGTGATCGTGTGATCGTGTGATCGTGTGATTGCGTGATTGTGTGATTTTGCGATTGTGTGATTGTGTGATTGTGTGATTGTGTGAGTGTGTGATTGTGTGATTGCGTGATTGTGTGCTTGTGTGATTGTGTGGTTGTGTGATTGTGTGATTAGGTGATTGTGTGATTGTGTGATTGTGTGATTATGTGATTGTGTGATTGTGTGATTGTGTGATTGTGTAATTGTGATTGTGCGATTGTGTGATTGTGTGATTGTGTGATTGTGTAATTGTGATTGTGCGATTGTGATTGTGTGATTGTGTGATTGTGTGATTGTGTGATTGTGTGACTGTGTGATTGTGTGATTGTGTGATTGTGTGATTGTGTGATTGTGAGATTGTGTGATAGTGTGATTGTGTGATTGTGTGATTGTGATTGTGATTGTGTGATTGTGATTGTGTGATTGAGTGATTGTGTGCTTGTGTGATTGTATACTTGTGTGATTGTCTGATTGTGTGATTGTGCGATTGTGTGCTTGTGTGATTGTGTGATTGTGTGATTGCGTGATTGTGTGATTGTGTGACTGTGTGATTGTGTGATTGTGTGATTGTGTGATTGTGACTGTGATTGTGTGATTGTGATTGTGTGATTGTGGTTGTGTGATTGTGATCGTGTGATTGTGACTGTGTGATTGTGTGAGTGTGTGATTGTGTGATTGTGTGATTGTGTGATTGTGTGGTTGTGTGATTGTGTGATTGTGTAATTGTGTGATTGTGTGATTGTGTGATTGTGTGATTGTGTAATTGTGTGATTGTGTGATTGGGTGATTGTGTGATTGCGTGATTGTGTGATTGTGTGACTGTGTGATTGTGTGATTGTGTGATTGTGTGAGTGTGTGATTGTGTGATTGTGTGATTGAGTGATTGTGTGCTTGTGTGATTGTATACTTGTGTGATTGTCTGATTGTGTGATTGTGCGATTGTGTGATTGTGTGATTGTGTGATTGTGTGATTGTGTGATTGTGTGATTGTGTGATTGTGTGATTGTGTGATTGTGTGGTTGTGCGATCGTGATTGTGTGATCGTGATTGTCTGATCGTGATTGCGTGATCGTGATTGTGTGATCGTGATCGTGCGATTGCGTGCTTGTGACTGTGTGATTGTGTGACTGTGTGATTGTGTGATTGTGACTGTGTGATTGTGTGAGTGTGTGATTGTGTGATTGAGCGATTGTGTGATTGTGTGATTGTGTGGTTGTGTGATTGTGTGATTGTGTGATTGTGTGATTGTGTGATTGTGTGATTGTGTGATTGTGTGATTGTGTGATTGTGTGGTTGTGCGATCGTGATTGTGTGATCGTGATTGTCTGATCGTGATTGCGTGATCGTGATTGTGTGATCGTGATTGTGCGATTGCGTGCTTGTGACTGTGTGATTGTGTGACTGTGTGATTGTGTGATTGTGACTGTGTGATTGTGTGAGTGTGTGATTGTGTGATTGAGCGATTGTGTGATTGTGTGGTTGTGTGATTGTGTGATTATGTGGTTGTGTGACCGTGATTGTGTGACCGTGATTGTGTGATCGTGATTGTGTGATCGTGATTGTGGGTCCGTGATTGAGTGACCGTGATTGTGTGACCGTGATAGTGTGACCGTGAATGTGTGATTGCGTGATTGTGATTGCGTGATTGTGATTGCGTGATTGTGATTGCGTGATTGTGATTGCGTGATTGTGATTGCGTGATTGTGATTGCGTGATTGTGATTGCGTGATTGTGATTGCGTGATTGTGATTGCGTGATTGTGATTGCGTGATTGTGATTGCGTGATTGTGATTGCGTGATTGTGATTGCGTGATTGCGTGATTGTGTAACTGTGTGATTGTGTGATGGTGTGATTGTGTGAATGTGTGATTGTGTGATCGTGTGATTGTGTGATCGTGTGATCGTGTGATCGTGTGATCGTGTGATTGTGTGATTGTGTGATTTTGCGATTGTGTGATTGTGTGATTGTGTGATTGTGTGAGTGTGTGATTGTGTGATTGCGTGATTGTGTGCTTGTGTGATTGTGTGGTTGTGTGATTGTGTGATTAGGTGACTGTGTGATTGTGTGATTGTGTGATTATGTGATTGTGTGATTGTGTGATTGTGTGATTGTGTGATTGTGTAATTGTGATTGTGCGATTGTGTGATTGTGTGATTGTGTGATTGTGTAATTGTGATTGTGCGATTGTGATTGTGTGATTGTGTGATTGTGTGATTGTGTGATTGTGTGATTGTGTGATTTTGTGATTGTGTGATTGTGTGATTGTGTGATTGTGTGGTTGTGCGATCGTGATTGTGTGATCGTGATTGTCTGATCGTGATTGTGTGATCGTGATTGTGTGATCGTGATTGTGCGATTGCGTGCTTGTGACTGTGTGATTGTGTGACTGTGTGGTTGTGTGATTGTGACTGTGTGATTGTGTGAGTGTGTGATTGTGTGATTGAGCGATTGTGTGATTGTGTGATTGTGTGGTTGTGTGATTGTGTGATTGTGTGATAGTGTGATTGTGTGATTGTGTGATTGTGTGATTGTGTGATTGTGTGATTGTGTGATTGTGTGATTGTGTGATTGCGTGATTGTGTGCTTGTGTGATTGTGTGGTTGTGTGATTGTGTGATTAGGTGATTGTGTGATTGTGTGATTGTGTGATTGTGTGATTGTGTGACTGTGTGATTGTGTGATTGTGTGATTGTGTGATTGTGTAATTGTGATTGTGTGATTGTGTGATTGTGTGATTGTGTGATTGTGCGATTGTGTGATTGTGTGATTGTGTGATTGTGTGACTGTGTGATTGTGTGATTGTGTGATTGTGTGATTGTGTGATTGTGTGATTGTGTGATTGTGTGATTGTGAGATTGTGTGATAGTGTGATTGTGTGATTGTGTGATTGTGATTGTGATTGTGTGATTGTGATTGTGTGATTGAGTGATTGTGTGCTTGTGTGATTGTATACTTGTGTGATTGTCTGATTGTGTGATTGTGCGATTGTGTGCTTGTGTGATTGTGTGATTGTGTGATTGCGTGATTGTGTGATTGTGTGACTGTGTGATTGTGTGATTGTGTGATTGTGTGAGTGTGTGATTGTGTGATTGAGTGATTGTGTGCTTGTGTGATTGTGTGGTTGTGTGATTGTGTTATTGTGTGATTGTGTGATTGTGTGATTGTGTGATTGTGTGATTGTGACTGTGATTGTGTGATTGTGATTGTGTGATTGTGGTTGTGTGATTGTGACTGTGTGATTGTGTGAGTGTGTGATTGTGTGATTGTGTGATTGTGTGATTGTGTGGTTGTGTGATTGTGTGATTGTGTAATTGTGTGATTGTGTGATTTTGTGATTGTGTGATTGTGTGATTGGGTGATTGTGTGATTGCGTGATTGTGTGATTGTGTGATTGTGTTATTGTGTGATTGTGTGATTGTGTGATTGTGTGATTGTGTGAGTGTGTGATTGTGTGATTGTGTGACTGTGTGATTGTGTGGTTGTGTGATTGTGTGAGTGTGTGATTGTGTGATTGAGTGATTGTGTGCTTGTGTGATTGTGTGGTTGTGTGATTGTGTTATTGTGTGATTGTGTGATTGTGTGATTGTGTGATTGTGTGAGTGTGTGATTGTGTGATTGTGTGACTGTGTGATTGTGTGGTTGTGTGATTGTGTGATTGTGTGATTGTGTGATTTTGTGATTGTATGATTGTGTGATTGTGTGGTTGTGTGATTGTGTGATTGTGTGATTGTGTGGTTGTGTGATTGTGTGATTGTGTGATTGTGTGATTGTGTGATTTTGTGATTGTATGATTGTGTGATTGTGTGGTTGTGTGATTGTGTGATTGTGTGATTGTGTGATTGTGTGATTGTGTGATTGTGTGATTGTGACTGTGTGATTGTGTGAGTGTGTGATTGTGTGATTGAGTGATTGTGTGCTTGTGTGAATGTGTGATTGTGTGATTGTGTGATTGTGTGATTGTGTGATTGTGTGATTGTGTAATTGTGTGATTGTGTGATTGGGTGATTGTGTGATTGCCTGATTGTGTGATTGTGTGACTGTGTGATGGTGTGATTGTGTGATTGTGTGAGTGTGTGATTGTGTGATTGTGTGATTGAGTGATTGTGTGCTTGTGTGATTGTATACTTGTGTGATTGTCTGATTGTGTGATTGTGCGATTGTGTGATTGTGTGATTGTGTGATTGTGTGATTGTGTGATTGTGTGATTGTGTGATCGTGTGATTGTGTGATTGTGTGATTGTGTGATTGTGTGATTGTGTGATTGTGTGATTGTGTGATTGTGTGATTGTGTGGTTGTGCGATCGTGATTGTGTGATCGTGATTGTCTGATCGTGATTGCGTGATCGTGATTGTGTGATCGTGATTGTGCGATTGCGTTCTTGTGACTGTGTGATTGTGTGACTGTGTGATTGTGTGATTGTGACTGTGTGATTGTGTGAGTGTGTGATTGTGTGATTGAGCGATTGTGTGATTATGTGATTGTGTGATTGTGTGATTGTGTGATTGTGTAATTGTGATTGTGCGATTGTGTGATTGTGTGATTGTGTGATTGTGTAATTGTGATTGTGCGATTGTGATTGTGTGATTGTGTGATTGTGTGATTGTGTGATTGTGTGACTGTGTGATTGTGTGATTGTGTGATTGTGTGATTGTGTGATTGTGTGATTGTGTGATTGTGAGATTGTGTGATAGTGTGATTGTGTGATTGTGTGATTGTGATTGTGATTGTGTGATTGTGATTGTGTGATTGAGTGATTGTGTGCTTGTGTGATTGTATACTTGTGTGATTGTCTGATTGTGTGACTGTGCGATTGTGTGCTTGTGTGATTGTGTGATTGTGTGATTGCGTGATTGTGTGATTGTGTGACTGTGTGATTGTGTGATTGTGTGATTGTGTGAGTGTGTGATTGTGTGATTGAGTGATTGTGTGCTTGTGTGATTGTGTGGTTGTGTGATTGTGTTATTGTGTGATTGTGTGATTGTGTGATTGTGTGATTGTGTGATTGTGACTGTGATTGTGTGATTGTGATTGTGTGATTGTGGTTGTGTGATTGTGATCGTGTGATTGTGACTGTGTGATTGTGTGAGTGTGTGATTGTGTGATTGTGTGATTGTGTGATTGTGTGGTTGTGTGATTGTGTGATTGTGTAATTGTGTGATTGTGTGATTTTGTGATTGTGTGATTGTGTGATTGGGTGATTGTGTGATTGCGTGATTGTGTGATTGTGTGATTGTGTTATTGTGTGATTGTGTGATTGTGTGATGGTGTGATTGTGTGAGTGTGTGATTGTGTGATTGTGTGACTGTGTGATTGTGTGGTTGTGTGATTGTGTGAGTGTGTGAGTGTGTGATTGAGTGATTGTGTGCTTGTGTGATTGTGTGGTTGTGTGATTGTGTTATTGTGTGATTGTGTGATTGTGTGATTGTGTGATTGTGTGAGTGTGTGATTGTGTGATTGTGTGACTGTGTGATTGTGTGGTTGTGTGATTGTGTGATTGTGTGATTGTGTGATTTTGTGATTGTATGATTGTGTGATTGTGTGGTTGTGTGATTGTGTGATTGTGTGATTGTGTGGTTGTGTGATTGTGTGATTGTGTGATTGTGTGATTGTGTGATTTTGTGATTGTATGATTGTGTGATTGTGTGGTTGTGTGATTGTGTGATTGTGTGATTGTGTGATTGTGTGATTGTGTGATTGTGACTGTGTGATTGTGTGAGTGTGTGATTGTGTGATTGAGTGATTGTGTGCTTGTGTGAATGTGTGGTTGTGTGGTTGTGTGATTGTGTGATTGTGTGATTGTGTGATTGTGTAATTGTGTGATTGTGTGATTGGGTGATTGTGTGATTGCGTGATTGTGTGATTGTGTGACTGTGTGATTGTGTGATTGTGTGATTGTGTGAGTGTGTGATTGTGTGATTGTGTGATTGAGTGATTGTGTGCTTGTGTGATTGTATACTTGTGTGATTGTCTGATTGTGTGATTGTGCGATTGTGTGATTGTGTGATTGTGTGATTGTGTGATTGTGTGATTGTGTGATTGTGTGATTGTGTGATTGTGTGATTGTGTGGTTGTGCGATCGTGATTGTGTGATCGTGATTGTCTGATCGTGATTGCGTGATCGTGATTGTGTGATCGTGATTGTGCGATTGCGTGCTTGTGACTGTGTGATTGTGTGACTGTGTGATTGTGTGATTGTGACTGTGTGATTGTGTGAGTGTGTGATTGTGTGATTGAGCGATTGTGTGATTGTGTGATTGTGTGGTTGTGTGATTGTGTGATTGTGTGATTGTGTGATTGTGTGATTGTGTGATTGTGTGGTTGTGCGATCGTGATTGTGTGATCGTGATTGTCTGATCGTGATTGCGTGATCGTGATTGTGTGATCGTGATTGTGCGATTGCGTGCTTGTGACTGTGTGATTGTGTGACTGTGTGATTGTGTGATTGTGACTGTGTGATTGTGTGAGTGTGTGATTGTGTGATTGAGCGATTGTGTGATTGTGTGATTGTGTGGTTGTGTGATTGTGTGGTTATGTGGTTGTGTGACCGTGATTGTGTGACCGTGATTGTGTGATCGTGATTATGTGATCGTGATTGTGGGTCCGTGATTGAGTGACCGTGATTGTGTGACCGTGATAGTGTGACCGTGAATGTGTGATTGCGTGATTGTGATTGCGTGATTGTGATTGCGTGATTGTGATTGCGTGATTGTGATTGCGTGATTGTGATTGCGTGATTGTGATTGCGTGATTGTGATTGCGTGATTGTGATTGCGTGATTGTGATTGCGTGATTGTGATTGCGTGATTGTGATTGCGTGATTGCGTGATTGTGTAACTGTGTGATTGTGTGATGGTGTGATTGTGTGAATGTGTGATTGTGTGATCGTGTGATTGTGTGATCGTGTGATCGTGTGATCGTGTGATCGTGTGATTGTGTGATTGTGTGATTTTGCGATTGTGTGATTGTGTGATTGTGTGATTGTGTGATTGTGTGAGTGTGTGATTGTGTGATTGCGTGATTGTGTGCTTGTGTGATTGTGTGGTTGTGTGATTGTGTGATTAGGTGATTGTGTGATTGTGTGATTGTGTGATTATGTGATTGTGAGATTGTGTGATGGTGTGATTGTGTGATTGTGTAATTGTGATTGTGCGATTGTGTGATTGTGTGATTGTGTGATTGTGTAATTGTGATTGTGCGATTGTGATTGTGTGATTGTGTGATTGTGTGATTGTGTGATTGTGTGATTATGTGATTGTGTGATTGTGTGATTGTGTGATTGTGTGGTTGTGCGATCGTGATTGTGTGATCGTGATTGTCTGATCGTGATTGTGTGATCGTGATTGTGTGATCGTGATTGTGCGATTGCGTGCTTGTGACTGTGTGATTGTGTGACTGTGTGATTGTGTGATTGTGACTGTGTGATTGTGTGAGTGTGTGATTGTGTGATTGAGCGATTGTGTGATTGTGTGATTGTGTGGATGTGTGATTGTGTGATTGTGTGATAGTGTGATTGTGTGATTGTGTGATTGTGTGGTTGTGTGATTGTGTGATTGTGTGATTGTGTGATTTTGTGATTGTATGATTGTGTGATTGTGTGGTTGTGTGATTGTGTGATTGTGTGATTGTGTGATTGTGTGATTGTGTGATTGTGTGATTGTGTGATTGTGACTGTGTGATTGTGTGAGTGTGTGATTGTGTGATTGAGTGATTGTGTGCTTGTGTGAATGTGTGGTTGTGTGGTTGTGTGATTGTGTGATTGTGTGATTGTGTGATTGTGTGATTGTGTGATTGTGTGATTGGGTGATTGTGTGATTGCGTGATTGTGTGATTGTGTGACTGTGTGATTGTGTGATTGTGTGATTGTGTGAGTGTGTGATTGTGTGATTGTGTGATTGAGTGATTGTGTGCTTGTGTGATTGTATACTTGTGTGATTGTCTGATTGTGTGATTGTGCGATTGTGTGATTGTGTGATTGTGTGATTGTGTGATTGTGTGATTGTGTGATTGTGTGATTGTGTGATTGTGTGATTGTGTGGTTGTGCGATCGTGATTGTGTGATCGTGATTGTCTGATCGTGATTGCGTGATCGTGATTGTGTGATCGTGATTGTGCGATTGCGTGCTTGTGACTGTGTGATTGTGTGACTGTGCGATTGTGTGATTGTGTGATTGTGTGAGTGTGTGATTGTGTGATTGCGTGATTGTGTGCTTGTGTGATTGTGTGGTTGTGTGATTGTGTGATTAGGTGATTGTGTGATTGTGTGATTGTGTGATTGTGTGATTGTGTGATTGTGTGATTGTGTGATTGTGTAATTGTGATTGTGCGATTGTGTGATTGTGTGATTGTGTGATTGTGTGATTGTGTAATTGTGAGTGTGCGATTGTGATTGTGTGATTGTGTGATTGTGTGATTGTGTGATTGTGTGATTGTGTGATTGTGTGATTGTGTAATTGTGTGATTTTGTGATTGTGTGATTGTGTGATTGTGTGGTTGTGTGATTGTGTGATTGTGTGATTGTGTGATTGTGTGAGTGTGTGATTGTGTGATTGTGTGATTGAGTGATTGTGTGCTTGTGTGATTGTATACTTGTGTGATTGTGTGATTGTGTGATTGTGTGATTGTGTGATTGCGTGATTGTGTGCTTGTGTGATTGTGTGGTTGTGTGATTGTGTTATTAGGTGATTGTGTGATTGTGTGATTGTGTGATTGTGTGATTGTGTGATTGTGTGATTGTGTAATTGTGTTTGTGTGATTGGGTGTTTGGGTGATTGCGTGATTGTGTGATTGTGTGACTGTGTGATTGTGTGATTGTGTGAGTGTGTGAGTGTGTGATTGTGTGATTGTGTGATCGAGTGATTGTGTGCTTGTGTGATTGTATACTTGTGTGCTTGTCTGATTGTGTGATTGTGTAATTGTGATTGTGCGATTGTGTGATTGTGTGATTGTGTGATTGTGTGATTGTGTAATTGCGATTGTGCGATTGTGATTGTGTGATTGTGTGATTGTGTGATTGGGTGATTGTGTGATTGTGTGATTGTGTGACTGTGTGGTTGTGTGATTGTGACTGTGTGATTGTGTGATTGTGTGGTTGTGTGATTGTGTGATTGTGTGGTTGTGTGACCGTGATTGTGTGACCGTGATTGTGTGATCGTGATTGTGTGATCGTGATTGTGGGTCCGTGATTGAGTGACCGTGATTGTGTGACCGTGATTGTGTCACCGTGATAGTGTGACCGTGAATGTGTGATTGCGTGATTGTGATTGCGTGATTGTGATTGCGTGATTGTGATTGCGTGATTGTGCTTGTGTGATTGTATACTTGTGTGATTGTCTGATTGTGTGATTGTGTGATTGTATACTTGTGTGATTGTCTGATTGTGTGATAGTGTAATTGTGATTGTGCGATTGTGTGATTGTGTGATTGTGTGATTGTGTGATTGTGTGATTGTGTGATTGTGTGACTGTGTGATTGTGTGTTTGTGACTGTGTGATTGTGTGATTGTGTGGTTGTGTGATTGTGTGATTGTGTGGTTGTGTGACCGTGATTGTGTGACCGTGATTGTGTGATCGTGATTGTGTGATCGTGTGATCGTGTGATCGTGTGATTGTGTGATTGTGTGATTTTGCGATTGTGCGATTGTGTGATTGTGTGATTGTGTGAGTGTGTGATTGTGTGATTGCGTGATTGTGTGCTTGTGTGATTGTGTGGTTGTGTGATTGTGTGATTAGGTGATAGTGTGATTATGTGATTGTGTGATTGTGTGATTGTGTGATTGTGTGATTGTGTGATTGTGTGATTGTGTGATTGTGTAATTGTGATTGTGCGATTGTGTGATTGTGTGATTGTGTGATTGTGTGATTGTGTAATTGTGAGTGTGCGATTGTGATTGTGTGATTGTGTGATTGTGTGATTGTGTGATTGTGTGATT
This sequence comes from Megachile rotundata, assembly GCF_050947335.1. NCBI lineage: Eukaryota > Metazoa > Arthropoda > Insecta > Hymenoptera > Megachilidae > Megachile > Megachile rotundata. The sequence continues at coordinate 1,513,112 of NW_027473325.1, forward strand.
GTGTGATTGTGTGATTATGTGATTGTGTGATTGTGTGATTGTGTGGTTGTGCGATCGTCATTGTGTGATCGTGATTGTCTGATCGTGATTGTGTGATCGTGATTGTGTGATTGTGGCTGTGTGATTGTGTGAGTGTGTGATTGTGTGATTGAGCGATTGTGTGATTGTGTGATTGTGTGGTTGTGTGATTGTGTGATTGTGTGATTGTGTGATTGTGTGATTGTGTGATTGTGTGATTGTGTGATTGTGACTGTGTGATTGTGTGAGTGTGTGATTGTGTGATTGAGTGATTGTGTGCTTGTGTGATTGTGTGGTTGTGTGATTGTGTTATTGTGTGATTGTGTGATTGTGTGATTGTGTGATTGTGTGAGTGTGTGATTGTGTGATTGTGTGATTGTGTGATTGTGTGATTGCGTGATTGTGTGATTGTGTGACTGTGTGATTGTGTGATTGTGTGATTGTGTGAGTGTGTGATTGTGTGATTGAGTGATTGTGTGCTTGTGTGATTGTGTGGTTGTGTGATTGTGTTATTGTGTGATTGTGTGATTGTGTGATTGTGTGATTGTGTGATTGTGTGAGTGTGTGATTGTGTGATTGTGTGATTGTGTGATTGTGTGGTTGTGTGATTGTGTGATTGTGTGATTGTGTGAAATTGTGATTGTATGATTGTGTGATTGTGTGGTTGTGTGATTGTGTGATTGTGTGATTGTGTGGTTGTGTGATTGTGTGATTGTGTGATTGTGTGATTTTGTGATTGTATGATTGTGTGATTGTGTGGTTGTGTGATTGTGTGATTGTGTGATTGTGTGATTGTGTGATTGTGTGATTGTGTGATTGTGTGATTGTGACTGTGTGATTGTGTGAGTGTGTGATTGTGTGATTGAGTGATTGTGTGCTTGTGTGAATGTGTGGTTGTGTGGTTGTGTGATTGTGTGATTGTGTGATTGTGTGATTGTGTGATTGTGTGATTGTGTGATTGGGTGATTGTGTGATTGCGTGATTGTGTGATTGTGTGACTGTGTGATTGTGTGATTGTGTGATTGTGTGAGTGTGTGATTGTGTGATTGTGTGATTGAGTGATTGTGTGCTTGTGTGATTGTATACTTGTGTGATTGTCTGATTGTGTGATTGTGCGATTGTGTGATTGTGTGATTGTGTGATTGTGTGATTGTGTGATTGTGTGATTGTGTGATTGTGTGATTGTGTGATTGTGTGATTGTGTGGTTGTGCGATCGTGATTGTGTGATCGTGATTGTCTGATCGTGATTGCGTGATCGTGATTGTGTGATCGTGATTGTGCGATTGCGTGCTTGTGACTGTGTGATTGTGTGACTGTGTGATTGTGTGATTGTGACTGTGTGATTGTGTGAGTGTGTGATTGTGTGATTGAGCGATTGTGTGATTGTGTGATTGTGTGGTTGTGTGATTGTGTGATTGTGTGATTGTGTGATTGTGTGATTGTGTGATTGTGTGATTGTGTGATTGTGTGGTTGTGCGATCGTGATTGTGTGATCGTGATTGTCTGATCGTGATTGCGTGATCGTGATTGTGTGATCGTGATTTTGCGATTGCGTGCTTGTGACTGTGTGATTGTGTGACTGTGTGATTGTGTGATTGTGACTGTGTGATATTGTGAGTGTGTGATTGTGTGATTGAGCGATTGTGTGATTGTGTGATTGTGTGGTTGTGTGATTGTGTGATTATGTGGTTGTGTGACCGTGATTGTGTGACCGTGATTGTGTGATCGTGATTGTGTGATCGTGATTGTGGGTCCGTGATTGAGTGACCGTGATTGTGTGACCGTGATAGTGTGACCGTGAATGTGTGATTGCGTGATTGTGATTGCGTGATTGTGATTGCGTGATTGTGATTGCGTGATTGTGATTGCGTGATTGTGATTGCGTGATTGTGATTGCGTGATTGTGATTGCGTGATTGTGATTGCGTGATTGTGATTGCGTGATTGTGATTGCGTGATTGTGATTGCGTGATTGCGTGATTGTGTAACTGTGTGATTGTGTGATGGTGTGATTGTGTGAATGTGTGATTGTGTGATCGTGTGATTGTGTGATCGTGTGATCGTGTGATCGTGTGATTGTGTGATTGTGTGATTTTGCGATTGTGTGATTGTGTGATTGTGTGATTGTGTGAGTGTGTGATTGTGTGATTGCGTGATTGTGTGCTTGTGTGATTGTGTGGTTGTGTGATTGTGTGATTAGGTGATTGTGTGATTGTGTGATTGTGTGATTATGTGATTGTGTGATTGTGTGATTGTGTGATTGTGTAATTGTGATTGTGCGATTGTGTGATTGTGTGATTGTGTGATTGTGTAATTGTGATTGTGCGATTGTGATTGTGTGATTGTGTGATTGTGTGATTGTGTGATTGTGTGACTGTGTGATTGTGTGATTGTGTGATTGTGTGATTGTGTGATTGTGAGATTGTGTGATAGTGTGATTGTGTGATTGTGTGATTGTGATTGTGATTGTGTGATTGTGATTTTGTGATTGAGTGATTGTGTGCTTGTGTGATTGTATACTTGTGTGATTGTCTGATTGTGTGATTGTGCGATTGTGTGCTTGTGTGATTGTGTGATTGTGTGATTGCGTGATTGTGTGATTGTGTGACTGTGTGATTGTGTGATTGTGTGATTGTGTGATTGTGACTGTGATTGTGTGATTGTGATTGTGTGATTGTGGTTGTGTGATTGTGATCGTGTGATTGTGACTGTGTGATTGTGTGAGTGTGTGATTGTGTGATTGTGTGATTGTGTGATTGTGTGGTTGTGTGATTGTGTGATTGTGTAATTGTGTGATTGTGTGATTTTGTGATTGTGTGATTGTGTGATTGGGTGATTGTGTGATTGCGTGATTGTGTGAGTGTGTGATTGTGTGATTGTGTGACTGTGTGATTGTGTGGTTGTGTGATTGTGTGATTGTGTGATTGTGTGATTTTGTGATTGTATGATTGTGTGATTGTGTGGTTGTGTGATTGTGTGATTGTGTGATTGTGTGGTTGTGTGATTGTGTGATTGTGTGATTGTGTGATTGTGTGATTTTGTGATTGTATGATTGTGTGATTGTGTGGTTGTGTGATTGTGTGATTGTGTGATTGTGTGATTGTGTGATTGTGTGATTGTGACTGTGTGATTGTGTGAGTGTGTGATTGTGTGATTGAGTGATTGTGTGCTTGTGTGAATGTGTGGTTGTGTGGTTGTGTGATTGTGTGATTGTGTGATTGTGTAATTGTGTGATTGTGTGATTGGGTGATTGTGTGATTGCGTGATTGTGTGATTGTGTGACTGTGTGATTGTGTGATTGTGTGATTGTGTGAGTGTGTGATTGTGTGATTGTGTGATTGAGTGATTGTGTGCTTGTGTGATTGTATACTTGTGTGATTGTCTGATTGTGTGATTGTGCGATTGTGTGATTGTGTGATTGTGTGATTGTGTGATTGTGTGATTGTGTGATTGTGTGATTGTGTGATTGTGTGGTTGTGCGATCGTGATTGTGTGATCGTGATTGTCTGATCGTGATTGCGTGATCGTGATTGTGTGATCGTGATTGTGCGATTGCGTGCTTGTGACTGTGTGATTGTGTGACTGTGTGATTGTGTGATTGTGACTGTGTGATTGTGTGAGTGTGTGATTGTGTGATTGAGCGATTGTGTGATTGTGTGATTGTGTGGTTGTGTGATTGTGTGATTGTGTGATTGTGTGATTGTGTGATTGTGTGATTGTGTGATTGTGTGATTGTGTGATTGTGTGGTTGTGCGATCGTGATTGTGTGATCGTGATTGTCTGATCGTGATTGCGTGATCGTGATTGTGTGATCGTGATTGTGCGATTGCGTGCTTGTGACTGTGTGATTGTGTGACTGTGTGATTGTGTGATTGTGACTGTGTGATTGTGTGAGTGTGTGATTGTGTGATTGAGCGATTGTGTGATTGTGTGATTGTGTGGTTGTGTGATTGTGTGATTATGTGGTTGTGTGACCGTGATTGTGTGACCGTGATTGTGTGATCGTGATTGTGTGATCGTGATTGTGGGTCCGTGATTGAGTGACCGTGATTGTGTGACCGTGATAGTGTGACCGTGAATGTGTGATTGCGTGATTGTGATTGCGTGATTGTGATTGCGTGATTGTGATTGCGTGATTGTGATTGCGTGATTGTGATTGCGTGATTGTGATTGCGTGATTGTGATTGCGTGATTGTGATTGCGTGATTGTGATTGCGTGATTGTGATTGCGTGATTGTGATTGCGTGATTGTGATTGCGTGATTGCGTGATTGTGTAACTGTGTGATTGTGTGATGGTGTGATTGTGTGAATGTGTGATTGTGTGATCGTGTGATTGTGTGATCGTGTGATCGTGTGATCGTGTGATCGTGTGATTGTGTGATTGTGTGATTTTGCGATTGTGTGATTGTGTGATTGTGTGATTGTGTGAGTGTGTGATTGTGTGATTGCGTGATTGTGTGCTTGTGTGATTGTGTGGTTGTGTGATTGTGTGATTAGGTGATTGTGTGATTGTGTGATTGTGTGATTATGTGATTGTGTGATTGTGTGATTGTGTGATTGTGTGATTGTGTAATTGTGATTGTGCGATTGTGTGATTGTGTGATTGTGTGATTGTGTAATTGTGATTGTGCGATTGTGATTGTGTGATTGTGTGATTGTGTGATTGTGTGATTTTGTGATTGTGTGATTGTGTGATTGTGTGATTGTGTGGTTGTGCGATCGTGATTGTGTGATCGTGATTGTCTGATCGTGATTGTGTGATCGTGATTGTGTGATCGTGATTGTGCGATTGCGTGCTTGTGACTGTGTGATTGTGTGACTGTGTGGTTGTGTGATTGTGACTGTGTGATTGTGTGAGTGTGTGATTGTGTGATTGAGCGATTGTGTGATTGTGTGCTTGTGTGATTGTGTGGTTGTGTGATTGTGTGATTAGGTGATTGTGTGATTGTGTGATTGTGTGATTATGTGATTGTGTGATTGTGTGATTGTGTGATTGTGTAATTGTGATTGTGCGATTGTGTGATTGTGTGATTGTGTGATTGTGTAATTGTGATTGTGCGATTGTGATTGTGTGATTGTGTGATTGTGTGATTGTGTGATTGTGTGACTGTGTGATTGTGTGATTGTGTGATTGTGTGATTGTGTGATTGTGAGATTGTGTGATAGTGTGATTGTGTGATTGTGTGATTGTGATTGTGATTGTGTGATTGTGATTTTGTGATTGAGTGATTGTGTGCTTGTGTGATTGTATACTTGTGTGATTGTCTGATTGTGTGATTGTGCGATTGTGTGCTTGTGTGATTGTGTGATTGTGTGATTGCGTGATTGTGTGATTGTGTGACTGTGTGATTGTGTGATTGTGTGATTGTGTGATTGTGACTGTGATTGTGTGATTGTGATTGTGTGATTGTGGTTGTGTGATTGTGATCGTGTGATTGTGACTGTGTGATTGTGTGAGTGTGTGATTGTGTGATTGTGTGATTGTGTGATTGTGTGGTTGTGTGATTGTGTGATTGTGTAATTGTGTGATTGTGTGATTTTGTGATTGTGTGATTGTGTGATTGGGTGATTGTGTGATTGCGTGATTGTGTGAGTGTGTGATTGTGTGATTGTGTGACTGTGTGATTGTGTGGTTGTGTGATTGTGTGATTGTGTGATTGTGTGATTTTGTGATTGTATGATTGTGTGATTGTGTGGTTGTGTGATTGTGTGATTGTGTGATTGTGTGGTTGTGTGATTGTGTGATTGTGTGATTGTGTGATTGTGTGATTTTGTGATTGTATGATTGTGTGATTGTGTGGTTGTGTGATTGTGTGATTGTGTGATTGTGTGATTGTGTGATTGTGTGATTGTGACTGTGTGATTGTGTGAGTGTGTGATTGTGTGATTGAGTGATTGTGTGCTTGTGTGAATGTGTGGTTGTGTGGTTGTGTGATTGTGTGATTGTGTGATTGTGTAATTGTGTGATTGTGTGATTGGGTGATTGTGTGATTGCGTGATTGTGTGATTGTGTGACTGTGTGATTGTGTGATTGTGTGATTGTGTGAGTGTGTGATTGTGTGATTGTGTGATTGAGTGATTGTGTGCTTGTGTGATTGTATACTTGTGTGATTGTCTGATTGTGTGATTGTGCGATTGTGTGATTGTGTGATTGTGTGATTGTGTGATTGTGTGATTGTGTGATTGTGTGATTGTGTGATTGTGTGGTTGTGCGATCGTGATTGTGTGATCGTGATTGTCTGATCGTGATTGCGTGATCGTGATTGTGTGATCGTGATTGTGCGATTGCGTGCTTGTGACTGTGTGATTGTGTGACTGTGTGATTGTGTGATTGTGACTGTGTGATTGTGTGAGTGTGTGATTGTGTGATTGAGCGATTGTGTGATTGTGTGATTGTGTGGTTGTGTGATTGTGTGATTGTGTGATTGTGTGATTGTGTGATTGTGTGATTGTGTGATTGTGTGATTGTGTGATTGTGTGGTTGTGCGATCGTGATTGTGTGATCGTGATTGTCTGATCGTGATTGCGTGATCGTGATTGTGTGATCGTGATTGTGCGATTGCGTGCTTGTGACTGTGTGATTGTGTGACTGTGTGATTGTGTGATTGTGACTGTGTGATTGTGTGAGTGTGTGATTGTGTGATTGAGCGATTGTGTGATTGTGTGATTGTGTGGTTGTGTGATTGTGTGATTATGTGGTTGTGTGACCGTGATTGTGTGACCGTGATTGTGTGATCGTGATTGTGTGATCGTGATTGTGGGTCCGTGATTGAGTGACCGTGATTGTGTGACCGTGATAGTGTGACCGTGAATGTGTGATTGCGTGATTGTGATTGCGTGATTGTGATTGCGTGATTGTGATTGCGTGATTGTGATTGCGTGATTGTGATTGCGTGATTGTGATTGCGTGATTGTGATTGCGTGATTGTGATTGCGTGATTGTGATTGCGTGATTGTGATTGCGTGATTGTGATTGCGTGATTGCGTGATTGTGTAACTGTGTGATTGTGTGATGGTGTGATTGTGTGAATGTGTGATTGTGTGATCGTGTGATTGTGTGATCGTGTGATCGTGTGATCGTGTGATCGTGTGATTGTGTGATTGTGTGATTTTGCGATTGTGTGATTGTGTGATTGTGTGATTGTGTGAGTGTGTGATTGTGTGATTGCGTGATTGTGTGCTTGTGTGATTGTGTGGTTGTGTGATTGTGTGATTAGGTGATTGTGTGATTGTGTGATTGTGTGATTATGTGATTGTGTGATTGTGTGATTGTGTGATTGTGTGATTGTGTAATTGTGATTGTGCGATTGTGTGATTGTGTGATTGTGTGATTGTGTAATTGTGATTGTGCGATTGTGATTGTGTGATTGTGTGATTGTGTGATTGTGTGATTTTGTGATTGTGTGATTGTGTGATTGTGTGATTGTGTGGTTGTGCGATCGTGATTGTGTGATCGTGATTGTCTGATCGTGATTGTGTGATCGTGATTGTGTGATCGTGATTGTGCGATTGCGTGCTTGTGACTGTGTGATTGTGTGACTGTGTGGTTGTGTGATTGTGACTGTGTGATTGTGTGAGTGTGTGATTGTGTGATTGAGCGATTGTGTGATTGTGTGATTGTGTGGTTGTGTGATTGTGTGATTGTGTGATAGTGTGATTGTGTGATTGTGTGATTGTGTGATTGTGTGATTGTGTGATTGTGTGATTGTGTGATTGTGTGATTGTGTGATTGCGTGATTGTGTGCTTGTGTGATTGTGTGGTTGTGTGATTGTGTGATTAGGTGATTGTGTGATTGTGTGATTGTGTGATTGTGTGATTGTGTGATTGTGTGACTGTGTGATTGTGTGATTGTGTGATTGTGTGATTGTGTAATTGTGATTGTGTGATTGTGTGATTGTGTGATTGTGTGATTGTGCGATTGTGTGATTGTGTGATTGTGTGATTGTGTGACTGTGTGATTGTGTGATTGTGTGATTGTGTGATTGTGTGATTGTGTGATTGTGTGATTGTGTGATTGTGAGATTGTGTGATAGTGTGATTGTGTGATTGTGTGATTGTGATTGTGATTGTGTGATTGTGATTGTGTGATTGTGATTGTGTGATTGAGTGATTGTGTGCTTGTGTGATTGTATACTTGTGTGATTGTCTGATTGTGTGATTGTGCGATTGTGTGCTTGTGTGATTGTGTGATTGTGTGATTGCGTGATTGTGTGATTGTGTGACTGTGTGATTGTATGATTGTGTGATTGTGTGAGTGTGGGATTGTGTGATTGAGTGATTGTGTGCTTGTGTGATTGTGTGGTTGTGTGATTGTGTTATTGTGTGATTGTGTGATTGTGTGATTGTGTGATTGTGTGATTGTGACTGTGATTGTGTGATTGTGATTGTGTGATTGTGGTTGTGTGATTGTGACTGTGTGATTGTGTGAGTGTGTGATTGTGTGATTGTGTGATTGTGTGATTGTGTGGTTGTGTGATTGTGTGATTGTGTAATTGTGTGATTGTGTGATTTTGTGATTGTGTGATTGTGTGATTGGGTGATTGTGTGATTGCGTGATTGTGTGATTGTGTGATTGTGTTATTGTGTGATTGTGTGATTGTGTGATTGTGTGATTGTGTGAGTGTGTGATTGTGTGATTGTGTGACTGTGTGATTGTGTGGTTGTGTGATTGTGTGAGTGTGTGATTGTGTGATTGAGTGATTGTGTGCTTGTGCGATTGTGTGGTTGTGTGATTGTGTTATTGTGTGATTGTGTGATTGTGTGATTGTGTGATTGTGTGAGTGTGTGATTGTGTGATTGTGTGACTGTGTGATTGTGTGGTTGTGTGATTGTGTGATTGTGTGATTGTGTGATTTTGTGATTGTATGATTGTGTGATTGTGTGGTTGTGTGATTGTGTGATTGTGTGATTGTGTGGTTGTGTGATTGTGTGATTGTGTGATTGTGTGATTGTGTGATTTTGTGATTGTATGATTGTGTGATTGTGTGGTTGTGTGATTGTGTGATTGTGTGATTGTGTGATTGTGTGATTGTGTGATTGTGTGATTGTGACTGTGTGATTGTGTGAGTGTGTGATTGTGTGATTGAGTGATTGTGTGCTTGTGTGAATGTGTGATTGTGTGATTGTGTGATTGTGTGATTGTGTGATTGTGTGATTGTGTAATTGTGTGATTGTGTGATTGGGTGATTGTGTGATTGCGTGATTGTGTGATTGTGTGACTGTGTGATTGTGTGATTGTGTGATTGTGTGAGTGTGTGATTGTGTGATTGTGTGATTGAGTGATTGTGTGCTTGTGTGATTGTATACTTGTGTGATTGTCTGATTGTGTGATTGTGCGATTGTGTGATTGTGTGATTGTGTGATTGTGTGATTGTGTGATTGTGTGATTGTGTGATTGTGTGATTGTGTGATTGTGTGATTGTGTGATTGTGTGATTGTGTGATTGTGTGATTGTGTGATTGTGTGGTTGTGCGATCGTGATTGTGTGATCGTGATTGTCTGATCGTGATTGCGTGATCGTGATTGTGTGATCGTGATTGTGCGATTGCGTGCTTGTGACTGTGTGATCGTGTGATTGTGACTGTGTGATTGTGTGAGTGTGTGATTGTGTGATTGAGCGATTGTGTGATTGTGTGATTGTGTGATTGTGTGGTTGTGTGATTGTGTGATTGTGTGGTTGTGTGATTGTGTGATTGTGTGATTGTGTGATTGTGTGATTGTGTGATTGTGTGATTGTGTGATTGTGTGGTTGTGCGATCGTGATTGTGTGATCGTGATTGTCTGATCGTGATTGCGTGATCGTGATTGTGTGATCGTGATTGTGCGATTGCGTTCTTGTGACTGTGTGATTGTGTGATTGTGTGACTGTGTGATTGTGTGATTGTGACTGTGTGATTGTGTGAGTGTGTGATTGTGTGATTGAGCGATTGTGTGATTGTGTGATTGTGTGGTTGTGTGATTGTGTGATTGTGTGGTTGTGTGACCGTGATTGTGTGACCGTGATTGTGTGATCGTGATTGTGTGATCGTGATTGTGGGTCCGTGATTGAGTGACCGTGATTGTGTGACCGTGATTGTGTGACCGTGATAGTGTGACCGTGAATGTGTGATTGCGTGATTGTGATTGCGTGATTGTGATTGCGTGATTGTGATTGCGTGATTGTGATTGCGTGATTGTGATTGCGTGATTGTGATTGCGTGATTGTGATTGCGTGATTGCGTTATTGTGTAACTGTGTGATTGTGTGATGGTGTGATTGTGTGAATGTGTGATTGTGTGATCGTGTGATTGTGTGATCGTGTGATCGTGTGATCGTGTGATTGTGTGATTGTGTGATTTTGCGATTGTGTGATTGTGTGATTGTGTGATTGTGTGAGTGTGTGATTGTGTGATTGCGTGATTGTGTGCTTGTGTGATTGTGTGGTTGTGTGATTGTGTGATTAGGTGATTGTGTGATTGTGTGATTGTGTGATTATGTGATTGTGTGATTGTGTGATTGTGTGATTGTGTAATTGTGATTGTGCGATTGTGTGATTGTGCGATTGTGTGATTGTGTAATTGTGATTGTGCGATTGTGATTGTGTGATTGTGTGCTTGTGTGATTGTGTGATTGTGTGACTGTGTGATTGTGTGATTGTGTGATTGTGTGATTGTGTGATTGTGTGATTGTGTGATTGTGAGATTGTGTGATAGTGTGATTGTGTGATTGTGTGATTGTGATTGTGATTGTGTGATTGTGATTGTGTGATTGAGTGATTGTGTGCTTGTGTGATTGTATACTTGTGTGATTGTCTGATTGTGTGACTGTGCGATTGTGTGCTTGTGTGATTGTGTGATTGTGTGATTGCGTGATTGTGTGATTGTGTGACTGTGTGATTGTGTGATTGTGTGATTGTGTGAGTGTGTGATTGTGTGATTGAGTGATTGTGTGCTTGTGTGATTGTGTGGTTGTGTGATTGTGTTATTGTGTGATTGTGTGATTGTGTGATTGTGTGATTGTGTGATTGTGTGATTGTGACTGTGATTGTGTGATTGTGATTGTGTGATTGTGGTTGTGTGATTGTGATCGTGTGATTGTGACTGTGTGATTGTGTGAGTGTGTGATTGTGTGATTGTGTGATTGTGTGATTGTGTGGTTGTGTGATTGTGTGATTGTGTAATTGTGTGATTGTGTGATTTTGTGATTGTGTGATTGTGTGATTGGGTGATTGTGTGATTGCGTGATTGTGTGATTGTGTGATTGTGTTATTGTGTGATTGTGTGATTGTGTGATGGTGTGATTGTGTGAGTGTGTGATTGTGTGATTGTGTGACTGTGTGATTGTGTGGTTGTGTGATTGTGTGAGTGTGTGAGTGTGTGATTGAGTGATTGTGTGCTTGTGTGATTGTGTGGTTGTGTGATTGTGTTATTGTGTGATTGTGTGATTGTGTGATTGTGTGATTGTGTGAGTGTGTGATTGTGTGATTGTGTGACTGTGTGATTGTGTGGTTGTGTGATTGTGTGATTGTGTGATTGTGTGATTTTGTGATTGTATGATTGTGTGATTGTGTGGTTGTGTGATTGTGTGATTGTGTGATTGTGTGGTTGTGTGATTGTGTGATTGTGTGATTGTGTGATTGTGTGATTTTGTGATTGTATGATTGTGTGATTGTGTGGTTGTGTGATTGTGTGATTGTGTGATTGTGTGATTGTGTGATTGTGTGATTGTGACTGTGTGATTGTGTGAGTGTGTGATTGTGTGATTGAGTGATTGTGTGCTTGTGTGAATGTGTGGTTGTGTGGTTGTGTGATTGTGTGATTGTGTGATTGTGTGATTGTGTAATTGTGTGATTGTGTGATTGGGTGATTGTGTGATTGCGTGATTGTGTGATTGTGTGACTGTGTGATTGTGTGATTGTGTGATTGTGTGAGTGTGTGATTGTGTGATTGTGTGATTGAGTGATTGTGTGCTTGTGTGATTGTATACGTGTGTGATTGTCTGATTGTGTGATTGTGCGATTGTGTGATTGTGTGATTGTGTGATTGTGTGATTGTGAGATTGTGTGATTGTGTGGTTGTGCGATTGTGACTGTGTGATTGTGTGAGTGTGTGATTGTGTGATTGAGCGATTGTGTGATTGTGTGATTGTGTGGTTGTGTGATTGTGTGATTGTGTGATTGTGTGATTGTGTGATTGTGTGATTGTGTGGTTGTGCGATCGTGATTGTGTGATCGTGATTGTCTGATCGTGATTGCGTGATCGTGATTGTGTGATCGTGATTGTGCGATTGCGTGCTTGTGACTGTGTGATTGTGTGACTGTGTGATTGTGTGATTGTGACTGTGTGATTGTGTGAGTGTGTGATTGTGTGATTGAGCGATTGTGTGATTGTGTGATTGTGTGGTTGTGTGATTGTGTGGTTATGTGGTTGTGTGACCGTGATTGTGTGACCGTGATTGTGTGATCGTGATTGTGTGATCGTGATTGTGGGTCCGTGATTGAGTGACCGTGATTGTGTGACCGTGATAGTGTGACCGTGAATGTGTGATTGCGTGATTGTGATTGCGTGATTGTGATTGCGTGATTGTGATTGCGTGATTGTGATTGCGTGATTGTGATTGCGTGATTGTGATTGCGTGATTGTGATTGCGTGATTGTGATTGCGTGATTGTGATTGCGTGATTGCGTGATTGTGTAACTGTGTGATTGTGTGATGGTGTGATTGTGTGAATGTGTGATTGTGTGATCGTGTGATTGTGTGATCGTGTGATCGTGTGATCGTGTGATTGTGTGATTGTGTGATTTTGCGATTGTGTGATTGTGTGATTGTGTGATTGTGTGATTGTGTGAGTGTGTGATTGTGTGATTGCGTGATTGTGTGCTTGTGTGATTGTGTGGTTGTGTGATTGTGTGATTAGGTGATTGTGTGATTGTGTGATTGTGTGATTATGTGATTGTGTGATTGTGTGATTGTGTGATTGTGTGATTGTGTAATTGTGATTGTGCGATTGTGTGATTGTGTGATTGTGTGATTGTGTAATTGTGATTGTGCGATTGTGATTGTGTGATTGTGTGATTGTGTGATTGTGTGATTGTGTGATTATGTGATTGTGTGATTGTGTGATTGTGTGATTGTGTGGTTGTGCGATCGTGATTGTGTGATCGTGATTGTCTGATCGTGATTGTGTGATCGTGATTGTGTGATCGTGATTGTGCGATTGCGTGCTTGTGACTGTGTGATTGTGTGACTGTGTGATTGTGTGATTGTGACTGTGTGATTGTGTGAGTGTGTGATTGTGTGATTGAGCGATTGTGTGATTGTGTGATTGTGTGGTTGTGTGATTGTGTGATTGTGTGATAGTGTGATTGTGTGATTGTGTGATTGTGTGATTGTGTGATTGTGTGATTGTGTGATTGTGTGATTGTGTGATTGCGTGATTGTGTGCTTGTGTGATTGTGTGGTTGTGTGATTGTGTGATTAGGTGATTGTGTGATTGTGTGATTGTGTGATTGTGTGATTGTGTGATAGTGTGATTGTGTGGTTGTGTGATTGTGTTATTGTGTGATTGTGTGATTGTGTGATTGTGTGATTGTGTGATTGTGACTGTGATTGTGTGATTGTGATTGTGTGATTGTGGTTGTGTGATTGTGACTGTGTGATTGTGTGAGTGTGTGATTGTGTGATTGTGTGATTGTGTGATTGTGTGGTTGTGTGACTGTGTGATTGTGTGATTGTGTGATTGTGTGATTGTGTAATTGTGATTGTGTGATTGTGTGATTGTGTGATTGTGTGATTGTGCGATTGTGTGATTGTGTGATTGTGTGATTGTGTGACTGTGTGATTGTGTGATTGTGTGATTGTGTGATTGTGTGATTGTGTGATTGTGTGATTGTGTGATTGTGAGATTGTGTGATAGTGTGATTGTGTGATTGTGTGATTGTGATTGTGATTGTGATTGTGTGATTGTGATTGTGTGATTGAGTGATTGTGTGCTTGTGTGATTGTATACTTGTGTGATTGTCTGATTGTGTGATTGTGCGATTGTGTGCTTGTGTGATTGTGTGATTGTGTGATTGCGTGATTGTGGGATTGTGTGACTGTGTGATTGTGTGATTGTGTGATTGTGTGAGTGTGTGATTGTGTGATTTAGTGATTGTGTGCTTGTGTGATTGTGTGGTTGTGTGGTTGTGTGATTGTGTGATTGTGTGATTGTGTGGTTGTGTGATTGTGTGATTGTGTGATTGTGTGATTGTGTGATTTTGTGATTGTATGATTGTGTGATTGTGTGGTTGTGTGATTGTGTGATTGTGTGATTGTGTGATTGTGTGATTGTGTGATTGTGTGATTGTGTGATTGTGTGATTGTGACTGTGTGATTGTGTGAGTGTGTGATTGTGTGATTGAGTGATTGTGTGCTTGTGTGAATGTGTGATTGTGTGATTGTGTGATTGTGTGATTGTGTAATTGTGTGATTGTGTGATTGGGTGATTGTGTGATTGCGTGATTGTGTGATTGTGTGACTGTGTGATTGTGTGATTGTGTGATTGTGTGAGTGTGTGATTGTGTGATTGTGTGATTGAGTGATTGTGTGCTTGTGTGATTGTATACTTGTGTGATTGTCTGATTGTGTGATTGTGCGATTGTGTGATTGTGTGATTGTGTGATTGTGTGATTGTGTGATTGTGTGATTGTGTGATTGTGTGATTGTGTGATTGTGTGATTGTGTGATTGTGTGATTGTGTGATTGTGTGATTGTGTGGTTGTGCGATCGTGATTGTGTGATCGTGATTGTCTGATCGTGATTGCGTGATCGTGATTGTGTGATCGTGATTGTGCGATTGCGTGCTTGTGACTGTGTGATCGTGTGATTGTGACTGTGTGATTGTGTGAGTGTGTGATTGTGTGATTGAGCGATTGTGTGATTGTGTGATTGTGTGACTGTGTGATTGTGTGATTGTGTGATTGTGTGATTGTGTGATTGTGTGATTGTGTGATTGTGAGATTGTGTGATAGTGTGATTGTGTGACTGTGTGATTGTGATTGTGATTGTGTGATTGTGATTGTGTGATTGAGTGATTGTGTGCTTGTGTGATTGTATACTTGTGTGATTGTCTGATTGTGTGATTGTGCGATTGTGTGCATGTGTGATTGTGTGATTGTGTGATTGCGTGATTGTGGGATTGTGTGACTGTGTGATTGTGTGATTGTGTGATTGTGTGAGTGTGTGATTGTGTGATTTAGTGATTGTGTGCTTGTGTGATTGTGTGGTTGTGTGATTGTGTTATTGTGTGATTGTGTGATTGTGTGATTGTGTGATTGTGTGATTGTGACTGTGATTGTGTGATTGTGATTGTGTGATTGTGGTTGTGTGATTGTGACTGTGTGATTGTGTGAGTGTGTGATTGTGTGATTGTGTGATTGTGTGATTGTGTGGTTGTGTGATTGTGTGATTGTGTAATTGTGTGATTGTGTGATTTTGTGATTGTGTGATTGTGTGATTGGGTGATTGTGTGATTGCGTGATTGTGTGATCGTGTGATTGTGTTATTGTGTGATTGTGTGATTGTGTGATTGTGTGATTGTGTGAGTGTGTGATTGTGTGATTGTGTGACTGTGTGATTGTGTGGTTGTGTGATTGTGTGAGTGTGTGATTGTGTGATTGAGTGATTGTGTGCTTGTGTGATTGTGTGGTTGTGTGATTGTGTTATTGTGTGATTGTGTGATTGTGTGATTGTGTGATTGTGTGAGTGTGTGATTGTGTGATTGTGTGACTGTGTGATTGTGTGGTTGTGTGATTGTGTGATTGTGTGATTGTGTGATTTTGTGATTGTATGATTGTGTGATTGTGTGGTTGTGTGATTGTGTGATTGTGTGATTGTGTGGTTGTGTGATTGTGTGATTGTGTGATTGTGTGATTGTGTGATTGTGTGATTTCGTGATTGTATGATTGTGTGATTGTGTGGTTGTGTGATTGTGCGATTGTGTGATTGTGTGATTGTGTGATTGTGTGATTGTGACTGTGTGATTGTGTGAGTGTGTGATTGTGTGATTGAGTGATTGTGTGCTTGTGTGAATGTGTGGTTGTGTGGTTGTATGATTGTGTGATTGTGTGATTGTGTGATTGTGTAATTGTGTGATTGTGTGATTGGGTGATTGTGTGATTGCGTGATTGTGTGATTGTGTGACTGTGTGATTGTGTGATTGTGTGATTGTGTGAGTGTGTGATTGTGTGATTGTGTGATTGAGTGATTGTGTGCTTGTGTGATTGTATACTTGTGTGATTGTCTGATTGTGTGATTGTGCGATTGTGTGATTGTGTGATTGTGTGATTGTGTGATTGTGTGATTGTGTGATTGTGTGATTGTGTGATTGTGTGATTGTGTGATTGTGTGATTGTGTGATTGTGTGATTGTGTGATTGTGTGATTGTGTGATTGTGTGATTGTGTGATTGTGTGGTTGTGCGATCGTGATTGTGTGATCGTGATTGTCTGATCGTGATTGCGTGATCGTGATTGTGTGATCGTGATTGTGCGATTGCGTGCTTGTGACTGTGTGATCGTGTGATTGTGACTGTGTGATTGTGTGAGTGTGTGATTGTGTGATTGAGCGATTGTGTGATTGTGTGATTGTGTGATTGTGTGGTTGTGTGATTGTGTGATTGTGTGGTTGTGTGATTGTGTGATTGTGTGATTGTGTGATTGTGTGATTGTGTGATTGTGTGGTTGTGCGATCGTGATTGTGTGATCGTGATTGTCTGATCGTGATTGCGTGATCGTGATTGTGTGATCGTGATTGTGCGATTGCGTTCTTGTGACTGTGTGATTGTGTGAGTGTGTGATTGTGTGATTGAGCGATTGTGTGATTGTGTGATTGTGTGGTTGTGTGATTGTGTGATTGTGTGGTTGTGTGACCGTGATTGTGTGACCGTGATTGTGTGATCGTGATTGTGTGATCGTGATTGTGGGTCCGTGATTGAGTGACCGTGATTGTGTGACCGTGATTGTGTGACCGTGATAGTGTGACCGTGAATGTGTGATCGCGTGATTGTGATTGCGTGATTGTGATTGCGTGATTGTGATTGCGTGATTGTGATTGCGTGATTGTGATTGCGTGATTGTGATTGCGTGATTGTGATTGCGTGATTGTGATTGCGTGATTGCGTGATTGTGTAACTGTGTGATTGTGTGATGGTGTGATTGTGTGAATGTGTGATTGTGTGATCGTGTGATTGTGTGATCGTGTGATCGCGTGATCGTGTGATTGTGTGATTGTGTGATTTTGCGATTGTGTGATTGTGTGATTGTGTGATTGTGTGAGTGTGTGATTGTGTGATTGCGTGATTGTGTGCTTGTGTGATTGTGTGGTTGTGTGATTGTGTGATTAGGTGATTGTGTGATTGTGTGAGTGTGTGATTATGTGATTGTGTGATTGTGTGATTGTGTGATTGTGTAATTGTGATTGTGCGATTGTGTGATTGTGTGATTGTGTGATTGTGTAATTGTGATTGTGTGATTGTGTGATTGTGTGATTGTGTGATTGTGTGATTGTGTGATTATGTGATTGTGTGATTGTGTGATTGTGTGATTGTGTGATTGTGTGGTTGTGCGATCGTGATTGTGTGATCGTGATTGTCTGATCGTGATTGTGTGATCGTGATTGTGTGATCGTGATTGTGCGAATGCGTGCTTGTGACTGTGTGATTGTGTGACTGTGTGATTGTGTGATTGTGACTGTGTGATTGTGTGAGTGTGTGATTGTGTGATTGAGCGATTGTGTGATTGTGTGATTGTGTGATTGTGTGATTGTGTGATAGTGTGATTGTGTGATTGTGTGATTGTGTGATTGTGTGATTGTGTGATTGTGTGATTGTGTGATTGTGTGATTGTGTGATTGCGTGATTGTGTGCTTGTGTGATTGTGTGGTTGTGTGATTGTGTGATTAGGTGATTGTGTGATTGTGTGATTGTGTGATTGTGTGATTGTGTGATTGTGTGATTGTGTGATTGTGTAATTGTGATTGTGTGATTGTGTGATTGTGTGATTGTGTGATTGTGCGATTGTGTGATTGTGTGATTGTGTGATTGTGTGATTGTGTGACTGTGTGATTGTGTGATTGTGTGATTGTGTGATTGTGTGATTGTGTGATTGTGTGATTGTGAGATTGTGTGATAGTGTGATTGTGTGATTGTGTGATTGTGATTGTGATTGTGTGATTGTGATTGTGTGATTGAGTGATTGTGTGCTTGTGTGATTGTATACTTGTGTGATTGTCTGATTGTGTGATTGTGCGATTGTGTGCTTGTGTGATTGTGTGATTGTGTGATTGCGTGATTGTGTGATTGTGTGACTGTGTGATTGTGTGATTGTGTGATTGTGTGAGTGTGTGATTGTGTGATTGAGTGATTGTGTGCTTGTGTGATTGTGTGGTTGTGTGATTGTGTGATTGTGTGATTGTGTGATTGTGATTGTGATTGTGTGATTGTGATTGTGTGATTGTGGTTGTGTGATTGTGATTGTGTGATTGCGACTGTGTGATTGTGTGAGTGTGTGATTGTGTGATTGTGTGATTGTGTGATTATGTGGTTGTGTGATTGTGTGATTGTGTAATTGTGTGATTGTGTGATTTTGTGATTGTGTGATTGTGTGATTGTGTGGTTGTGTGATTGTGTGATTGTGTGATTGTGACTGTGTGATTGTGTGAGTGTGTGATTGTGTGATTGAGTGATTGTGTGCTTGTGTGATTGTGTGGTTGTGTGGTTGTGTGATTGTGTGATTGTGTGATTGTGTGATTGTGTGATTGTGTGATTGGGTGATTGTGTGATTGCGTGATTGTGTGATTGTGTGACTGTGTGATTGTGTGATTGTGTGATTGTGTGAGTGTGTGATTGTGTGATTGTGTGATTGAGTGATTGTGTGCTTGTGTGATTGTATACTTGTGTGATTGTCTGATGGTGTGATTGTGCGATTGTGTGATTGTGTGACTGTGTGATTGTGTGATTGTGTGATTGTGTGATTGTGTGATTGTGATTGTGATTGTGTGATTGTGATTGTGTGATTGTGGTTGTGTGATTGTGATTGTGTGATTGTGACTGTGTGATTGTGTGATTGTGTGATTGTGTGAGTGTGTGATTGTGTGATTGCGTGATTGTGTGCTTGTGTGATTGTGTGGTTGTGTGATTGTGTGATTAGGTGATTGTGTGATTGTGTGATTGTGTGATTATGTGATTGTGTGATTGTGTGATTGTGTGATTGTGTAATTGTGATTGTGCGATTGTGTGATTGTGTGATTGTGTGATTGTGTAATTGTGATTGTGCGATTGTGATTGTGTGACTGTGTGATTGTGTGATTGTGTGATTGTGTGATTGTGTGATTGTGTGATTGTGTGATTGTGAGATTGTGTGATAGTGTGATTGTGTGATTGTGTGATTGTGATTGTGATTGTGTGATTGTGATTGTGTGATTGAGTGATTGTGTGCTTGTGTGATTGTATACTTGTGTGATTGTCTGATTGTGTGATTGTGCGATTGTGTGCTTGTGTGATTGTGTGATTGTGTGATTGCGTGATTGTGTGATTGTGTGACTGTGTGATTGTGTGATTGTGTGATTGTGTGAGTGTGTGATTGTGTGATTGAGTGATTGTGTGCTTGTGTGATTGTGTGGTTGTGTGATTGTGTTATTGTGTGATTGTGTGATTGTGTGATTGTGTGATTGTGTGATTGTGATTGTGATTGTGTGATTGTGATTGTGTGATTGTGGTTGTGTGATTGTGATTGTGTGATTGTGACTGTGTGATTGCGTGAGTGTGTAATTGTGTGATTGCGTGAGTGTGTAATTGTGTGATTGTGTGATTGTGTGATTATGCGGTTGGGTGATTGTGTGATTGTGTAATTGTGTGATTGTGTGATTTTGTGATTGTGTGATTGTGTGATTGTGTGGTTGTGTGATTGTGTGATTGTGTGATTGTGTGATTGTGTGATTGTGACTGTGTGATTGTGTGAGTGTGTGATTGTGTGATTGAGTGATTGTGTGCTTGTGTGATTGTGTGGTTGTGTGGTTGTGTGATTGTGTGATTGTGTGATTGTGTGATTGTGTGATTGTGTGATTGGGTGATTGTGTGATTGCGTGATTGTGTGATTGTGTGACTGTGTGCTTGTGTGATTGTGTGATTGTGTGAGTGTGTGATTGTGTGATTGTGTGATTGAGTGATTGTGTGCTTGTGTGATTGTATACTTGTGTGATTGTGCGATTGTGTGATTGTGTGACTGTGTGATTGTGTGATTGTGTGATTGTGTGATTGTGTGATTGTGATTGTGATTGTGTGATTGTGATTGTGTGATTGTGGTTGTGTGATTGTGATTGTGTGATTGTGACTGTGTGATTGTGTGAGTGTGTGATTGTGTGATTGTGACTGTGTGATTGTGTGAGTGTGTGATTGTGTGATTGAGTGATTGTGTGCTTGTGTGATTGTGTGGTTGTGTGGCTGTGTGATTGTGTGATTGTGTGATTGTGTGATTGTGATTGTGATTGTGTGATTGTGATTGTGTGATTGTGGTTGTGTGATTGTGATTGTGTGATTGTGACTGTGTGATTGTGTGAGTGTGTGATTGTGTGATTGTGTGATTGTGTGATTGTGTGGTTGTGTGATTGTGTGATTGTGTGATTGTGTGATTTTGTGATTGTGTGATTGTGTGATTGTGTGGTTGTGTGATTGTGTGATTGTGTGATTGTGTGATTGTGTGATTGTGTGATTGTGACTGTGTGATTGTGTGAGTGTGTGATTGTGTGATTGAGTGATTGTGTGCTTGTGTGATTGTGTGGTTGTGTGGTTGTGTGATTGTGTGACTGTGTGATTGTGTGGTTGTGTGGTTGTGTGATTGTGTGATTGTGTGATTGTGTGATTGAGTGATTGTGTGCTTGTGTGATTGTGTGGTTGTGTGATTGTGTTATTGTGTGATTGTGTGATTGTGTGATTGTGTGATTGTGATTGTGATTGTGTGATTGTGATTGTGTGATTGTGGTTGTGTGATTGTGATTGTGTGATTGTGACTGTGTGATTGTGTGAGTGTGTGATTGTGTGATTGTGTGATTGTGTGGTTGTGTGATTGTGTGATTGTGTGATTGTGTGATTTTGTGATTGTGTGATTGTGTGATTGTGTGGTTGTGTGATTGTGTGATTGTGTGATTGTGTGATTGTGTGATTGTGTGATTGTGACTGTGTGATTGTGTGAGTGTGTGATTGTGTGATTGAGTGATTGTGTGCTTGTGTGATTGTGTGGTTGTGTGGTTGTGTGATTGTGTGACTGTGTGATTGTGTGATTGTGTGATTGTGTGATTGTGTGATTGTGTGACTGTGTGATTGTGTGATTGTGACTGTGTGATTGTGTGAGTGTGTGATTGTGTGATTGAGCGATTGTGTGATTGTGTGATTGTGTGATTGTGTGATTGTGTGATAGTGTGATTGTGTGATTGTGTGATTGTGTGATTGGGTGATTGTGTGATTGCGTGATTGTGTGATTGTGTGACTGTGTGATTGTGTGATTGTGTGATTGTGTGAGTGTGTGATTGTGTGATTGTGTGATTGAGTGATTGTGTGCTTGTGTGATTGTATACTTGTGTGATTGTCTGATGGTGTGATTGTGCGATTGTGTGATTGTGTGACTGTGTGATTGTGTGATTGTGTGATTGTGTGATTGTGTGATTGTGATTGTGATTGTGTGATTGTGATTGTGTGATTGTGGTTGTGTGATTGTGATTGTGTGATTGTGACTGTGTGATTGTGTGATTGTGTGATTGTGTGAGTGTGTGATTGTGTGATTGCGTGATTGTGTGCTTGTGTGATTGTGTGGTTGTGTGATTGTGTGATTAGGTGATTGTGTGATTGTGTGATTGTGTGATTATGTGATTGTGTGATTGTGTGATTGTGTGATTGTGTAATTGTGATTGTGCGATTGTGTGATTGTGTGATTGTGTGATTGTGTAATTGTGATTGTGCGATTGTGATTGCGTGATTGTGTGATTGTGTGATTGTGTGATTGTGTGATTATGTGATTGTGTGATTGTGTGATTGTGTGATTGTGTGGTTGTGCGATCGTGATTGTGTGATCGTGATTGTCTGATCGTGATTGTGTGATCGTGATTGTGTGATCGTGATTGTGCGAATGCGTGCTTGTGACTGTGTGATTGTGTGACTGTGTGATTGTGTGATTGTGATGGTGTGATTGTGTGAGTGTGTGATTGTGTGATTGAGCGATTGTGTGATTGTGTGATTGTGTGGTTGTGTGATTGTGTGATTGTGTGATAGTTTGATTGTGTGATTGTGTGATTGTGTGATTGTGTGATTGTGTGATTGTGTGATTGTGTGATTGTGTGATTGTGTGATTGCGTGATTGTGTGCTTGTGTGATTGTGTGGTTGTGTGATTGTGTGATTAGGTGATTGTGTGATTGTGTGATTGTGTGATTGTGTGATTGTGTGATTGTGTGATTGTGTGATTGTGTAATTGTGATTGTGTGATTGTGTGATTGTGTGATTGTGTGATTGTGCGATTGTGTGATTGTGTGATTGTGTGATTGTGTGATTGTGTGACTGTGTGATTGTGTGATTGTGTGATTGTGTGATTGTGTGATTGTGTGATTGTGTGATTGTGAGATTGTGTGATAGTGTGATTGTGTGATTGTGTGATTGTGATTGTGATTGTGTGATTGTGATTGTGTGATTGAGTGATTGTGTGCTTGTGTGATTGTATACTTGTGTGATTGTCTGATTGTGTGATTGTGCGATTGTGTGCTTGTGTGATTGTGTGATTGTGTGATTGCGTGATTGTGTGATTGTGTGACTGTGTGATTGTGTGATTGTGTGATTGTGTGAGTGTGTGATTGTGTGATTGAGTGATTGTGTGCTTGTGTGATTGTGTGGTTGTGTGATTGTGTTATTGTGTGATTGTGTGATTGTGTGATTGTGTGATTGTGTGATTGTGTGATTGTGATTGTGATTGTGTGATTGTGATTGTGTGATTGTGGTTGTGTGATTGTGATTGTGTGATTGTGACTGTGTGATTGTGTGAGTGTGTAATTGTGTGATTGTGTGATTGTGTGATTATGCGGTTGGGTGATTGTGTGATTGTGTAATTGTGTGATTGTGTGATTTTGTGATTGTGTGATTGTGTGATTGTGTGGTTGTGTGATTGTGTGATTGTGTGATTGTGTGATTGTGTGATTGTGACTGTGTGATTGTGTGAGTGTGTGATTGTGTGATTGAGTGATTGTGTGCTTGTGTGATTGTGTGGTTGTGTGGTTGTGTGATTGTGTGATTGTGTGATTGTGTGATTGTGTGATTGTGTGATTGGGTGATTGTGTGATTGCGTGATTGTGTGATTGTGTGACTGTGTGCTTGTGTGATTGTGTGATTGTGTGAGTGTGTGATTGTGTGATTGTGTGATTGAGTGATTGTGTGCTTGTGTGATTGTATACTTGTGTGATTGTGCGATTGTGTGATTGTGTGACTGTGTGATTGTGTGATTGTGTGATTGTGTGATTGTGTGATTGTGTGATTGTGATTGTGATTGTGTGATTGTGATTGTGTGATTGTGGTTGTGTGATTGTGATTGTGTGATTGTGACTGTGTGATTGTGTGAGTGTGTGATTGTGTGATTGTGACTGTGTGATTGTGTGAGTGTGTGATTGTGTGATTGAGTGATTGTGTGCTTGTGTGATTGTGTGGTTGTGTGGCTGTGTGATTGTGTGATTGTGTGATTGTGTGATTGTGATTGTGATTGTGTGATTGTGATTGTGTGATTGTGGTTGTGTGATTGTGATTGTGTGATTGTGACTGTGTGATTGTGTGAGTGTGTGATTGTGTGATTGTGTGATTGTGTGATTGTGTGGTTGTGTGATTGTGTGATTGTGTGATTGTGTGATTTTGTGATTGTGTGATTGTGTGATTGTGTGGTTGTGTGATTGTGTGATTGTGTGATTGTGTGATTGTGTGATTGTGTGATTGTGACTGTGTGATTGTGTGAGTGTGTGATTGTGTGATTGAGTGATTGTGTGCTTGTGTGATTGTGTGGTTGTGTGGTTGTGTGATTGTGTGACTGTGTGATTGTGTGATTGTGTGATTGTGTGATTGTGTGATTGGGTGATTGTGTGATTGCGTGATTGTGTGATTGTGTGACTGTGTGATAGTGTGATTGTGTGATTGTGTGATTGTGATTGTGATTGTGTGATTGTGATTGTGTGATTGAATGATTGTGTGCTTGTGTGATTGTATACTTGTGTGATTGTCTGATTGTGTGATTGTGCGATTGTGTGCTTGTGTGATTGTGTGATTGTGTGATTGCGTGATTGTGTGATTGTGTGACTGTGTGATTGTGTGATTGTGTGATTGTGTGATTGTGTGAGTGTGTGATTGTGTGATTGAGTGATTGTGTGCTTGTGTGATTGTGTGGTTGTGTGATTGTGTTATTGTGTGATTGTGTGATTGTGTGATTGTGTGATTGTGTGATTGTGTGATTGTGACTGTGATTGTGTGATTGTGATTGTGTGATTGTGGTTGTGTGATTGTGATCGTGTGATTGTGACTGTGTGATTGTGTGAGTGTGTGATTGTGTGATTGTGTGATTGTGTGATTGTGTGGTTGTGTGATTGTGTGATTGTGTAATTGTGTGATTGTGTGATTTTGTGATTGTGTGATTGTGTGATTGGGTGATTGTGTGATTGCGTGATTGTGTGATTGTGTGATTGTGTTATTGTGTGATTGTGTGATTGTGTGTTTGTGTGATTGTGTGAGTGTGTGATTGTGTGATTGTGTGACTGTGTGATTGTGTGGTTGTGTGATTGTGTGAGTGTGTGAGTGTGTGATTGTGTGATTGTGTGCTTGTGTGATTGTGTGGTTGTGTGATTGTGTTATTGTGTGATTGTGTGATTGTGTGATTGTGTGATTGTGTGAGTGTGTGATTGTGTGATTGTGTGACTGTGTGATTGTGTGGTTGTGTGATTGTGTGATTGTGTGATTGTGTGATTTTGTGATTGTATGATTGTGTGATTGTGTGGTTGTGTGATTGTGTGATTGTGTGATTGTGTGGTTGTGTGATTGTGTGATTGTGTGATTGTGTGATTGTGTGATTTTGTGATTGTATGATTGTGTGATTGTGTGGTTGTGTGATTGTGTGATTGTGTGATTGTGTGATTGTGTGATTGTGTGATTGTGACTGTGTGATTGTGTGAGTGTGTGATTGTGTGATTGAGTGATTGTGTGCTTGTGTGAATGTGTGGTTGTGTGGTTGTGTGATTGTGTGATTGTGTGATTGTGTGATTGTGTAATTGTGTGATTGTGTGATTGGGTGATTGTGTGATTGCGTGATTGTGTGATTGTGTGACTGTGTGATTGTGTGATTGTGTGATTGTGTGAGTGTGTGATTGTGTGATTGTGTGATTGAGTGATTGTGTGCTTGTGTGATTGTATACTTGTGTGATTGTCTGATTGTGTGATTGTGCGATTGTGTGATTGTGTGATTGTGTGATTGTGTGATTGTGTGATTGTGTGATTGTGTGATTGTGTGATTGTGTGATTGTGTGATTGTGTGATTGTGTGGTTGTGCGATCGTGATTGTGTGATCGTGATTGTCTGATCGTGATTGCGTGATCGTGATTGTGTGATCGTGATTGTGCGATTGCGTGCTTGTGACTGTGTGATTGTGTGACTGTGTGATTGTGTGATTGTGACTGTGTGATTGTGTGAGTGTGTGATTGTGTGATTGAGCGATTGTGTGATTGTGTGATTGTGTGGTTGTGTGATTGTGTGATTGTGTGATTGTGTGATTGTGTGATTGTGTGATTGTGTGGTTGTGCGATCGTGATTGTGTGATCGTGATTGTCTGATCGTGATTGCGTGATCGTGATTGTGTGATCGTGATTGTGCGATTGCGTGCTTGTGACTGTGTGATTGTGTGACTGTGTGATTGTGTGATTGTGACTGTGTGATTGTGTGAGTGTGTGATTGTGTGATTGAGCGATTGTGTGATTGTGTGATTGTGTGGTTGTGTGATTGTGTGATTATGTGGTTGTGTGACCGTGATTGTGTGACCGTGATTGTGTGATCGTGATTGTGTGATCGTGATTGTGGGTCCGTGATTGAGTGACCGTGATTGTGTGACCGTGATAGTGTGACCGTGAATGTGTGATTGCGTGATTGTGATTGCGTGATTGTGATTGCGTGATTGTGATTGCGTGATTGTGATTGCGTGATTGTGATTGCGTGATTGTGATTGCGTGATTGTGATTGCGTGATTGTGATTGCGTGATTGTGATTGCGTGATTGCGTGATTGTGTAACTGTGTGATTGTGTGATGGTGTGATTGTGTGAATGTGTGATTGTGTGATCGTGTGATTGTGTGATCGTGTGATCGTGTGATCGTGTGATTGTGTGATTGTGTGATTTTGCGATTGTGTGATTGTGTGATTGTGTGATTGTGTGATTGTGTGAGTGTGTGATTGTGTGATTGCGTGATTGTGTGCTTGTGTGATTGTGTGGTTGTGTGATTGTGTGATTAGGTGATTGTGTGATTGTGTGATTGTGTGATTATGTGATTGTGTGATTGTGTGATTGTGTGATTGTGTGATTGTGTAATTGTGATTGTGCGATTGTGTGATTGTGTGATTGTGTGATTGTGTAATTGTGATTGTGCGATTGTGATTGTGTGATTGTGTGATTGTGTGATTGTGTGATTGTGTGATTATGTGATTGTGTGATTGTGTGATTGTGTGATTGTGTGGTTGTGCGATCGTGATTGTGTGATCGTGATTGTCTGATCGTGATTGTGTGATCGTGATTGTGTGATCGTGATTGTGCGATTGCGTGCTTGTGACTGTGTGATTGTGTGACTGTGTGATTGTGTGATTGTGACTGTGTGATTGTGTGAGTGTGTGATTGTGTGATTGAGCGATTGTGTGATTGTGTGATTGTGTGGTTGTGTGATTGTGTGATTGTGTGATAGTGTGATTGTGTGATTGTGTGATTGTGTGATTGTGTGATTGTGTGATTGTGTGATTGTGTGATTGTGTGATTGTGTGATTGCGTGATTGTGTGCTTGTGTGATTGTGTGGTTGTGTGATTGTGTGATTAGGTGATTGTGTGATTGTGTGATTGTGTGATTGTGTGATTGTGTGATTGTGTGACTGTGTGATTGTGTGATTGTGTGATTGTGTGATTGTGTAATTGTGATTGTGTGATTGTGTGATTGTGTGATTGTGTGATTGTGCGATTGTGTGATTGTGTGATTGTGTGATTGTGTGACTGTGTGATTGTGTGATTGTGTGATTGTGTGATTGTGTGATTGTGTGATTGTGTGATTGTGAGATTGTGTGATAGTGTGATTGTGTGATTGTGTGATTGTGATTGTGATTGTGTGATTGTGATTGTGTGATTGAGTGATTGTGTGCTTGTGTGATTGTATACTTGTGTGATTGTCTGATTGTGTGATTGTGCGATTGTGTGCTTGTGTGATTGTGTGATTGTGTGATTGCGTGATTGTGGGATTGTGTGACTGTGTGATTGTGTGATTGTGTGATTGTGTGAGTGTGTGATTGTGTGATTTAGTGATTGTGTGCTTGTGTGATTGTGTGGTTGTGTGATTGTGTTATTGTGTGATTGTGTGATTGTGTATTGTGTGATTGTGACTGTGATTGTGTGATTGTGATTGTGTGATTGTGGTTGTGTGATTGTGACTGTGTGATTGTGTGAGTGTGTGATTGTGTGATTGTGTGATTGTGTGATTGTGTGGTTGTGTGATTGTGTGATTGTGTAATTGTGTGATTGTGTGATTTTGTGATTGTGTGATTGTGTGATTGGGTGATTGTGTGATTGCGTGATTGTGTGATTGTGTGATTGTGTTATTGTGTGATTGTGTGATTGTGTGATTGTGTGATTGTGTGAGTGTGTGATTGTGTGATTGTGTGACTGTGTGATTGTGTGGTTGTGTGATTGTGTGAGTGTGTGATTGTGTGATTGAGTGATTGTGTGCTTGTGTGATTGTGTGGTTGTGTGATTGTGTTATTGTGTGATTTTGCGATTGTGTGATTGTGTGATTGTGTGATTGTGTGAGTGTGTGATTGTGTGATTGCGTGATTGTGTGCGTGTGTGATTGTGTGGTTGTGTGATTGTGTGATTAAGTGATTGTGTGATTGTGTGATTGTGTGATTATGTGATTGTGTGATTGTGTGATTGTGTGATTGTGTAATTGTGATTGTGCGATTGTGTGATTGTGTGATTGTGTGATTGTGTAATTGTGATTGTGCGATTGTGATTGTGTGATTGTGTGATTGTGTGATTGTGTGATTATGTGATTGTGTGATTGTGTGATTGTGTGATTGTGTGGTTGTGCGATCGTGATTGTGTGATCGTGATTGTCTGATCGTGATTGTGTGATCGTGATTGTGTGATCGTGATTGTGCGAATGCGTGCTTGTGACTGTGTGATTGTGTGACTGTGTGATTGTGTGATTGTGACTGTGTGATTGTGTGAGTGTGTGATTGTGTGATTGAGCGATTGTGTGATTGTGTGATTGTGTGGTTGTGTGATTGTGTGATTGTGTGATAGTGTGATTGTGTGATTGTGTGATTGTGTGATTGTGTGATTGTGTGATTGTGTGATTGTGTGATTGTGTGATTGTGTGATTGCGTGATTGTGTGCTTGTGTGATTGTGTGGTTGTGTGCTTGTGTGATTGTGTGGTTGTGTGGTTGTGTGATTGTGTGATTGTGTGATTGTGTGATTGTGTGATTGTGTGATTGGGTGATTGTGTGATTGCGTGATTGTGTGATTGTGTGACTGTGTGATTGTGTGATTGTGTGATTGTGTGAGTGTGTGATTGTGTGATTGTGTGATTGAGTGATTGTGTGCTTGTGTGATTGTATACTTGTGTGATTGTCTGATTGTGTGATTGTGCGATTGTGTGATTGTGTGACTGTGTGATTGTGTGATTGTGTGATTGTGTGATTGTGTGATTGTGATTGTGATTGTGTGATTGTGATTGTGTGATTGTGGTTGTGTGATTGTGATTGTGTGATTGTGACTGTGTGATTGTGTGAGTGTGTGATTGTGTGATTGTGACTGTGTGATTGTGTGAGTGTGTGATTGTGTGATTGAGTGATTGTGTGCTTGTGTGATTGTGTGGTTGTGTGGCTGTGTGATTGTGTGATTGTGTGATTGTGTGATTGTGATTGTGATTGTGTGATTGTGATTGTGTGATTGTGGTTGTGTGATTGTGATTGTGTGATTGTGACTGTGTGATTGTGTGAGTGTGTGATTGTGTGATTGTGTGATTGTGTGATTGTGTGGTTGTGTGATTGTGTGATTGTGTGATTGTGTGATTTTGTGATTGTGTGATTGTGTGATTGTGTGGTTGTGTGATTGTGTGATTGTGTGATTGTGTGATTGTGTGATTGTGACTGTGTGATTGTGTGAGTGTGTGATTGTGTGATTGAGTGATTGTGTGCTTGTGTGATTGTGTGGTTGTGTGGTTGTGTGATTGTGTGACTGTGTGATTGTGTGGTTGTGTGGTTGTGTGATTGTGTGATTGTGTGATTGTGTGATTGTGTGAATGAGTGATTGTGTGCTTGTGTGATTGTGTGGTTGTGTGATTGTGTTATTGTGTGATTGTGTGATTGTGTGATTGTGTGATTGTGATTGTGATTGTGTGATTGTGATTGTGTGATTGTGGTTGTGTGATTGTGATTGTGTGATTGTGACTGTGTGATTGTGTGAGTGTGTGATTGTGTGATTGTGTGATTGTGTGATTGTGTGGTTGTGTGATTGTGTGATTGTGTGATTGTGTGATTTTGTGATTGTGTGATTGTGTGATTGTGTGGTTGTGTGATTGTGTGATTGTGTGATTGTGTGATTGTGTGATTGTGTGATTGTGACTGTGTGATTGTGTGAGTGTGTGATTGTGTGATTGAGTGATTGTGTGCTTGTGTGATTGTGTGGTTGTGTGGTTGTGTGATTGTGTGACTGTGTGATTGTGTGATTGTGTGATTGTGTGATTGTGTGATTGGGTGATTGTGTGATTGCGTGATTGTGTGATTGTGTGACTGTGTGATTGTGTGATTGTGTGATTGTGTGAGTGTGTGATTGTGTGATTGTGTGATTGAGTGATTGTGTGCTTGTGTGATTGTGCGATTGTGTGCTTGTGTGATTGTGTGATTGTGTGATTGCGTGATTGTGTGATTGTGTGACTGTGTGATTGTGTGATTGTGTGATTGTGTGAGTGTGTGATTGTGTGATTGAGTGATTGTGTGCTTGTGTGATTGTGTGGTTGTGTGATTGTGTTATTGTGTGATTGTGTAATTTTGTGATTGTGTGATTGTGTGATGGTGTGACTGTGATTGTGATTGTGTGATTGTGATTGTGTGATTGTGGTTGTGTGATTGTGATTGTGTGATTGTGACTGTGTGATTGTGTGAGTGTGTGATTGTGTGATTGTGTGATTGTGTGATTGTGTGGTTGTGTGATTGTGTGATTGTGTGATTGTGTGATTTTGTGATTGTGTGATTGTGTGATTGTGTGGTTGTGTGATTGTGTGATTGTGTGATTGTGATTGTGATTGTGTGATTGTGATTGTGTGATTGTGGTTGTGTGATTGTGATTGTGTGATTGTGACTGTGTGATTGTGTGATTGTGTGATTGTGTGAGTGTGTGATTGTGTGATTGCGTGATTGTGTGCTTGTGTGATTGTGTGGTTGTGTGATTGTGTGATTAGGTGATTGTGTGATTGTGTGATTGTGTGATTATGTGATTGTGTGATTGTGTGATTGTGTGATTGTGTAATTGTGATTGTGCGATTGTGTGATTGTGTGATTGTGTGATTGTGTAATTGTGATTGTGCGATTGTGATTGTGTGATTGTGTGATTGTGTGATTGTGTGATTGTGTGATTATGTGATTGTGTGATTGTGTGATTGTGTGATTGTGTGGTTGTGCGATCGTGATTGTGTGATCGTGATTGTCTGATCGTGATTGTGTGATCGTGATTGTGTGATCGTGATTGTGCGAATGCGTGCTTGTGACTGTGTGATTGTGTGACTGTGTGATTGTGTGATTGTGATGGTGTGATTGTGTGAGTGTGTGATTGTGTGATTGAGCGATTGTGTGATTGTGTGATTGTGTGGTTGTGTGATTGTGTGATTGTGTGATAGTGTGATTGTGCGATTGTGTGATTGTGTGATTGTGTGATTGTGTGATTGTGTGATTGTGTGATTGTGTGATTGTGTGATTGCGTGATTGTGTGCTTGTGTGATTGTGTGGTTGTGTGATTGTGTGATTAGGTGATTGTGTGATTGTGTGATTGTGTGATTGTGTGATTGTGTGATTGTGTGATTGTGTGATTGTGTAATTGTGATTGTGTGATTGTGTGATTGTGTGATTGTGTGATTGTGCGATTGTGTGATTGTGTGATTGTGTGATTGTGTGATTGTGTGACTGTGTGATTGTGTGATTGTGTGATTGTGTGATTGTGTGATTGTGTGATTGTGTGATTGTGAGATTGTGTGATAGTGTGATTGTGTGATTGTGTGATTGTGATTGTGATTGTGTGATTGTGATTGTGTGATTGAGTGATTGTGTGCTTGTGTGATTGTATACTTGTGTGATTGTCTGATTGTGTGATTGTGGGATTGTGTGCTTGTGTGATTGTGTGATTGTGTGATTGCGTGATTGTGTGATTGTGTGACTGTGTGATTGTGTGATTGTGTGATTGTGTGAGTGTGTGATTGTGTGATTGAGTGATTGTGTGCTTGTGTGATTGTGTGGTTGTGTGATTGTGTTATTGTGTGATTGTGTGATTGTGTGATTGTGTGATTGTGTGATTGTGATTGTGATTGTGTGATTGTGATTGTGTGATTGTGGTTGTGTGATTGTGATTGTGTGATTGTGACTGTGTGATTGTGTGAGTGTGTGATTGTGTGATTGTGTGATTGTGTGATTATGTGGTTGTGTGATTGTGTGATTGTGTAATTGTGTGATTGTGTGATTTTGTGATTGTGTGATTGTGTGATTGTGTGGTTGTGTGATTGTGTGATTGTGTGATTGTGTGATTGTGTGATTGTGACTGTGTGATTGTGTGAGTGTGTGATTGTGTGATTGAGTGATTGTGTGCTTGTGTGATTGTGTGGTTGTGTGGTTGTGTGATTGTGTGATTGTGTGATTGTGTGATTGTGTGATTGTGTGATTGGGTGATTGTGTGATTGCGTGATTGTGTGATTGTGTGACTGTGTGATTGTGTGATTGTGTGATTGTGTGAGTGTGTGATTGTGTGATTGTGTGATTGAGTGATTGTGTGCTTGTGTGATTGTATACTTGTGTGATTGTGCGATTGTGTGATTGTGTGACTGTGTGATTGTGTGATTGTGTGATTGTGTGATTGTGTGATTGTGATTGTGATTGTGTGATTGTGATTGTGTGATTGTGGTTGTGTGATTGTGATTGTGTGATTGTGACTGTGTGATTGTGTGAGTGTGTGATTGTGTGATTGTGACTGTGTGATTGTGTGAGTGTGTGATTGTGTGATTGAGTGATTGTGTGCTTGTGTGATTGTGTGGTTGTGTGGCTGTGTGATTGTGTGATTGTGTGATTGTGTGATTGTGATTGTGATTGTGTGATTGTGATTGTGTGATTGTGGTTGTGTGATTGTGATTGTGTGATTGTGACTGTGTGATTGTGTGAGTGTGTGATTGTGTGATTGTGTGATTGTGTGATTGTGTGGTTGTGTGATTGTGTGATTGTGTGATTGTGTGATTTTGTGATTGTGTGATTGTGTGATTGTGTGGTTGTGTGATTGTGTGATTGTGTGATTGTGACTGTGTGATTGTGTGAGTGTGTGATTGTGTGATTGAGTGATTGTGTGCTTGTGTGATTGTGTGGTTGTGTGGTTGTGTGATTGTGTGACTGTGTGATTGTGTGGTTGTGTGGTTGTGTGATTGTGTGATTGTGTGATTGTGTGATTGAGTGATTGTGTGCTTGTGTGATTGTGTGGTTGTGTGATTGTGTTATTGTGTGATTGTGTGATTGTGTGATTGTGTGATTGTGATTGTGATTGTGTGATTGTGATTGTGTGATTGTGGTTGTGTGATTGTGATTGTGTGATTGTGACTGTGTGATTGTGTGAGTGTGTGATTGTGTGATTGTGTGATTGTGTGATTGTGTGGTTGTGTGATTGTGTGATTGTGTGATTGTGTGATTTTGTGATTGTGTGATTGTGTGATTGTGTGGTTGTGTGATTGTGTGATTGTGTGATTGTGTGATTGTGTGATTGTGTGATTGTGACTGTGTGATTGTGTGAGTGTGTGATTGTGTGATTGAGTGATTGTGTGCTTGTGTGATTGTGTGGTTGTGTGGTTGTGTGATTGTGTGACTGTGTGATTGTGTGATTGTGTGATTGTGTGATTGTGTGATTGGGTGATTGTGTGATTGCGTGATTGTGTGATTGTGTGACTGTGTGATTGTGTGATTGTGTGATTGTGTGAGTGTGTGATTGTGTGATTGTGTGATTGAGTGATTGTGTTATTGTGTGATTGTGTGATTGTGTGATTGTGTGATTGTGTGAGTGTGTGATTGTGTGATTGTGTGACTGTGTGATTGTGTGGTTGTGTGATTGTGTGAGTGTGTGATTGTGTGATTGAGTGATTGTGTGCTTGTGTGATTGTGTGGTTGTGTGATTGTGTTATTGTGTGATTTTGCGATTGTGTGATTGTGTGATTGTGTGATTGTGTGAGTGTGTGATTGTGTGATTGTGTGACTGTGTGATTGTGTGGTTGTGTGATTGTGTGAGTGTGTGATTGTGTGATTGAGTGATTGTGTGCTTGTGTGATTGTGTGGTTGTGTGATTGTGTTATTGTGTGATTTTGCGATTGTGTGATTGTGTGATTGTGTGGTTGTGTGATTGTGTGATTATGTGATTGTGTGATTGTGTGATTGTGTGATTGTGTGATTGTGTAATTGTGATTGTGCGATTGTGTGATTGTGTGATTGTGTGATTGTGTAATTGTGATTGTGCGATTGTGATTGTGTGATTGTGTGATTGTGTGATTGTGTGATTGTGTGATTATGTGATTGTGTGATTGTGTGATTGTGTGATTGTGTGGTTGTGCGATCGTGATTGTGTGATCGTGATTGTCTGATCGTGATTGTGTGATCGTGATTGTGTGATCGTGATTGTGCGATTGCGTGCTTGTGACTGTGTGATTGTGTGACTGTGTGATTGTGTGATTGTGACTGTGTGATTGTGTGAGTGTGTGATTGTGTGATTGAGCGATTGTGTGATTGTGTGATTGTGTGGTTGTGTGATTGTGTGATTGTGTGATAGTGTGATTGTGTGATTGTGTGATTGTGTGATTGTGTGATTGTGTGATTGTGTGATTGTGTGATTGTGTGATTGCGTGATTGTGTGCTTGTGTGATTGTGTGGTTGTGTGATTGTGTGATTAGGTGATTGTGTGATTGTGTGATTGTGTAATTGTGTGATTGTGTGATTGTGTGACTGTGTGATTGTGTGATTGTGTGATTGTGTGATTGTGTAATTGTGATTGTGTGATTGTGTGATTGTGTGATTGTGTGATTGTGCGATTGTGTGATTGTGTGATTGTGTGACTGTGTGATTGTGTGATTGTGTGATTGTGTGATTGTGTGATTGTGTGATTGTGTGATTGTGACTGTGTGATTGTGTGAGTGTGTGATTGTGTGATTGAGCGATTGTGTGATTGTGTGATTGTGTGGTTGTGTGATTGTGTGATTGTGTGATAGTGTGATTGTGTGATTGTGTGATTGTGTGATTGTGTGATTGTGTGATTGTGTGATTGTGTGATTGTGTGATTGCGTGATTGTGTGCTTGTGTGATTGTGTGGTTGTGTGCTTGTGTGATTGTGTGGTTGTGTGGTTGTGTGATTGTGTGATTGTGTGATTGTGTGATTGTGTGATTGTGTGATTGGGTGATTGTGTGATTGCGTGATTGTGTGATTGTGTGACTGTGTGATTGTGTGATTGTGTGATTGTGTGAGTGTGTGATTGTGTGATTGTGTGATTGAGTGATTGTGTGCTTGTGTGATTGTATACTTGTGTGATTGTCTGATTGTGTGATTGTGCGATTGTGTGATTGTGTGACTGTGTGATTGTGTGATTGTGTGATTGTGTGATTGTGTGATTGTGTGATTGTGATTGTGATTATGTGATTGTGATTGTGTGATTGTGGTTGTGTGATTGTGATTGTGTGATTGTGACTGTGTGATTGTGTGAGTGTGTGATTGTGTGATTGTGACTGTGTGATTGTGACTGTGTGATTGTGTGAGTGTGTGATTGTGTGATTGTGTGATTGTGTAATTGTGATTGTGCGATTGTGTGATTGTGTGATTGTGTGATTGTGTGATAGTGTGATTGTGTGATTGTGTGATTGTGTGATTGTGTGATTGTGTGATTGTGTGATTGTGTGATTGTGTGATTGTGTGATTGTGTGATTGCGTGATTGTGTGCTTGTGTGATTGTGTGGTTGTGTGCTTGTGTGATTGTGTGGTTGTGTGGTTGTGTGATTTAGTGATTGTGTGCTTGTGTGATTGTGTGGTTGTGTGATTGTGTTATTGTGTGATTGTGTGATTGTGTGATTGTGTGATTGTGACTGTGATTGTGTGATTGTGATTGTGTGATTGTGGTTGTGTGATTGTGACTGTGTGATTGTGTGAGTGTGTGATTGTGTGATTGTGTGATTGTGTAATTGTGATTGTGCGATTGTGTGATTGTGTGATTGTGTGATTGTGTAATTGTGATTGTGCGATTGTGATTGTGTGATTGTATACTTGTGTGATTGTCTGATTGTGTGATTGTGCGATTGTGTGCTTGTGTGATTGTGTGATTGTGTGATTGCGTGATTGTGGGATTGTGTGACTGTGTGATTGTGTGATTGTGTGATTGTGTGAGTGTGTGATTGTGTGATTTAGTGATTGTGTGCTTGTGTGATTGTGTGGTTGTGTGATTGTGTTATTGTGTGATTGTGTGATTGTGTGATTGTGTGATTGTGACTGTGATTGTGTGATTGTGATTGTGTGATTGTGGTTGTGTGATTGTGACTGTGTGATTGTGTGAGTGTGTGATTGTGTGATTGTGTGATTGTGTGATTGTGTGGTTGTGTGATTGTGTGATTGTGTAATTGTGTGATTGTGTGATTTTGTGATTGTGTGATTGTGTGATTGGGTGATTGTGTGATTGCGTGATTGTGTGATTGTGTGATTGTGTTATTGTGTGATTGTGTGATTGTGTGATTGTGTGATTGTGTGAGTGTGTGATTGTGTGATTGTGTGACTGTGTGATTGTGTGGTTGTGTGATTGTGTGAGTGTGTGATTGTGTGATTGAGTGATTGTGTGCTTGTGTGATTGTGTGGTTGTGTGATTGTGTTATTGTGTGATTTTGCGATTGTGTGATTGTGTGATTGTGTGATTGTGTGAGTGTGTGATTGTGTGATTGCGTGATTGTGTGCTTGTGTGATTGTGTGGTTGTGTGATTGTGTGATTAAGTGATTGTGTGATTGTGTGATTGTGTGATTATGTGATTGTGTGATTGTGTGATTGTGTGATTGTGTAATTGTGATTGTGCGATTGTGTGATTGTGTGATTGTGTGATTGTGTAATTGTGATTGTGCGATTGTGATTGTGTGATTGTGTGATTGTGTGATTGTGTGATTGTGTGATTATGTGATTGTGTGATTGTGTGATTGTGTGATTGTGTGGTTGTGCGATCGTGATTGTGTGATCGTGATTGTCTGATCGTGATTGTGTGATCGTGATTGTGTGATCGTGATTGTGCGAATGCGTGCTTGTGACTGTGTGATTGTGTGACTGTGTGATTGTGTGATTGTGACTGTGTGATTGTGTGAGTGTGTGATTGTGTGATTGAGCGATTGTGTGATTGTGCGATTGTGTGGTTGTGTGATTGTGTGATTGTGTGATAGTGTGATTGTGTGATTGTGTGATTGTGTGATTGTGTGATTGTGTGATTGTGTGATTGTGTGATTGTGTGATTGCGTGATTGTGTGCTTGTGTGATTGTGTGGTTGTGTGCTTGTGTGATTGTGTGGTTGTGTGGTTGTGTGATTGTGTGATTGTGTGATTGTGTGATTGTGTGATTGTGTGATTGGGTGATTGTGTGATTGCGTGATTGTGTGATTGTGTGACTGTGTGATTGTGTGATTGTGTGATTGTGTGAGTGTGTGATTGTGTGATTGTGTGATTGAGTGATTGTGTGCTTGTGTGATTGTATACTTGTGTGATTGTCTGATTGTGTGATTGTGCGATTGTGTGATTGTGTGACTGTGTGATTGTGTGATTGTGTGATTGTGTGATTGTGTGATTGTGTGATTGTGATTGTGATTATGTGATTGTGATTGTGTGATTGTGGTTGTGTGATTGTGATTGTGTGATTGTGACTGTGTGATTGTGTGAGTGTGTGATTGTGTGATTGTGACTGTGTGATTGTGTGAGTGTGTGATTGTGTGATTGAGTGATTGTGTGCTTGTGTGATTGTGTGGTTGTGTGGCTGTGTGATTGTGTGATTGTGTGATTGTGTGATTGTGATTGTGATTGTGTGATTGTGATTGTGTGATTGTGGTTGTGTGATTGTGATTGTGTGATTGTGACTGTGTGATTGTGTGAGTGTGTGATTGTGTGATTGTGTGATTGTGTGATTGTGTGGTTGTGTGATTGTGTGATTGTGTGATTGTGTGATTTTGTGATTGTGTGATTGTGTGATTGTGTGGTTGTGTGATTGTGTGATTGTGTGATTGTGTGATTGTGTGATTGTGTGATTGTGACTGTGTGATTGTGTGAGTGTGTGATTGTGTGATTGAGTGATTGTGTGCTTGTGTGATTGTGTGGTTGTGTGGTTGTGTGATTGTGTGACTGTGTGATTGTGTGGTTGTGTGGTTGTGTGATTGTGTGATTGTGTGATTGTGTGATTGTGTGAATGAGTGATTGTGTGCTTGTGTGATTGTGTGGTTGTGTGATTGTGTTATTGTGTGATTGTGTGATTGTGTGATTGTGTGATTGTGATTGTGATTGTGATTGTGTGATTGTGATTGTGTGATTGTGGTTGTGTGATTGTGATTGTGTGATTGTGTGATTGTGTGATTGTGTGGTTGTGTGATTGTGTGATTGTGTGATTGTGTGATTTTGTGATTGTGTGATTGTGTGATTGTGTGGTTGTGTGATTGTGTGATTGTGTGATTGTGTGATTGTGTGATTGTGTGATTGTGACTGTGTGATTGTGTGAGTGTGTGATTGTGTGATTGAGTGATTGTGTGCTTGTGTGATTGTGTGGTTGTGTGGTTGTGTGATTGTGTGACTGTGTGATTGTGTGATTGTGTGATTGTGTGACTGTGTGATTGTGTGATTGTGTGATTGTGTGAGTGTGTGATTGTGTGATTGTGTGATTTTGTGATTGTGTGATTGTGTGATTGTGTGATTGTGTGATTGTGTGATTGTGTGATTGTGTGATTGCGTGATTGTGTGCTTGTGTGATTGTGTGGTTGTGTGATTGTGTGATTAGGTGATTGTGTGATTGTGTGATTGTGTGATTGTGTGATTGTGTGATTGTGTGATTGTGTGATTGTGTAATTGTGATTGTGTGATTGTGTGATTGTGTGATTGTGTGATTGTGCGATTGTGTGATTGTGTGATTGTGTGATTGTGTGATTGTGTGACTGTGTGATTGTGTGATTGTGTGATTGTGTGATTGTGTGATTGTGTGATTGTGTGATTGTGAGATTGTGTGATAGTGTGATTGTGTGATTGTGTGATTGTGATTGTGATTGTGTGATTGTGATTGTGTGATTGAGTGATTGTGTGCTTGTGTGATTGTATACTTGTGTGATTGTCTGATTGTGTGATTGTGGGATTGTGTGCTTGTGTGATTGTGTGATTGTGTGATTGCGTGATTGTGTGATTGTGTGACTGTGTGATTGTGTGATTGTGTGATTGTGTGAGTGTGTGATTGTGTGATTGAGTGATTGTGTGCTTGTGTGATTGTGTGGTTGTGTGATTGTGTTATTGTGTGATTGTGTGATTGTGTGATTGTGTGATTGTGTGATTGTGATTGTGATTGTGTGATTGTGATTGTGTGATTGTGGTTGTGTGATTGTGATTGTGTGATTGTGACTGTGTGATTGTGTGAGTGTGTGATTGTGTGATTGTGTGATTGTGTGATTATGTGGTTGTGTGATTGTGTGATTGTGTAATTGTGTGATTGTGTGATTTTGTGATTGTGTGATTGTGTGATTGTGTGGTTGTGTGATTGTGTGATTGTGTGATTGTGTGATTGTGTGATTGTGACTGTGTGATTGTGTGAGTGTGTGATTGTGTGATTGAGTGATTGTGTGCTTGTGTGATTGTGTGGTTGTGTGGTTGTGTGATTGTGTGATTGTGTGATTGTGTGATTGTGTGATTGTGTGATTGGGTGATTGTGTGATTGCGTGATTGTGTGATTGTGTGACTGTGTGATTGTGTGATTGTGTGATTGTGTGAGTGTGTGATTGTGTGATTGTGTGATTGAGTGATTGTGTGCTTGTGTGATTGTATACTTGTGTGATTGTGCGATTGTGTGATTGTGTGACTGTGTGATTGTGTGATTGTGTGATTGTGTGATTGTGTGATTGTGATTGTGATTGTGTGATTGTGATTGTGTGATTGTGGTTGTGTGATTGTGATTGTGTGATTGTGACTGTGTGATTGTGTGAGTGTGTGATTGTGTGATTGTGACTGTGTGATTGTGTGAGTGTGTGATTGTGTGATTGAGTGATTGTGTGCTTGTGTGATTGTGTGGTTGTGTGGCTGTGTGATTGTGTGATTGTGTGATTGTGTGATTGTGATTGTGATTGTGTGATTGTGATTGTGTGATTGTGGTTGTGTGATTGTGATTGTGTGATTGTGACTGTGTGATTGTGTGAGTGTGTGATTGTGTGATTGTGTGATTGTGTGATTGTGTGGTTGTGTGATTGTGTGATTGTGTGATTGTGTGATTTTGTGATTGTGTGATTGTGTGATTGTGTGGTTGTGTGATTGTGTGATTGTGTGATTGTGTGATTGTGTGATTGTGTGATTGTGACTGTGTGATTGTGTGAGTGTGTGATTGTGTGATTGAGTGATTGTGTGCTTGTGTGATTGTGTGGTTGTGTGGTTGTGTGATTGTGTGACTGTGTGATTGTGTGATTGTGTGATTGTGTGATTGTGTGATTGGGTGATTGTGTGATTGCGTGATTGTGTGATTGTGTGACTGTGTGATTGTGTGATTGTGTGATTGTGTGAGTGTGTGATTGTGTGATTGTGTGATTGAGTGATTGTGTTATTGTGTGATTGTGTGATTGTGTGATTGTGTGATTGTGTGAGTGTGTGATTGTGTGATTGTGTGACTGTGTGATTGTGTGGTTGTGTGATTGTGTGAGTGTGTGATTGTGTGATTGAGTGATTGTGTGCTTGTGTGATTGTGTGGTTGTGTGATTGTGTTATTGTGTGATTTTGCGATTGTGTGATTGTGTGATTGTGTGATTGTGTGAGTGTGTGATTGTGTGATTGCGTGATTGTGTGCTTGTGTGATTGTGTGGTTGTGTGATTGTGTGATTAAGTGATTGTGTGATTGTGTGATTGTGTGATTATGTGATTGTGTGATTGTGTGATTGTGTGATTGTGTAATTGTGATTGTGCGATTGTGTGATTGTGTGATTGTGTGATTGTGTAATTGTGATTGTGCGATTGTGATTGTGTGATTGTGTGATTGTGTGATTGTGTGATTGTGTGATTGTGTGATTGTGACTGTGTGATTGTGTGAGTGTGTGATTGTGTGACTGTGTGATTGTGTGATTGTGTGATTGTGTGAGTGTGTGATTGTGTGATTGTGTGATTGAGTGATTGTGTGCTTGTGTGATTGTATACTTGTGTGATTGTCTGATTGTGTGATTGTGCGATTGTGTGATTGTGTGACTGTGTGATTGTGTGATTGTGTGATTGTGTGATTGTGTGATTGTGATTGTGATTGTGTGATTGTGATTGTGTGATTGTGGTTGTGTGATTGTGATTGTGTGATTGTGACTGTGTGATTGTGTGAGTGTGTGATTGTGTGATTGTGACTGTGTGATTGTGTGAGTGTGTGATTGTGTGATTGAGTGATTGTGTGCTTGTGTGATTGTGTGGTTGTGTGGCTGTGTGATTGTGTGATTGTGTGATTGTGTGATTGTGATTGTGATTGTGTGATTGTGATTGTGTGATTGTGGTTGTGTGATTGTGATTGTGTGATTGTGACTGTGTGATTGTGTGAGTGTGTGATTGTGTGATTGTGTGATTGTGTGATTGTGTGGTTGTGTGATTGTGTGATTGTGTGATTGTGTGATTTTGTGATTGTGTGATTGTGTGATTGTGTGGTTGTGTGATTGTGTGATTGTGTGATTGTGTGATTGTGTGATTGTGTGATTGTGACTGTGTGATTGTGTGAGTGTGTGATTGTGTGATTGAGTGATTGTGTGCTTGTGTGATTGTGTGGTTGTGTGGTTGTGTGATTGTGTGACTGTGTGATTGTGTGGTTGTGTGGTTGTGTGATTGTGTGATTGTGTGATTGTGTGATTGTGTGAATGAGTGATTGTGTGCTTGTGTGATTGTGTGGTTGTGTGATTGTGTTATTGTGTGATTGTGTGATTGTGTGATTGTGTGATTGTGATTGTGATTGTGTGATTGTGATTGTGTGATTGTGGTTGTGTGATTGTGATTGTGTGATTGTGACTGTGTGATTGTGTGAGTGTGTGATTGTGTGATTGTGTGATTGTGTGATTGTGTGGTTGTGTGATTGTGTGATTGTGTGATTGTGTGATTTTGTGATTGTGTGATTGTGTGATTGTGTGGTTGTGTGATTGTGTGATTGTGTGATTGTGTGATTGTGTGATTGTGTGATTGTGTGATTGTGACTGTGTGATTGTGTGAGTGTGTGATTGTGTGATTGAGTGATTGTGTGCTTGTGTGATTGTGTGGTTGTGTGGTTGTGTGATTGTGTGACTGTGTGATTGTGTGATTGTGTGATTGTGTGATTGTGTGATTGGGTGATTGTGTGATTGCGTGATTGTGTGATTGTGTGACTGTGTGATTGTGTGATTGTGTGATTGTGTGAGTGTGTGATTGTGTGATTGTGTGATTGAGTGATTGTGTGCTTGTGTGATTGTATACTTGTGTGATTGTCTGATTGTGTGATTGTGCGATTGTGTGCTTGTGTGATTGTGTGATTGTGTGATTGCGTGATTGTGTGATTGTGTGACTGTGTGATTGTGTGATTGTGTGATTGTGTGAGTGTGTGATTGTGTGATTGAGTGATTGTGTGCTTGTGTGATTGTCTGATTGTGTGATTGTGCGATTGTGTGCTTGTGTGATTGTGTGATTGTGTGATTGCGTGATTGTGGGATTGTGTGACTGTGTGATTGTGTGATTGTGTGATTGTGTGAGTGTGTGATTGTGTGATTTAGTGATTGTGTGCTTGTGTGATTGTGTGGTTGTGTGATTGTGTTATTGTGTGATTGTGTGATTGTGTGATTGTGTGATTGTGACTGTGATTGTGTGATTGTGATTGTGTGATTGTGGTTGTGTGATTGTGACTGTGTGATTGTGTGAGTGTGTGATTGTGTGATTGTGTGATTGTGTGATTGTGTGGTTGTGTGATTGTGTGATTGTGTAATTGTGTGATTGTGTGATTTTGTGATTGTGTGATTGTGTGATTGGGTGATTGTGTGATTGCGTGATTGTGTGATTGTGTGATTGTGTTATTGTGTGATTGTGTGATTGTGTGATTGTGTGATTGTGTGAGTGTGTGATTGTGTGATTGTGTGACTGTGTGATTGTGTGGTTGTGTGATTGTGTGAGTGTGTGATTGTGTGATTGAGTGATTGTGTGCTTGTGTGATTGTGTGGTTGTGTGATTGTGTTATTGTGTGATTTTGCGATTGTGTGATTGTGTGATTGTGTGATTGTGTGAGTGTGTGATTGTGTGATTGCGTGATTGTGTGCTTGTGTGATTGTGTGGTTGTGTGATTGTGTGATTAAGTGATTGTGTGATTGTGTGATTGTGTGATTATGTGATTGTGTGATTGTGTGATTGTGTGATTGTGTAATTGTGATTGTGCGATTGTGTGATTGTGTGATTGTGTGATTGTGTAATTGTGATTGTGCGATTGTGATTGTGTGATTGTGTGATTGTGTGATTGTGTGATTGTGTGATTATGTGATTGTGTGATTGTGTGATTGTGTGATTGTGTGGTTGTGCGATCGTGATTGTGTGATCGTGATTGTCTGATCGTGATTGTGTGATCGTGATTGTGTGATCGTGATTGTGCGAATGCGTGCTTGTGACTGTGTGATTGTGTGACTGTGTGATTGTGTGATTGTGACTGTGTGATTGTGTGAGTGTGTGATTGTGTGATTGAGCGATTGTGTGATTGTGTGATTGTGTGGTTGTGTGATTGTGTGATTGTGTGATAGTGTGATTGTGTGATTGTGTGATTGTGTGATTGTGTGATTGTGTGATTGTGTGATTGTGTGATTGTGTGATTGCGTGATTGTGTGCTTGTGTGATTGTGTGGT
This sequence comes from Megachile rotundata, assembly GCF_050947335.1. Classification (NCBI taxonomy): domain Eukaryota; kingdom Metazoa; phylum Arthropoda; class Insecta; order Hymenoptera; family Megachilidae; genus Megachile; species Megachile rotundata. Next base: position 1,556,734 of record NW_027473325.1, read on the forward strand.
TGTGTGCTTGTGTGATTGTGTGGTTGTGTGGTTGTGTGATTGTGTGATTGTGTGATTGTGTGATTGTGTGATTGTGTGATTGGGTGATTGTGTGATTGCGTGATTGTGTGATTGTGTGACTGTGTGATTGTGTGATTGTGTGATTGTGTGAGTGTGTGATTGTGTGATTGTGTGATTGAGTGATTGTGTGCTTGTGTGATTGTATACTTGTGTGATTGTCTGATTGTGTGATTGTGCGATTGTGTGATTGTGTGACTGTGTGATTGTGTGATTGTGTGATTGTGTGATTGTGTGATTGTGTGATTGTGATTGTGATTATGTGATTGTGATTGTGTGATTGTGGTTGTGTGATTGTGATTGTGTGATTGTGACTGTGTGATTGTGTGAGTGTGTGATTGTGTGATTGTGACTGTGTGATTGTGTGAGTGTGTGATTGTGTGATTGAGTGATTGTGTGCTTGTGTGATTGTGTGGTTGTGTGGCTGTGTGATTGTGTGATTGTGTGATTGTGTGATTGTGATTGTGATTGTGTGATTGTGATTGTGTGATTGTGGTTGTGTGATTGTGATTGTGTGATTGTGACTGTGTGATTGTGTGAGTGTGTGATTGTGTGATTGTGTGATTGTGTGATTGTGTGGTTGTGTGATTGTGTGATTGTGTGATTGTGTGATTTTGTGATTGTGTGATTGTGTGATTGTGTGGTTGTGTGATTGTGTGATTGTGTGATTGTGTGATTGTGTGATTGTGTGATTGTGACTGTGTGATTGTGTGAGTGTGTGATTGTGTGATTGAGTGATTGTGTGCTTGTGTGATTGTGTGGTTGTGTGGTTGTGTGATTGTGTGACTGTGTGATTGTGTGGTTGTGTGGTTGTGTGATTGTGTGATTGTGTGATTGTGTGATTGTGTGAATGAGTGATTGTGTGCTTGTGTGATTGTGTGGTTGTGTGATTGTGTTATTGTGTGATTGTGTGATTGTGTGATTGTGTGATTGTGTGATTGTGATTGTGATTGTGATTGTGTGATTGTGATTGTGTGATTGTGGTTGTGTGATTGTGATTGTGTGATTGTGTGATTGTGTGATTGTGTGGTTGTGTGATTGTGTGATTGTGTGATTGTGTGATTTTGTGATTGTGTGATTGTGTGATTATGTGGTTGTGTGATTGTGTGATTGTGTGATTGTGTGATTGTGTGATTGTGTGATTGTGACTGTGTGATTGTGTGAGTGTGTGATTGTGTGATTGAGTGATTGTGTGCTTGTGTGATTGTGTGGTTGTGTGGTTGTGTGATTGTGTGACTGTGTGATTGTGTGATTGTGTGATTGTGTGACTGTGTGATTGTGTGATTGTGTGATTGTGTGAGTGTGTGATTGTGTGATTGTGTGATTGTGTGATTGTGTGATTGTGTGATTGTGTGATTGTGTGATTGTGTGATTGTGTGATTGTGTGATTGCGTGATTGTGTGCTTGTGTGATTGTGTGGTTGTGTGATTGTGTGATTAGGTGATTGTGTGATTGTGTGATTGTGTGATTGTGTGATTGTGTGATTGTGTGATTGTGTGATTGTGTAATTGTGATTGTGTGATTGTGTGATTGTGTGATTGTGTGATTGTGCGATTGTGTGATTGTGTGATTGTGTGATTGTGTGATTGTGTGACTGTGTGATTGTGTGATTGTGTGATTGTGTGATTGTGTGATTGTGTGATTGTGTGATTGTGAGATTGTGTGATAGTGTGATTGTGTGATTGTGTGATTGTGATTGTGATTGTGTGATTGTGATTGTGTGATTGAGTGATTGTGTGCTTGTGTGATTGTATACTTGTGTGATTGTCTGATTGTGTGATTGTGGGATTGTGTGCTTGTGTGATTGTGTGATTGTGTGATTGCGTGATTGTGTGATTGTGTGACTGTGTGATTGTGTGATTGTGTGATTGTGTGAGTGTGTGATTGTGTGATTGAGTGATTGTGTGCTTGTGTGATTGTGTGGTTGTGTGATTGTGTTATTGTGTGATTGTGTGATTGTGTGATTGTGTGATTGTGTGATTGTGATTGTGATTGTGTGATTGTGATTGTGTGATTGTGGTTGTGTGATTGTGATTGTGTGATTGTGACTGTGTGATTGTGTGAGTGTGTGATTGTGTGATTGTGTGATTGTGTGATTATGTGGTTGTGTGATTGTGTGATTGTGTAATTGTGTGATTGTGTGATTTTGTGATTGTGTGATTGTGTGATTGTGTGGTTGTGTGATTGTGTGATTGTGTGATTGTGTGATTGTGTGATTGTGACTGTGTGATTGTGTGAGTGTGTGATTGTGTGATTGAGTGATTGTGTGCTTGTGTGATTGTGTGGTTGTGTGGTTGTGTGATTGTGTGATTGTGTGATTGTGTGATTGTGTGATTGTGTGATTGGGTGATTGTGTGATTGCGTGATTGTGTGATTGTGTGACTGTGTGATTGTGTGATTGTGTGATTGTGTGAGTGTGTGATTGTGTGATTGTGTGATTGAGTGATTGTGTGCTTGTGTGATTGTATACTTGTGTGATTGTGCGATTGTGTGATTGTGTGACTGTGTGATTGTGTGATTGTGTGATTGTGTGATTGTGTGATTGTGATTGTGATTGTGTGATTGTGATTGTGTGATTGTGGTTGTGTGATTGTGATTGTGTGATTGTGACTGTGTGATTGTGTGAGTGTGTGATTGTGTGATTGTGACTGTGTGATTGTGTGAGTGTGTGATTGTGTGATTGAGTGATTGTGTGCTTGTGTGATTGTGTGGTTGTGTGGCTGTGTGATTGTGTGATTGTGTGATTGTGTGATTGTGATTGTGATTGTGTGATTGTGATTGTGTGATTGTGGTTGTGTGATTGTGATTGTGTGATTGTGACTGTGTGATTGTGTGAGTGTGTGATTGTGTGATTGTGTGATTGTGTGATTGTGTGGTTGTGTGATTGTGTGATTGTGTGATTGTGTGATTTTGTGATTGTGTGATTGTGTGATTGTGTGGTTGTGTGATTGTGTGATTGTGTGATTGTGTGATTGTGTGATTGTGTGATTGTGACTGTGTGATTGTGTGAGTGTGTGATTGTGTGATTGAGTGATTGTGTGCTTGTGTGATTGTGTGGTTGTGTGGTTGTGTGATTGTGTGACTGTGTGATTGTGTGATTGTGTGATTGTGTGATTGTGTGATTGGGTGATTGTGTGATTGCGTGATTGTGTGATTGTGTGACTGTGTGATTGTGTGATTGTGTGATTGTGTGAGTGTGTGATTGTGTGATTGTGTGATTGAGTGATTGTGTTATTGTGTGATTGTGTGATTGTGTGATTGTGTGATTGTGTGAGTGTGTGATTGTGTGATTGTGTGACTGTGTGATTGTGTGGTTGTGTGATTGTGTGAGTGTGTGATTGTGTGATTGAGTGATTGTGTGCTTGTGTGATTGTGTGGTTGTGTGATTGTGTTATTGTGTGATTTTGCGATTGTGTGATTGTGTGATTGTGTGATTGTGTGAGTGTGTGATTGTGTGATTGCGTGATTGTGTGCTTGTGTGATTGTGTGGTTGTGTGATTGTGTGATTAAGTGATTGTGTGATTGTGTGATTGTGTGATTATGTGATTGTGTGATTGTGTGATTGTGTGATTGTGTAATTGTGATTGTGCGATTGTGTGATTGTGTGATTGTGTGATTGTGTAATTGTGATTGTGCGATTGTGATTGTGTGATTGTGTGATTGTGTGATTGTGTGATTGTGTGATTGTGTGATTGTGACTGTGTGATTGTGTGAGTGTGTGATTGTGTGACTGTGTGATTGTGTGATTGTGTGATTGTGTGAGTGTGTGATTGTGTGATTGTGTGATTGAGTGATTGTGTGCTTGTGTGATTGTATACTTGTGTGATTGTCTGATTGTGTGATTGTGCGATTGTGTGATTGTGTGACTGTGTGATTGTGTGATTGTGTGATTGTGTGATTGTGTGATTGTGATTGTGATTGTGTGATTGTGATTGTGTGATTGTGGTTGTGTGATTGTGATTGTGTGATTGTGACTGTGTGATTGTGTGAGTGTGTGATTGTGTGATTGTGACTGTGTGATTGTGTGAGTGTGTGATTGTGTGATTGAGTGATTGTGTGCTTGTGTGATTGTGTGGTTGTGTGGCTGTGTGATTGTGTGATTGTGTGATTGTGTGATTGTGATTGTGATTGTGTGATTGTGATTGTGTGATTGTGGTTGTGTGATTGTGATTGTGTGATTGTGACTGTGTGATTGTGTGAGTGTGTGATTGTGTGATTGTGTGATTGTGTGATTGTGTGGTTGTGTGATTGTGTGATTGTGTGATTGTGTGATTTTGTGATTGTGTGATTGTGTGATTGTGTGGTTGTGTGATTGTGTGATTGTGTGATTGTGTGATTGTGTGATTGTGTGATTGTGACTGTGTGATTGTGTGAGTGTGTGATTGTGTGATTGAGTGATTGTGTGCTTGTGTGATTGTGTGGTTGTGTGGTTGTGTGATTGTGTGACTGTGTGATTGTGTGGTTGTGTGGTTGTGTGATTGTGTGATTGTGTGATTGTGTGATTGTGTGAATGAGTGATTGTGTGCTTGTGTGATTGTGTGGTTGTGTGATTGTGTTATTGTGTGATTGTGTGATTGTGTGATTGTGTGATTGTGATTGTGATTGTGTGATTGTGATTGTGTGATTGTGGTTGTGTGATTGTGATTGTGTGATTGTGACTGTGTGATTGTGTGAGTGTGTGATTGTGTGATTGTGTGATTGTGTGATTGTGTGGTTGTGTGATTGTGTGATTGTGTGATTGTGTGATTTTGTGATTGTGTGATTGTGTGATTGTGTGGTTGTGTGATTGTGTGATTGTGTGATTGTGTGATTGTGTGACTGTGTGATTGTGTGGTTGTGTGATTGTGTGAGTGTGTGATTGTGTGATTGAGTGATTGTGTGCTTGTGTGATTGTGTGGTTGTGTGATTGTGTTATTGTGTGATTTTGCGATTGTGTGATTGTGTGATTGTGTGATTGTGTGAGTGTGTGATTGTGTGATTGCGTGATTGTGTGCTTGTGTGATTGTGTGGTTGTGTGATTGTGTGATTAAGTGATTGTGTGATTGTGTGATTGTGTGATTATGTGATTGTGTGATTGTGTGATTGTGTGATTGTGTAATTGTGATTGTGCGATTGTGTGATTGTGTGATTGTGTGATTGTGTAATTGTGATTGTGCGATTGTGATTGTGTGATTGTGTGATTGTGTGATTGTGTGATTGTGTGATTATGTGATTGTGTGATTGTGTGATTGTGTGATTGTGTGGTTGTGCGATCGTGATTGTGTGATCGTGATTGTCTGATCGTGATTGTGTGATCGTGATTGTGTGATCGTGATTGTGCGAATGCGTGCTTGTGACTGTGTGATTGTGTGACTGTGTGATTGTGTGATTGTGACTGTGTGATTGTGTGAGTGTGTGATTGTGTGATTGAGCGATTGTGTGATTGTGTGATTGTGTGGTTGTGTGATTGTGTGATTGTGTGATAGTGTGATTGTGTGATTGTGTGATTGTGTGATTGTGTGATTGTGTGATTGTGTGATTGTGTGATTGTGTGATTGCGTGATTGTGTGCTTGTGTGATTGTGTGGTTGTGTGCTTGTGTGATTGTGTGGTTGTGTGGTTGTGTGATTGTGTGATTGTGTGATTGTGTGATTGTGTGATTGTGTGATTGGGTGATTGTGTGATTGCGTGATTGTGTGATTGTGTGACTGTGTGATTGTGTGATTGTGTGATTGTGTGAGTGTGTGATTGTGTGATTGAGTGATTGTGTGCTTGTGTGATTGTGTGGTTGTGTGATTGTGTTATTGTGTGATTGTGTGATTGTGTGATTGTGTGATTGTGTGATTGTGATTGTGATTGTGTGATTGTGATTGTGTGATTGTGGTTGTGTGATTGTGATTGTGTGATTGTGACTGTGTGATTGTGTGAGTGTGTGATTGTGTGATTGTGTGATTGTGTGATTATGTGGTTGTGTGATTGTGTGATTGTGTAATTGTGTGATTGTGTGATTTTGTGATTGTGTGATTGTGTGATTGTGTGGTTGTGTGATTGTGTGATTGTGTGATTGTGTGATTGTGTGATTGTGACTGTGTGATTGTGTGAGTGTGTGATTGTGTGATTGAGTGATTGTGTGCTTGTGTGATTGTGTGGTTGTGTGGTTGTGTGATTGTGTGATTGTGTGATTGTGTGATTGTGTGATTGTGTGATTGGGTGATTGTGTGATTGCGTGATTGTGTGATTGTGTGACTGTGTGATTGTGTGATTGTGTGATTGTGTGAGTGTGTGATTGTGTGATTGTGTGATTGAGTGATTGTGTGCTTGTGTGATTGTATACTTGTGTGATTGTGCGATTGTGTGATTGTGTGACTGTGTGATTGTGTGATTGTGTGATTGTGTGATTGTGTGATTGTGATTGTGATTGTGTGATTGTGATTGTGTGATTGTGGTTGTGTGATTGTGATTGTGTGATTGTGACTGTGTGATTGTGTGAGTGTGTGATTGTGTGATTGTGACTGTGTGATTGTGTGAGTGTGTGATTGTGTGATTGAGTGATTGTGTGCTTGTGTGATTGTGTGGTTGTGTGGCTGTGTGATTGTGTGATTGTGTGATTGTGTGATTGTGATTGTGATTGTGTGATTGTGATTGTGTGATTGTGGTTGTGTGATTGTGATTGTGTGATTGTGACTGTGTGATTGTGTGAGTGTGTGATTGTGTGATTGTGTGATTGTGTGATTGTGTGGTTGTGTGATTGTGTGATTGTGTGATTGTGTGATTTTGTGATTGTGTGATTGTGTGATTGTGTGGTTGTGTGATTGTGTGATTGTGTGATTGTGTGATTGTGTGATTGTGTGATTGTGACTGTGTGATTGTGTGAGTGTGTGATTGTGTGATTGAGTGATTGTGTGCTTGTGTGATTGTGTGGTTGTGTGGTTGTGTGATTGTGTGACTGTGTGATTGTGTGATTGTGTGATTGTGTGATTGTGTGATTGGGTGATTGTGTGATTGCGTGATTGTGTGATTGTGTGACTGTGTGATTGTGTGATTGTGTGATTGTGTGAGTGTGTGATTGTGTGATTGTGTGATTGAGTGATTGTGTTATTGTGTGATTGTGTGATTGTGTGATTGTGTGATTGTGTGAGTGTGTGATTGTGTGATTGTGTGACTGTGTGATTGTGTGGTTGTGTGATTGTGTGAGTGTGTGATTGTGTGATTGAGTGATTGTGTGCTTGTGTGATTGTGTGGTTGTGTGATTGTGTTATTGTGTGATTTTGCGATTGTGTGATTGTGTGATTGTGTGATTGTGTGAGTGTGTGATTGTGTGATTGCGTGATTGTGTGCTTGTGTGATTGTGTGGTTGTGTGATTGTGTGATTAAGTGATTGTGTGATTGTGTGATTGTGTGATTATGTGATTGTGTGATTGTGTGATTGTGTGATTGTGTAATTGTGATTGTGCGATTGTGTGATTGTGTGATTGTGTGATTGTGTAATTGTGATTGTGCGATTGTGATTGTGTGATTGTGTGATTGTGTGATTGTGTGATTGTGTGATTGTGTGATTGTGACTGTGTGATTGTGTGAGTGTGTGATTGTGTGACTGTGTGATTGTGTGATTGTGTGATTGTGTGAGTGTGTGATTGTGTGATTGTGTGATTGAGTGATTGTGTGCTTGTGTGATTGTATACTTGTGTGATTGTCTGATTGTGTGATTGTGCGATTGTGTGATTGTGTGACTGTGTGATTGTGTGATTGTGTGATTGTGTGATTGTGTGATTGTGATTGTGATTGTGTGATTGTGATTGTGTGATTGTGGTTGTGTGATTGTGATTGTGTGATTGTGACTGTGTGATTGTGTGAGTGTGTGATTGTGTGATTGTGACTGTGTGATTGTGTGAGTGTGTGATTGTGTGATTGAGTGATTGTGTGCTTGTGTGATTGTGTGGTTGTGTGGCTGTGTGATTGTGTGATTGTGTGATTGTGTGATTGTGATTGTGATTGTGTGATTGTGATTGTGTGATTGTGGTTGTGTGATTGTGATTGTGTGATTGTGACTGTGTGATTGTGTGAGTGTGTGATTGTGTGATTGTGTGATTGTGTGATTGTGTGGTTGTGTGATTGTGTGATTGTGTGATTGTGTGATTTTGTGATTGTGTGATTGTGTGATTGTGTGGTTGTGTGATTGTGTGATTGTGTGATTGTGTGATTGTGTGATTGTGTGATTGTGACTGTGTGATTGTGTGAGTGTGTGATTGTGTGATTGAGTGATTGTGTGCTTGTGTGATTGTGTGGTTGTGTGGTTGTGTGATTGTGTGACTGTGTGATTGTGTGGTTGTGTGGTTGTGTGATTGTGTGATTGTGTGATTGTGTGATTGTGTGAATGAGTGATTGTGTGCTTGTGTGATTGTGTGGTTGTGTGATTGTGTTATTGTGTGATTGTGTGATTGTGTGATTGTGTGATTGTGATTGTGATTGTGTGATTGTGATTGTGTGATTGTGGTTGTGTGATTGTGATTGTGTGATTGTGACTGTGTGATTGTGTGAGTGTGTGATTGTGTGATTGTGTGATTGTGTGATTGTGTGGTTGTGTGATTGTGTGATTGTGTGATTGTGTGATTTTGTGATTGTGTGATTGTGTGATTGTGTGGTTGTGTGATTGTGTGATTGTGTGATTGTGTGATTGTGTGACTGTGTGATTGTGTGGTTGTGTGATTGTGTGAGTGTGTGATTGTGTGATTGAGTGATTGTGTGCTTGTGTGATTGTGTGGTTGTGTGATTGTGTTATTGTGTGATTTTGCGATTGTGTGATTGTGTGATTGTGTGATTGTGTGAGTGTGTGATTGTGTGATTGCGTGATTGTGTGCTTGTGTGATTGTGTGGTTGTGTGATTGTGTGATTAAGTGATTGTGTGATTGTGTGATTGTGTGATTATGTGATTGTGTGATTGTGTGATTGTGTGATTGTGTAATTGTGATTGTGCGATTGTGTGATTGTGTGATTGTGTGATTGTGTAATTGTGATTGTGCGATTGTGATTGTGTGATTGTGTGATTGTGTGATTGTGTGATTGTGTGATTATGTGATTGTGTGATTGTGTGATTGTGTGATTGTGTGGTTGTGCGATCGTGATTGTGTGATCGTGATTGTCTGATCGTGATTGTGTGATCGTGATTGTGTGATCGTGATTGTGCGAATGCGTGCTTGTGACTGTGTGATTGTGTGACTGTGTGATTGTGTGATTGTGACTGTGTGATTGTGTGAGTGTGTGATTGTGTGATTGAGCGATTGTGTGATTGTGTGATTGTGTGGTTGTGTGATTGTGTGATTGTGTGATAGTGTGATTGTGTGATTGTGTGATTGTGTGATTGTGTGATTGTGTGATTGTGTGATTGTGTGATTGTGTGATTGCGTGATTGTGTGCTTGTGTGATTGTGTGGTTGTGTGCTTGTGTGATTGTGTGGTTGTGTGGTTGTGTGATTGTGTGATTGTGTGATTGTGTGATTGTGTGATTGTGTGATTGGGTGATTGTGTGATTGCGTGATTGTGTGATTGTGTGACTGTGTGATTGTGTGATTGTGTGATTGTGTGAGTGTGTGATTGTGTGATTGTGTGATTGAGTGATTGTGTGCTTGTGTGATTGTATACTTGTGTGATTGTCTGATTGTGTGATTGTGCGATTGTGTGATTGTGTGACTGTGTGATTGTGTGATTGTGTGATTGTGTGATTGTGTGATTGTGTGATTGTGATTGTGATTATGTGATTGTGATTGTGTGATTGTGGTTGTGTGATTGTGATTGTGTGATTGTGACTGTGTGATTGTGTGAGTGTGTGATTGTGTGATTGTGACTGTGTGATTGTGTGAGTGTGTGATTGTGTGATTGAGTGATTGTGTGCTTGTGTGATTGTGTGGTTGTGTGGCTGTGTGATTGTGTGATTGTGTGATTGTGTGATTGTGATTGTGATTGTGTGATTGTGATTGTGTGATTGTGGTTGTGTGATTGTGATTGTGTGATTGTGACTGTGTGATTGTGTGAGTGTGTGATTGTGTGATTGTGTGATTGTGTGATTGTGTGGTTGTGTGATTGTGTGATTGTGTGATTGTGTGATTTTGTGATTGTGTGATTGTGTGATTGTGTGGTTGTGTGATTGTGTGATTGTGTGATTGTGTGATTGTGTGATTGTGTGATTGTGACTGTGTGATTGTGTGAGTGTGTGATTGTGTGATTGAGTGATTGTGTGCTTGTGTGATTGTGTGGTTGTGTGGTTGTGTGATTGTGTGACTGTGTGATTGTGTGGTTGTGTGGTTGTGTGATTGTGTGATTGTGTGATTGTGTGATTGTGTGAATGAGTGATTGTGTGCTTGTGTGATTGTGTGGTTGTGTGATTGTGTTATTGTGTGATTGTGTGATTGTGTGATTGTGTGATTGTGATTGTGATTGTGATTGTGTGATTGTGATTGTGTGATTGTGGTTGTGTGATTGTGATTGTGTGATTGTGTGATTGTGTGATTGTGTGGTTGTGTGATTGTGTGATTGTGTGATTGTGTGATTTTGTGATTGTGTGATTGTGTGATTATGTGGTTGTGTGATTGTGTGATTGTGTGATTGTGTGATTGTGTGATTGTGTGATTGTGACTGTGTGATTGTGTGAGTGTGTGATTGTGTGATTGAGTGATTGTGTGCTTGTGTGATTGTGTGGTTGTGTGGTTGTGTGATTGTGTGACTGTGTGATTGTGTGATTGTGTGATTGTGTGACTGTGTGATTGTGTGATTGTGTGATTGTGTGAGTGTGTGATTGTGTGATTGTGTGATTGTGTGATTGTGTGATTGTGTGATTGTGTGATTGTGTGATTGTGTGATTGTGTGATTGTGTGATTGCGTGATTGTGTGCTTGTGTGATTGTGTGGTTGTGTGATTGTGTGATTAGGTGATTGTGTGATTGTGTGATTGTGTGATTGTGTGATTGTGTGATTGTGTGATTGTGTGATTGTGTAATTGTGATTGTGTGATTGTGTGATTGTGTGATTGTGTGATTGTGCGATTGTGTGATTGTGTGATTGTGTGATTGTGTGATTGTGTGACTGTGTGATTGTGTGATTGTGTGATTGTGTGATTGTGTGATTGTGTGATTGTGTGATTGTGAGATTGTGTGATAGTGTGATTGTGTGATTGTGTGATTGTGATTGTGATTGTGTGATTGTGATTGTGTGATTGAGTGATTGTGTGCTTGTGTGATTGTATACTTGTGTGATTGTCTGATTGTGTGATTGTGGGATTGTGTGCTTGTGTGATTGTGTGATTGTGTGATTGCGTGATTGTGTGATTGTGTGACTGTGTGATTGTGTGATTGTGTGATTGTGTGAGTGTGTGATTGTGTGATTGAGTGATTGTGTGCTTGTGTGATTGTGTGGTTGTGTGATTGTGTTATTGTGTGATTGTGTGATTGTGTGATTGTGTGATTGTGTGATTGTGATTGTGATTGTGTGATTGTGATTGTGTGATTGTGGTTGTGTGATTGTGATTGTGTGATTGTGACTGTGTGATTGTGTGAGTGTGTGATTGTGTGATTGTGTGATTGTGTGATTATGTGGTTGTGTGATTGTGTGATTGTGTAATTGTGTGATTGTGTGATTTTGTGATTGTGTGATTGTGTGATTGTGTGGTTGTGTGATTGTGTGATTGTGTGATTGTGTGATTGTGTGATTGTGACTGTGTGATTGTGTGAGTGTGTGATTGTGTGATTGAGTGATTGTGTGCTTGTGTGATTGTGTGGTTGTGTGGTTGTGTGATTGTGTGATTGTGTGATTGTGTGATTGTGTGATTGTGTGATTGGGTGATTGTGTGATTGCGTGATTGTGTGATTGTGTGACTGTGTGATTGTGTGATTGTGTGATTGTGTGAGTGTGTGATTGTGTGATTGTGTGATTGAGTGATTGTGTGCTTGTGTGATTGTATACTTGTGTGATTGTGCGATTGTGTGATTGTGTGACTGTGTGATTGTGTGATTGTGTGATTGTGTGATTGTGTGATTGTGATTGTGATTGTGTGATTGTGATTGTGTGATTGTGGTTGTGTGATTGTGATTGTGTGATTGTGACTGTGTGATTGTGTGAGTGTGTGATTGTGTGATTGTGACTGTGTGATTGTGTGAGTGTGTGATTGTGTGATTGAGTGATTGTGTGCTTGTGTGATTGTGTGGTTGTGTGGCTGTGTGATTGTGTGATTGTGTGATTGTGTGATTGTGATTGTGATTGTGTGATTGTGATTGTGTGATTGTGGTTGTGTGATTGTGATTGTGTGATTGTGACTGTGTGATTGTGTGAGTGTGTGATTGTGTGATTGTGTGATTGTGTGATTGTGTGGTTGTGTGATTGTGTGATTGTGTGATTGTGTGATTTTGTGATTGTGTGATTGTGTGATTGTGTGGTTGTGTGATTGTGTGATTGTGTGATTGTGTGATTGTGTGATTGTGTGATTGTGACTGTGTGATTGTGTGAGTGTGTGATTGTGTGATTGAGTGATTGTGTGCTTGTGTGATTGTGTGGTTGTGTGGTTGTGTGATTGTGTGACTGTGTGATTGTGTGATTGTGTGATTGTGTGATTGTGTGATTGGGTGATTGTGTGATTGCGTGATTGTGTGATTGTGTGACTGTGTGATTGTGTGATTGTGTGATTGTGTGAGTGTGTGATTGTGTGATTGTGTGATTGAGTGATTGTGTTATTGTGTGATTGTGTGATTGTGTGATTGTGTGATTGTGTGAGTGTGTGATTGTGTGATTGTGTGACTGTGTGATTGTGTGGTTGTGTGATTGTGTGAGTGTGTGATTGTGTGATTGAGTGATTGTGTGCTTGTGTGATTGTGTGGTTGTGTGATTGTGTTATTGTGTGATTTTGCGATTGTGTGATTGTGTGATTGTGTGATTGTGTGAGTGTGTGATTGTGTGATTGCGTGATTGTGTGCTTGTGTGATTGTGTGGTTGTGTGATTGTGTGATTAAGTGATTGTGTGATTGTGTGATTGTGTGATTATGTGATTGTGTGATTGTGTGATTGTGTGATTGTGTAATTGTGATTGTGCGATTGTGTGATTGTGTGATTGTGTGATTGTGTAATTGTGATTGTGCGATTGTGATTGTGTGATTGTGTGATTGTGTGATTGTGTGATTGTGTGATTGTGTGATTGTGACTGTGTGATTGTGTGAGTGTGTGATTGTGTGACTGTGTGATTGTGTGATTGTGTGATTGTGTGAGTGTGTGATTGTGTGATTGTGTGATTGAGTGATTGTGTGCTTGTGTGATTGTATACTTGTGTGATTGTCTGATTGTGTGATTGTGCGATTGTGTGATTGTGTGACTGTGTGATTGTGTGATTGTGTGATTGTGTGATTGTGTGATTGTGATTGTGATTGTGTGATTGTGATTGTGTGATTGTGGTTGTGTGATTGTGATTGTGTGATTGTGACTGTGTGATTGTGTGAGTGTGTGATTGTGTGATTGTGACTGTGTGATTGTGTGAGTGTGTGATTGTGTGATTGAGTGATTGTGTGCTTGTGTGATTGTGTGGTTGTGTGGCTGTGTGATTGTGTGATTGTGTGATTGTGTGATTGTGATTGTGATTGTGTGATTGTGATTGTGTGATTGTGGTTGTGTGATTGTGATTGTGTGATTGTGACTGTGTGATTGTGTGAGTGTGTGATTGTGTGATTGTGTGATTGTGTGATTGTGTGGTTGTGTGATTGTGTGATTGTGTGATTGTGTGATTTTGTGATTGTGTGATTGTGTGATTGTGTGGTTGTGTGATTGTGTGATTGTGTGATTGTGTGATTGTGTGATTGTGTGATTGTGACTGTGTGATTGTGTGAGTGTGTGATTGTGTGATTGAGTGATTGTGTGCTTGTGTGATTGTGTGGTTGTGTGGTTGTGTGATTGTGTGACTGTGTGATTGTGTGGTTGTGTGGTTGTGTGATTGTGTGATTGTGTGATTGTGTGATTGTGTGAATGAGTGATTGTGTGCTTGTGTGATTGTGTGGTTGTGTGATTGTGTTATTGTGTGATTGTGTGATTGTGTGATTGTGTGATTGTGATTGTGATTGTGTGATTGTGATTGTGTGATTGTGGTTGTGTGATTGTGATTGTGTGATTGTGACTGTGTGATTGTGTGAGTGTGTGATTGTGTGATTGTGTGATTGTGTGATTGTGTGGTTGTGTGATTGTGTGATTGTGTGATTGTGTGATTTTGTGATTGTGTGATTGTGTGATTGTGTGGTTGTGTGATTGTGTGATTGTGTGATTGTGTGATTGTGTGATTGTGTGATTGTGACTGTGTGATTGTGTGAGTGTGTGATTGTGTGATTGAGTGATTGTGTGCTTGTGTGATTGTGTGGTTGTGTGGTTGTGTGATTGTGTGACTGTGTGATTGTGTGATTGTGTGATTGTGTGATTGTGTGATTGGGTGATTGTGTGATTGCGTGATTGTGTGATTGTGTGACTGTGTGATTGTGTGATTGTGTGATTGTGTGAGTGTGTGATTGTGTGATTGTGTGATTGAGTGATTGTGTGCTTGTGTGATTGTATACTTGTGTGATTGTCTGATTGTGTGATTGTGCGATTGTGTGCTTGTGTGATTGTGTGATTGTGTGATTGCGTGATTGTGTGATTGTGTGACTGTGTGATTGTGTGATTGTGTGATTGTGTGAGTGTGTGATTGTGTGATTGAGTGATTGTGTGCTTGTGTGATTGTGTGGTTGTGTGATTGTGTTATTGTGTGATTGTGTAATTGTGTGATTGTGTGATGGTGTGACTGTGATTGTGATTGTGTGATTGTGATTGTGTGATTGTGGTTGTGTGATTGTGATTGTGTGATTGTGACTGTGTGATTGTGTGAGTGTGTGATTGTGTGATTGTGTGATTGTGTGATTGTGTGATTGTGTGGTTGTGTGACTGTGTGATTGTGTAATTGTGTGATTGTGTGATTTTGTGATTGTGTGATTGTGTGATTGTGTGATTGTGTGATTGTGTGATTGTGTGATTGTGTGATTGTGTGGTTGTGTGATTGTGTGATTGTGTAGTTGTGTGATTGTGTGATTTTGTGATTGTGTGATTGTGTTATTGTGTGATTGTGTAATTGTGTGATTGTGTGATGGTGTGACTGTGATTGTGATTGTGTGATCGTGATTGCGTGATCGTGATTGTGTGATCGTGATTGTGCGATTGCGTGCTTGTGACTGTGTGATTGTGTGACTGTGTGATTGTGTGATTGTGATTGTGTGATTGTGTGGTTGTGTGACCGTGATTGTGTGACCGTGATTGTGTGATCGTGATTGTGTGATCGTGATTGTGGGTCCGTGATTGAGTGACCGTGATTGTGTGACCGTGATTGTGTGACCGTGATAGTGTGACCGTGAATGTGTGATTGCGTGATTGTGATTGCGTGATTGTGATTGCGTGATTGTGATTGCGTGATTGTGATTGCGTGATTGTGATTGCGTGATTGTGATTGCGTGATTGTGATTGCGTGATTGTGATTGCGTGATTGTGATTGCGTGATTGCGTGATTGTGGAACTGTGTGATTGTGTGATGGTGTGATTGTGTGAATGTGTGATTGTGTGATCGTGTGATTGTGTGATCGTGTGATCGTGTGATTGTGTTATTGTGTGATTGTGTGATTGTGTGATTGTGTGATTGTGTGATTGTGTGATTGTGATTGTGATTGTGTGATTGTGATTGTGTGATTGTGGTTGTGTGATTGTGATCGTGTGATTGTGACTGTGTGATTGTGTGAGTGTGTGATTGTGTGATTGTGTGATTGTGTGATTGTGTGGTTGTGTGATTGTGTGATTGTGTAATTGTGTGATTGTGTGATTTTGTGATTGTGTGATTGTGTGATTGGGTGATTGTGTGATTGCGTGATTGTGTGATTGTGTGATTGTGTTATTGTGTGATTGTGTGATTGTGTGATTGTGTGATTGTGTGAGTGTGTGATTGTGTGATTGTGTGACTGTGTGATTGTGTGGTTGTGTGATTGTGTGAGTGTGTGATTGTGTGATTGAGTGATTGTGTGCTTGTGTGATTGTGTGGTTGTGTGATTGTGTTATTGTGTGATTGTGTGATTGTGTGATTGTGTGATTGTGTGAGTGTGTGATTGTGTGATTGTGTGACTGTGTGATTCTGTGGTTGTGTGATTGTGTGATTGTGTGATTGTGTGATTTTGTGATTGTATGATTGTGTGATTGTGTGGTTGTGTGATTGTGTGATTGTGTGATTGTGTGGTTGTGTGATTGTGTGATTGTGTGATTGTGTGATTGTGTGATTTTGTGATTGTATGATTGTGTGATTGTGTGGTTGTGTGATTGTGTGATTGTGTGATTGTGTGATTGTGTGATTGTGTGATTGTGACTGTGTGATTGTGTGAGTGTGTGATTGTGTGATTGAGTGATTGTGTGCTTGTGTGAATGTGTGGTTGTGTGGTTGTGTGATTGTGTGATTGTGTGATTGTGTGATTGTGTAATTGTGTGATTGTGTGATTGGGTGATTGTGTGATTGCGTGATTGTGTGATTGTGTGACTGTGTGATTGTGTGATTGTGTGATTGTGTGAGTGTGTGATTGTGTGATTGTGTGATTGTGTGATTGTGTGATTGTGTGATTGTGTGATTGTGTGATTGTGTGATTGTGTGATTGTGTGATTGTGTGATTGTGTGATTGTGTGATTGTGTGATTGTGTGGTTGTGCGATCGTGATTGTGTGATCGTGATTGTCTGATCGTGATTGCGTGATCGTGATTGTGTGATCGTGATTGTGCGATTGCGTGCTTGTGACTGTGTGATTGTGTGATTGTGACTGTGTGATTGTGTGAGTGTGTGATTGTGTGATTGAGCGATTGTGTGATTGTGTGATTGTGTGGTTGTGTGATTGTGTGATTGTGTGATTGTGTGATTGTGTGATTGTGTGATTGTGTGATTGTGTGATTGTGTGATTGTGTGATTGTGTGATTGTGTGGTTGTGCGATCGTGATTGTGTGATCGTGATTGTCTGATCGTGATTGCGTGATCGTGATTGTGTGATCGTGATTGTGCGATTGCGTTCTTGTGACTGTGTGATTGTGTGACTGTGTGATTGTGTGATTGTGACTGTGTGATTGTGTGAGTGTGTGATTGTGTGATTGAGCGATTGTGTGATTGTGTGATTGTGTGGTTGTGTGATTGTGTGATTGTGTGGTTGTGTGACCGTGATTGTGTGACCGTGATTGTGTGATCGTGATTGTGTGATCGTGATTGTGGGTCCGTGATTGAGTGACCGTGATTGTGTGACCGTGATAGTGTGACCGTGAATGTGTGATTGCGTGATTGTGATTGCGTGATTGTGATTGCGTGATTGTGATTGCGTGATTGTGATTGCGTGATTGCGTGATTGTGTAACTGTGTGATTGTGTGATGGTGTGATTGTGTGATTGTGTGATTATGTGATTGTGTGATTGTGTGATTGTGTGATTGTGTGGTTGTGCGATCGTGATTGTGTGATCGTGATTGTCTGATCGTGATTGTGTGATCGTGATTGTGTGATCGTGATTGTGCGATTGCGTGCTTGTGACTGTGTGATTGTGTGACTGTGTGATTGTGTGATTGTGACTGTGTGATTGTGTGAGTGTGTGATTGTGTGATTGTGTGGTTGTGTGCTTGTGTGATTGTGTGATTGTGCGATTGTGTGATTGTGTGATTGTGTGATTGTGTCATTGTGTGACTGTGTGATTGTGTGATTGTGTGATTGTGTGATTGTGTGATTGTGTGATTGTGTGATTGTGAGATTGTGTGATAGTGTGATTGTGTGATTGTGTGATTGTGATTGTGATTGTGTGATTGTGATTGTGTGATTGAGTGATTGTGTGCTTGTGTGATTGTATACTTGTGTGATTGTCTGATTGTGTGATTGTGCGATTGTGTGCTTGTGTGATTGTGTGATTGTGTGATTGCGTGATTGTGTGATTGTGAGATTGTGTGATAGTGTGATTGTGTGATTGTGTGATTGTGATTGTGATTGTGTGATTGTGATTGTGTGATTGAGTGATTGTGTGCTTGTGTGATTGTATACTTGTGTGATTGTCTGATTGTGTGATTGTGCGATTGTGTGCTTGTGTGATTGTGTGATTGTGTGATTGCGTGATTGTGTGATTGTGTGACTGTGTGATTGTGTGATTGTGTGATTGTGTGATTGGGTGATTGTGTGATTGCGTGATTGTGTGATTGTGTGACTGTGTGATTGTGTGATTGTGTGATTGTGTGAGTGTGTGATTGTGTGATTGTGTGATTGAGTGATTGTGTGCTTGTGTGATTGTATACTTGTGTGATTGTCTGATTGCGTGATTGTGCGATTGTGTGATTGCGTGATTGTGTGCTTGTGTGATTGTGTGGTTGTGTGATTGTGTGATTAGGTGATTGTGTGATTGTGTGATTGTGTGATTGTGTGATTGTGTGATTGTGCGATTGCGTTCTTGTGACTGTGTGATTGTGTGACTGTGTGATTGTGTGATTGTGACTGTGTGATTGTGTGAGTGTGTGATTGTGTGATTGTGTGATTGTGTGATTGTGTGATTGTGTGATTGTGTGATTGTGTGATTGTGTGATTGTGTGGTTGTGCGATCGTGATTGTGTGATCGTGATTGTCTGATCGTGATTGCGTGATCGTGATTGTGTGATCGTGATTGTGCGATTGCGTGCTTGTGACTGTGTGATTGTGTGATCGTGATTGTGCGATTGCGTGCTTGTGACTGTGTGATTGTGTGCCTGTGTGATTGTGTGATTGTGACTGTGTGAACGTGTGAGTGTGTGATTGTGTGATTGAGCGATTGTGTGATTGTGTGATTGTGTGGTTGTGTGATTGTGTGATTGTGTGATTGTGTGGTTGTGTGACCGTGATTGTGTGACCGTGATTGTGTGATCGTGATTGTGTGATCGTGTGATCGTGTGATCGTGTGATTGTGTGATTGTGTGATTTTGCGATTGTGCGATTGTGTGATTGTGTGATTGTGTGAGTGTGTGATTGTGTGATTGCGTGATTGTGTGCTTGTGTGATTGTGTGGTTGTGTGATTGTGTGATTGTGTGATTGTGTGATTGTGTGATTGTGTGATTGTGTGATTGTGTGATTGTGTGATTGTGTAATTGTGTGATTGTGTGATTGTGTGGTTGTGCGATCGTGATTGTGTGATCGTGATTGTCTGACCGTGATTGCGTGATCGTGATTGTGTGATCGTGATTGTGCGCTTGCGTGCTTGTGACTGTGTGATTGTGTGACTGTGTGATTGTGTGATTGTGACTGTGTGATTGTGTGAGTGTGTGATTGTGTGATTGAGCGATTGTGTGATTGTGTGATTGTGTGGTTGTGTGATTGTGTGATTGTGTGATAGTGTGATTGTGTGATTGTGTGATTGTGTGATTGTGTGATTGTGTGATTGTGTGATTGTGTGATTGCGTGATTGTGTGCTTGTGTGATTGTGTGGTTGTGTGATTGTGTGATTGTGTGAGTGTGTGATTGTGTGATTGAGCGATTGTGTGATTGTGTGATTGTGTGATTGTGTGATTGTGTGATAGTGTGATTGTGTGATTGTGTGATTGTGTGATTGTGTGATTGTGTGATTGTGTGATTGTGTGATTGTGTGATTGCGTGATTGTGTGCTTGTGTGATTGTGTGGTTGTGTGATTGTGTGATTAGGTGATTGTGTGATTGTGTGATTGTGTGATTGTGTGATTGTGTGATTGTGTGATTGTGTGATTGTGTGATTGTGATTGTGATTGTGTGATTGTGATTGTGTGATTGTGGTTGTGTGATTGTGATTGTGTGATTGTGACTGTGTGATTGTGTGAGTGTGTGATTGTGTGATTGTGTGATTGTGTGATTGTGTGGTTGTGTGATTGTGTGATTGTGTGATTGTGTGATTTTGTGATTGTGTGATTGTGTGATTGTGTGGTTGTGTGATTGTGTGATTGTGTGATTGTGTGATTGTGTGATTGTGTGATTGTGTGATTGTGACTGTGTGATTGTGTGAGTGTGTGATTGTGTGATTGAGTGATTGTGTGCTTGTGTGATTGTGTGGTTGTGTGGTTGTGTGATTGTGTGACTGTGTGATTGTGTGATTGTGTGATTGTGTGATTGTGTGATTGGGTGATTGTGTGATTGCGTGATTGTGTGATTGTGTGACTGTGTGATTGTGTGATTGTGTGATTGTGTGAGT
Source organism: Megachile rotundata (assembly GCF_050947335.1). NCBI lineage: Eukaryota > Metazoa > Arthropoda > Insecta > Hymenoptera > Megachilidae > Megachile > Megachile rotundata. The sequence goes on from NW_027473325.1 coordinate 1,576,985, forward strand.
GTGTGATTGTGTGATTGTGTGATTGAGTGATTGTGTGCTTGTGTGATTGTATACTTGTGTGATTGTCTGATTGTGTGATTGTGCGATTGTGTGCTTGTGTGATTGTGTGATTGTGTGATTGCGTGATTGTGTGATTGTGTGACTGTGTGATTGTGTGATTGTGTGATTGTGTGATTGTGTGAGTGTGTGATTGTGTGATTGAGTGATTGTGTGCTTGTGTGATTGTGTGGTTGTGTGATTGTGTTATTGTGTGATTGTGTAATTGTGTGATTGTGTGATGGTGTGACTGTGATTGTGATTGTGTGATTGTGATTGTGTGATTGTGGTTGTGTGATTGTGATTGTGTGATTGTGACTGTGTGATTGTGTCGGTGTGTGATTGTGTGATTGTGTGATTGTGTGATTGTGTGATTGTGTGGTTGTGTGATTGTGTGATTGTGTAATTGTGTGATTGTGTGATTTTGTGATTGTGTGATTGTGTGATTGTGTGATTGTGTGATTGTGTGATTGTGTGATTGTGTGATTGTGTGGTTGTGCGATCGTGATTGTGTGATCGTGATTGTCTGATCGTGATTGCGTGATCGTGATTGTGTGATCGTGATTGTGCGATTGCGTGCTTGTGACTGTGTGATTGTGTGATTGTGACTGTGTGATTGTGTGAGTGTGTGATTGTGTGATTGAGCGATTGTGTGATTGTGTGATTGTGTGGTTGTGTGATTGTGTGATTGTGTGATTGTGTGATTGTGTGATTGTGTGATTGTGTGATTGTGTGATTGTGTGATTGTGTGATTGTGTGGTTGTGCGATCGTGATTGTGTGATCGTGATTGTCTGATCGTGATTGCGTGATCGTGATTGTGTGATCGTGATTGTGCGATTGCGTGCTTGTGACTGTGTGATTGTGTGACTGTGTGATTGTGTGATTGTGACTGTGTGATTGTGTGAGTGTGTGATTGTGTGATTGAGCGATTGTGTGATTGTGTGATTGTGTGGTTGTGTGATTGTGTGATTGTGTGGTTGTGTGACCGTGATTGTGTGACCGTGATTGTGTGATCGTGATTGTGTGATCGTGATTGTGGGTCCGTGATTGAGTGACCGTGATTGTGTGACCGTGATTGTGTGACCGTGATAGTGTGACCGTGAATGTGTGATTGCGTGATTGTGATTGCGTGATTGTGATTGCGTGATTGTGATTGCGTGATTGTGATTGCGTGATTGTGATTGCGTGATTGTGATTGCGTGATTGTGATTGCGTGATTGTGATTGCGTGATTGTGATTGCGTGATTGTGATTGCGTGATTGCGTGATTGTGTAACTGTGTGATTGTGTGATGGTGTGGTTGTGTGAATGTGTGATTGTGTGATCGTGTGATCGTGTGATTGTGTTATTGTGTGATTGTGTGATTGTGTGATTGTGTGATTGTGTGATTGTGTGATTGTGATTGTGATTGTGTGATTGTGATTGTGTGATTGTGGTTGTGTGATTGTGATCGTGTGATTGTGACTGTGTGATTGTGTGAGTGTGTGATTGTGTGATTGTGTGATTGTGTGATTGTGTGATTGTGTGGTTGTGTGATTGTGTGATTGTGTAATTGTGTGATTGTGTGATTTTGTGATTGTGTGATTGTGTGATTGGGTGATTGTGTGATTGCGTGATTGTGTGATTGTGTGATTGTGTTATTGTGTGATTGTGTGATTGTGTGATTGTGTGATTGTGTGAGTGTGTGATTGTGTGATTGTGTGACTGTGTGATTGTGTGGTTGTGTGATTGTGTGGTTGTGTGATTGTGTTATTGTGTGATTGTGTGATTGTGTGATTGTGTGATTGTGTGAGTGTGTGATTGTGTGATTGTGTGACTGTGTGATTGTGTGGTTGTGTGATTGTGTGATTGTGTGATTGTGTGATTTTGTGATTGTATGATTGTGTGATTGTGTGGTTGTGTGATTGTGTGATTGTGTGATTGTGTGGTTGTGTGATTGTGTGATTGTGTGATTGCGTGATTTTGTGATTGTATGATTGTGTGATTGTGTGGTTGTGTGATTGTGTGATTGTGTGATTGTGTGATTGTGTGATTGTGTGATTGTGACTGTGTGATTGTGTGAGTGTGTGATTGTGTGATTGTGTGATTGTGTGATTGTGTGGTTGTGTGATTGTGTGATTGTGTGATTGTGTGATTTTGTGATTGTGTGATTGTGTGATTGTGTGATTGTGTGATTGTGTGATTGTGTGATTGTGTGATTGTGCGATTGTGTGATTGTGTGATTGTGTGATTGTGTGATTGTGTGACTGTGTGATTGTGTGATTGTGTGATTGTGTGATTGTGTGATTGTGTGATTGTGAGATTGTGTGATAGTGTGATTGTGTGATTGTGTGATTGTGATTGTGATTGTGATTGTGTGATTGTGATTGTGTGATTGAGTGATTGTGTGCTTGTGTGATTGTATACTTGTGTGATTGTCTGATTGTGTGATTGTGCGATTGTGTGCTTGTGTGATTGTGTGATTGTGTGATTGTGTGATTGCGTGATTGTGTGATTGTGTGACTGTGTGATTGTGTGATTGTGTGATTGTGTGAGTGTGTGATTGTGTGATTGAGTGATTGTGTGCTTGCGTGATTGTGTGGTTGTGTGATTGTGTTATTGTGTGATTGTGTGATTGTGTGATTGTGTGATTGTGTGATTGTGATTGTGATTGTGTGATTGTGATTGTGTGATTGTGGTTGTGTGATTGTGATTGTGTGATTGTGACTGTGTGATTGTGTGAGTGTGTGATTGTGTGATTGTGTGATTGTGTGATTGTGTGGTTGTGTGATTGTGTGATTGTGTAATTGTGTGATTGTGTGATTTTGTGATTGTGTGATTGTGTGATTGTGTGGTTGTGTGATTGTGTGATTGTGTGATTGTGTGATTGTGTGATTGTGTGATTGTGTGATTGTGTGATTGGGACTGTGTGATTGTGTGAGTGTGTGATTGTGTGATTGAGTGATTGTGTGCTTGTGTGATTGTGTGGTTGTGTGGTTGTGTGATTGTGTGATTGTGTGATTGTGTGATTGTGTGATTGTGTGATTGGGTGATTGTGTGATTGCGTGACTGTGTGATTGTGTGACTGTGTGATTGTGTGATTGTGTGATTGTGTGAGTGTGTGATTGTGTGATTGTGTGATTGAGTGATTGTGTGCTTGTGTGATTGTATACTTGTGTGATTGTCTGATTGTGTGATTGTGCGATTGTGTGATTGTGTGATTGTGTGATTGTGTGATTGTGTTATTGTGTGATTGTGTGATTGTGATTGTGATTGTGTGATTGTGATTGTGTGATTGTGGTTGTGTGTTTGTGATTGTGTGATTGTGACTGTGTGATTGTGTGAGTGTGTGATTGTGTGATTGTGACTGTGTGATTGTGTGAGTGTGTGATTGTGTGATTGAGTGATTGTGTGCTTGTGTGATTGTGTGATTGTGTGATTGTGTGATTGTGTGATTGTGTGATTGTGTGATTGTGTGATTGTGTGATTGTGTGATTGTGTGATTGTGTGGTTGTGCGATCGTGATTGTGTGATCGTGATTGTCTGATCGTGATTGCGTGATCGTGATTGTGTGATCGTGATTGTGCGATTGCGTGCTTGTGACTGTGTGATTGTGTGATCGTGATTGTGCGATTGCGTGCTTGTGACTGTGTGATTGTGTGCCTGTGTGATTGTGTGATTGTGACTGTGTGATCGTGTGAGTGTGTGATTGTGTGATTGAGCGATTGTGTGATTGTGTGGTTGTGTGATTGTGTTATTGTGTGATTGTGTGATTGTGTGATTGTGTGATTGTGTGATTGTGATTGTGATTGTGTGATTGTGATTGTGTGATTGTGGTTGTGTGATTGTGATTGTGTGATTGTGACTGTGTGATTGTGTGAGTGTGTGATTGTGTGATTGTGTGATTGTGTGATTGTGTGGTTGTGTGATTGTGTGATTGTGTAATTGTGTGATTGTGTGATTTTGTGATTGTGTGATTGTGTGATTGTGTGGTTGTGTGATTGTGTGATTGTGTGATTGTGTGATTGTGTGATTGTGTGATTGGGACTGTGTGATTGTGTGAGTGTGTGATTGTGTGATTGAGTGATTGTGTGCTTGTGTGATTGTGTGGTTGTGTGGTTGTGTGATTGTGTGATTGTGTGATTGTGTGATTGTGTGATTGTGTGATTGGGTGATTGTGTGATTGCGTGATTGTGTGATTGTGTGACTGTGTGATTGTGTGATTGTGTGATTGTGTGAGTGTGTGATTGTGTGATTGTGTGATTGAGTGATTGTGTGCTTGTGTGATTGTATACTTGTGTGATTGTCTGATTGTGTGATTGTGCGATTGTGTGATTGTGTGATTGTGTGATTGTGGGATTGTGTGATTGTGTGATTGTGTGATTGTGATTGTGATTGTGTGATTGTGATTGTGTGATTGTGGTTGTGTGATTGTGATTGTGTGATTGTGACTGTGTGATTGTGTGAGTGTGTGATTGTGTGATTGTGACTGTGTGATTGTGTGAGTGTGTGATTGTGTGATTGAGTGATTGTGTGCTTGTGTGATTGTGTGGTTGTGTGGTTGTGTGATTGTGTGATTGTGTGATTGTGTGATTGTGTGATTGTGTGCTTGTGTGATTGTGTGGTTGTGTGATTGTGTTATTGTGTGATTGTGTGATTGTGTGATTGTGTGATTGTGATTGTGATTGTGTGATTGTGATTGTGTGATTGTGGTTGTGTGATTGTGATTGTGTGAGCGTGTGATTGTGTGATTGTGTGATTGTGTGATTGTGTGGTTGTGTGATTGTGTGATTGTGTGATTGTGTGATTTTGTGATTGTGTGATTGTGTGATTGTGTGATTGTGTGATTGTGTGATTGCGTGATTGTGTGCTTGTGTGATTGTGTGGTTGTGTGATTGTGTGATTGTGTGAGTGTGTGATTGTGTGATTGAGCGATTGTGTGATTGTGTGATTGTGTGGTTGTGTGATTGTGTGATTGTGTGATAGTGTGATTGTGTGATTGTGTGATTGTGTGATTGTGTGATTGTGTGATTGTGTGATTGTGTGATTGTGTGATTGCGTGATTGTGTGCTTGTGTGATTGTGTGGTTGTGTGATTGTGTGATTAGGTGATTGTGTGATTGTGTGATTGTGTGATTGTGTGATTGTGTGATTGTGTGATTGTGTGATTGTGTGATTGTGTAATTGTGATTGTGTGATTGTGTGATTGTGTGATTGTGTGATTGTGCGATTGTGTGATTGTGTGATTGTGTGATTGTGTGATTGTGTGACTGTGTGATTGTGTGATTTGTGATTGTGTGATTGTGTGATTGTGTGATTGTGAGATTGTGTGATAGTGTGATTGTGTGATTGTGTGATTGTGTGATTGTGTGATTGTGTGATTGTGATTGTGATTGTGTGATTGTGATTGTGTGATTGTGGTTGTGTGATTGTGATTGTGTGATTGTGACTGTGTGATTGTGTGAGTGTGTGATTGTGTGATTGTGTGATTGTGTGATTGTGTGGTTGTGTGATTGTGTGATTGTGTGATAGTGTGATTGTGTGATTGTGTGATTGTGTGATTGTGTGATTGTGTGATTGTGTGATTGTGTGATTGCGTGATTGTGTGCTTGTGTGATTGTGTGGTTGTGTGATTGTGTGATTAGGTGATTGTGTGATTGTGATTGTGTGATTGTGATTGTGTGATTGAGTGATTGTGTGCTTGTGTGATTGTATACTTGTGTGATTGTCTGATTGTGTGATTGTGCGATTGTGTGCTTGTGTGATTGTGTGATTGTGTGATTGTGTGATTGTGTGATTGTGTGATTGTGTGACTGTGCGATTGTGTGATTGTGTGATTGTGTGATTGTGTGATTGAGTGATTGTGTGCTTGTGTGATTGTGTGGTTGTGTGATTGTGTTATTGTGTGATTGTGTGATTGTGTGATTGTGTGATTGTGTGATTGTGATTGTGATTGTGTGATTGTGATTGTGTGATTGTGGTTGTGTGATTGTGATTGTGTGATTGTGACTGTGTGATTGTGTGAGTGTGTGATTGTGCGATTGTGTGATTGTGTGATTGTGTGATTGTGTGGTTGCGTGATTGTGTGATTGTGTAATTGTGTGATTTTGTGATTGTGTGATTGTGTGATTGTGTGGTTGTGTGATTGTGTGATTGTGTGATTGTGTGATTGTGTGATTGTGTGATTGTGTGATTGGGACTGTGTGATTGTGTGAGTGTGTGATTGTGTGATTGAGTGATTGTGTGCTTGTGTGATTGTGTGGTTGTGTGGTTGTGTGATTGTGTGATTGTGTGATTGTGTGATTGTGTGATTGTGTGATTGGGTGATTGTGTGATTGCGTGATTGTGTGATTGTGTGACTGTGTGATTGTGTGATTGTGTGATTGTGTGAGTGTGTGATTGTGTGATTGTGTGATTGAGTGATTGTGTGCTTGTGTGATTGTATACTTGTGTGATTGTCTGATTGTGTGATTGTGCGATTGTGTGATTGTGTGATTGTGTGATTGTGGGATTGTGTGATTGTGTGATTGTGTGATTGTGATTGTGATTGTGTGATTGTGATTGTGTGATTGTGGTTGTGTGATTGTGATTGTGTGATTGTGACTGTGTGATTGTGTGAGTGTGTGATTGTGTGATTGTGACTGTGTGATTGTGTGAGTGTGTGATTGTGTGATTGAGTGATTGTGTGCTTGTGTGATTGTGTGGTTGTGTGGTTGTGTGATTGTGTGATTGTGTGATTGTGTGATTGAGTGATTGTGTGCTTGTGTGATTGTGTGGTTGTGTGATTGTGTTATTGTGTGATTGTGTGATTGTGTGATTGTGTGATTGTGATTGTGATTGTGTGATTGTGATTGTGTGATTGTGGTTGTGTGATTGTGATTGTGTGAGCGTGTGATTGTGTGATTGTGTGATTGTGTGATTGTGTGGTTGTGTGATTGTGTGATTGTGTGATTGTGTGATTTTGTGATTGTGTGATTGTGTGATTGTGTGGTTGTGTGATTGTGTGATTGTGTGATTGTGTGATTGTGTGATTGTGACTGTGTGATTGTGTGAGTGTGTGATTGTGTGATTGTGTGATTGGGTGATTGTGTGATTGCGTGATTGTGTGATTGTGTGACTGTGTGATTGTGTGATTGTGTGATTGTGTGATTGTGTGAGTGTGTGATTGTGTGATTGTGTGATTGAGTGATTGTGTGCTTGTGTGATTGCATACTTGTGTAATTGTCTGATTGTGTGATTGTGCGATTGTGTGCTTGTGTGATTGTGTGATTGTGTGATTGCGTGATTGTGTGATTGTGTGACTGTGTGATTGTGTGATTGTGTGATTGTGTGAGTGTGTGATTGTGTAATTGAGTGATTGTGTGCTTGTGTGATTGTGTGGTTGTGTGTTTGTGTTATTGTATGATTGTGTAATTGTGTGATTGTGTGATTGTGTGACTGTGATTGTGATTGTGTGATTGTGATTGTGTGATTGTGGTTGTGTGATTGTGATTGCGTGATTGTGACTGTGTGATTGTGTGAGTGTGTGATTGTGTGATTGTGTGATTGTGTGATTGTGTGATTGTGTGGTTGTGTGATTGTGTGATTGTGTAATAGTGTGATTGTGTGATTTTGTGATTGTGTGATTGTGTGATTGTGTGGTTGTGTGATTGTGTGATTGTGTGATTGTGTGATTGTGTGATTGTGTGATTGTGACTGTGTGATTGTGTGAGTGTGTGATTGTGTGATTGAGTGATTGTGTGCTTGTGTGATTGTGTGGTTGTGTGGTTGTGTGATTGTGTGATTGTGTGATTGTGTGATTGTGTGATTGTGTGATTGGGTGATTGTGTGATTGCGTGATTGTGTGATTGTGTGACTGTGTGATTGTGTGATTGTGTGATTGTGTGAGTGTGTGATTGTGTGATTGTGTGATTGAGTGATTGTGTGCTTGTGTGATTGTATACTTGTGTGATTGTCTGATTGTGTGATTGTGCGATTGTGTGATTGTGTGATTGTGTGATTGTGTGATTGTGTGATTGTGTGATTGTGTGATTGTGTGATTGTGTGATTGTGCGATTGTGTGGTTGTGCGATCGTGATTGTGTGATCGTGATTGTCTGATCGTGATTGCGTGATCGTGATTGTGTGATCGTGATTGTGCGATTGCGTGCTTGTGACTGTGTGATTGTGTGATCGTGATTGTGCGATTGCGTGCTTGTGACTGTGTGATTGTGTGATCGTGATTGTGCGATTGCGTGCTTGTGACTGTGTGATTGTGTGCCTGTGTGATTGTGTGATTGTGACTGTGTGATCGTGCGAGTGTGTGATTGTGTGATTGAGCGATTGTGTGATTGTGTGATTGTGTGGTTGTGTGATTGTGTGATTGTGTGGTTGTGTGACCGTGATTGTGTGACCGTGATTGTGTGATCGTGATTGTGTGATCGTGTGATCGTGTGATCGTGTGATTGTGTGATTGTGTGATTTTGCGATTGTGCGATTGTGTGATTGTGTGATTGTGTGAGTGTGTGATTGTGTGATTGCGTGATTGTGTGCTTGTGTGATTGTGTGGTTGTGTGATTGTGTGATTAGGTGATTGTGTGATTGTGTGATTGTGTGATTGTGTGATTGTGTGATTGTGTGATTGTGTGATTGTGTAATTGTGATTGTGCGATTGTGTGATTGTGTGATTGTGTGATTGTGTGATTGTGTAATTGTGATTGTGCGATTGTGATTGTGTGATTGAGTGATTGTGTGATTGTGTGATTGTGTGATTGTGTGATTGTGTGATTATGTGATTGTGTGATTGTATGATTGTGTGATTGTGTGGTTGTGCGATCGTCATTGTGTGATCGTGATTGTCTGATCGTGATTGTGTGATCGTGATTGTGTGATCGTGATTGTGCGATTGCGTGCTTGTGACTGTGTGATTGTGTGACTGTGTGATTGTGTGATTGTGACTGTGTGATTGTGTGAGTGTGCGATTGTGTGATTGAGCGATTGTGTGATTGTGTGATTGTGTGGTTGTGTGATTGTGTGATTGTGTGATTGTGTGATTGTGTGATTGTGTGGTTGTGTGACTGTGTGATTGTGTGATTGTGTGATTGTGTGATTGTGAGATTGTGTGATTGTGTGATTGTGTGATTGTGTGATTGTGATTGTGATTGTGTGATTGTGATTGTGTGATTGAGTGATTGTGTACTTGTGTGATTGTATACTTGTGTGATTGTCTGATTGTGTGATTGTGCGATTGTGTGCTTGTGTGATTGTGTGATTGTGTGATTGCGTGATTGTGTGATTGTGTGACTGTGTGACTGTGTGATTGTGTGATTGTGTGAGTGTGTGATTGTGTGATTGAGTGATTGTGTGCTTGTGTGATTGTGTGGTTGTGTGATTGTGTTATTGTGTGATTGTGTGATTGTGTGATTGTGTGATTGTGTGATTGTGATTGTGATTGTGTGATTGTGATTGTGTGATTGTGGTTGTGTGATTGTGATTGTGTGATTGTGACTGCGTGATTGTGTGAGTGTGTGATTGTGTGATTGTGTGATTGTGTGATTGTGTGGTTGTGTGATTGTGTGATTGTGTGATTGTGTGATTTTGTGATTGTATGATTGTGTGATTGTGTGGTTGTGTGATTGTGTGATTGTGTGATTGTGTGATTGTGTGATTGTGTGATTGTGTGATTGTGTGATTGTGACTGTGTGATTGTGTGAGTGTGTGATTGTGTGATTGAGTGATTGTGTGCTTGTGTGAATGTGTGGTTGTGTGGTTGTGTGATTGTGTGATTGTGTGATTGTGTGATTGTGTGATTGTGTGATTGTGTGATTGTGTGATTGGGTGATTGCGTGATTGCGTGATTGTGTGATTGTGTGACTGTGTGATTGTGTGATTGTGTGATTGTGTGAGTGTGTGATTGTGTGATTGTGTGATTGAGTGATTGTGGGCTTGTGTGATTGTATACTTGTGTGATTGTCTGATTGTGTGATTGTGCGATTGTGTGATTGTGTGATTGTGTGATTGTGTGATTGTGTGATTGTGTGATTGTGTGATTGTGTGATTGTGTGATTGTGTGGTTGTGCGATCGTGATTGTGTGATCGTGATTGTCTGATCGTGATTGCGTGATCGTGATTGTGTGATCGTGATTGTGCGATTGCGTGCTTGTGACTGTGTGACTGTGTGACTGTGTGATTGTGTGATTGTGACTGTGTGATTGTGTGAGTGTGTGATTGTGTGATTGAGCGATTGTGTGATTGTGTGATTGTGTGGTTGTGTGATTGTGTGATTGTGTGATTGTGTGATTGTGTGATAGTGTGATTGTGTGATTGCGTGATTGTGTGATTGTGTGATTGTGTGATTGTGTGATTGTGTGATTGTGTGATTGTGTGATTGTGTGATTGTGTGATTGGGTGATTGTGTGACTGTGTGATTGTGTGATTGTGTGATTGTGTGATTGTGTGATTGTGTGATTGTGAGATTGTGTGATAGTGTGATTGTGTGATTGTGTGATTGTGATTGTGATTGTGATTGTGTGATTGTGATTGTGTGATTGAGTGATTGTGTGCTTGTGTGATTGTATACTTGTGTGATTGTCTGATTGTGTGATTGTGCGATTGTGTGCTTGTGTGATTGTGTGATTGTGTGATTGTGTGATTGCGTGATTGTGTGATTGTGTGACTGTGTGATTGTGTGATTGTGTGATTGTGTGAGTGTGTGATTGTGTGATTGAGTGATTGTGTGCTTGTGTGATTGTGTGGTTGTGTGATTGTGTTATTGTGTGATTGTGTGATTGTGTGATTGTGTGATTGTGTGATTGTGATTGTGATTGTGTGATTGTGATTGTGTGATTGTGGTTGTGTGATTGTGATTGTGTGATTGTGACTGTGTGATTGTGTGAGTGTGTGATTGTGTGATTGTGTGATTGTGTGATTGTGTGGTTGTGTGATTGTGTGATTGTGTAATTGTGTGATTGTGTGATTTTGTGATTGTGTGATTGTGTGATTGTGTGGTTGTGTGATTGTGTGATTGTGTGATTGTGTGATTGTGTGATTGTGTGATTGTGTGATTGGGACTGTGTGATTGTGTGAGTGTGTGATTGTGTGATTGAGTGATTGTGTGCTTGTGTGATTGTGTGGTTGTGTGGTTGTGTGATTGTGTGATTGTGTGATTGTGTGATTGTGTGATTGTGTGATTGGGTGATTGTGTGATTGCGTGACTGTGTGATTGTGTGACTGTGTGATTGTGTGATTGTGTGATTGTGTGAGTGTGTGATTGTGTGATTGTGTGATTGAGTGATTGTGTGCTTGTGTGATTGTATACTTGTGTGATTGTCTGATTGTGTGATTGTGCGATTGTGTGATTGTGTGATTGTGTGATTGTGTGATTGTGTGATTGTGTGATTGTGTGATTGTGATTGTGATTGTGTGATTGTGATTGTGTGATTGTGGTTGTGTGTTTGTGATTGTGTGATTGTGACTGTGTGATTGTGTGAGTGTGTGATTGTGTGATTGTGACTGTGTGATTGTGTGAGTGTGTGATTGTGTGATTGTGACTGTGTGATTGTGTGAGTGTGTGATTGTGTGATTGAGTGATTGTGTGCTTGTGTGATTGTGTGATTGTGTGATTGTGTGATTGTGTGATTGTGTGATTGTGTGATTGTGTGATTGTGTGATTGTGTGATTGTGTGATTGTGTGGTTGTGCGATCGTGATTGTGTGATCGTGATTGTCTGATCGTGATTGCGTGATCGTGATTGTGTGATCGTGATTGTGCGATTGCGTGCTTGTGACTGTGTGATTGTGTGATCGTGATTGTGCGATTGCGTGCTTGTGACTGTGTGATTGTGTGATTGTGACTGTGTGATCGTGTGAGTGTGTGATTGTGTGATTGAGCGATTGTGTGATTGTGTGATTGTGTGGTTGTGTGATTGTGTGATTGTGTGGTTGTGTGACCGTGATTGTGTGACCGTGATTGTGTGATCGTGATTGTGTGATCGTGTGATCGTGTGATCGTGTGATTGTGTGATTGTGTGATTGTGTGATTTTGCGATTGTGCGATTGTGTGATTGTGTGAGTGTGTGATTGTGTGATTGCGTGATTGTGTGCTTGTGTGATTGTGTGGTTGTGTGATTGTGTGATTGTTTGATTGTGTGATTGTGTGATTGTGTGATTGTGTGATTGTGTGATTGTGTGATTGTGTAATTGTGTGATTGTGTGATTGTGTGGTTGTGCGATCGTGATTGTGTGATCGTGATTGTCTGATCGTGATTGCGTGATCGTGATTGTGTGATCGTGATTGTGCGATTGCGTGCTTGTGACTGTGTGATTGTGTGACTGTGTGATTGTGTGATTGTGACTGTGTGATTGTGTGAGTGTGTGATTGTGTGATTGAGCGATTGTGTGATTGTGTGATTGTGTGGTTGTGTGATTGTGTGATTGTGTGATAGTGTGATTGTGTGATTGTGTGATTGTGTGATTGTGTGATTGTGTGATTGTGTGATTGTGTGATTGTGTGATTGTGTGATTGCGTGATTGTGTGCTTGTGTGATTGTGTGGTTGTGTGATTGTGTGATTGTGTGAGTGTGTGATTGTGTGATTGAGCGATTGTGTGATTGTGTGATTGTGTGGTTGTGTGATTGTGTGATTGTGTGATAGTGTGATTGTGTGATTGTGTGATTGTGTGATTGTGTGATTGTGTGATTGTGTGATTGTGTGATTGTGTGATTGCGTGATTGTGTGCTTGTGTGATTGTGTGGTTGTGTGATTGTGTGATTAGGTGATTGTGTGATTGTGTGATTGTGTGATTGTGTGATTGTGTGATTGTGTGATTGTGTGATTGTGTGATTGTGTAATTGTGATTGTGTGATTGTGTGATTGTGTGATTGTGTGATTGTGCGATTGTGTGATTGTGTGATTGTGTGATTGTGTGATTGTGTGACTGTGTGATTGTGTGATTGTGTGATTGTGTGATTGTGTGATTGTGTGATTGTGAGATTGTGTGATAGTGTGATTGTGTGATTGTGTGATTGTGTGATTGTGTGATTGTGTGATTGTGTGATTGTGATTGTGATTGTGTGATTGTGATTGTGTGATTGTGGTTGTGTGATTGTGATTGTGTGATTGTGACTGTGTGATTGTGTGAGTGTGTGATTGTGTGATTGTGTGATTGTGTGATTGTGTGATTGTGTGGTTGTGTGATTGTGTGATTGTGTGATAGTGTGATTGTGTGATTGTGTGATTGTGTGATTGTGTGATTGTGTGATTGTGTGATTGTGTGACTGTGTGATTGTGTGATTGTGTGATTGTGTGAGTGTGTGATTGTGTGATTGTGTGATTGAGTGATTGTGGGCTTGTGTGATTGTATACTTGTGTGATTGTCTGATTGTGCGATTGTGCGATTGTGTGATTGTGTGATTGTGTGATTGTGTGATTGTGTGATTGTGTGATTGTGTGATTGTGTGATTGTGTGATTGTGTGGTTGTGCGATCGTGATTGTGTGATCGTGATTGTCTGATCGTGATTGCGTGATCGTGATTGTGTGATCGTGATTGTGCGATTGCGTGCTTGTGACTGTGTGACTGTGTGACTGTGTGATTGTGTGATTGTGACTGTGTGATTGTGTGAGTGTGTGATTGTGTGATTGAGCGATTGTGTGATTGTGTGATTGTGTGGTTGTGTGATTGTGTGATTGTGTGATTGTGTGATTGTGTGATAGTGTGATTGTGTGATTGCGTGATTGTGTGATTGTGTGATTGTGTGATTGTGTGATTGTGTGATTGTGTGATTGTGTGATTGTGTGATTGTGTGATTGGGTGATTGTGTGACTGTGTGATTGTGTGATTGTGTGATTGTGTGATTGTGTGATTGTGAGATTGTGTGATAGTGTGATTGTGTGATTGTGTGATTGTGATTGTGATTGTGATTGTGTGATTGTGATTGTGTGATTGAGTGATTGTGTGCTTGTGTGATTGTATACTTGTGTGATTGTCTGATTTTGTGATTGTGCGATTGTGTGCTTGTGTGATTGTGTGATTGTGTGATTGTGTGATTGCGTGATTGTGTGATTGTGTGACTGTGTGATTGTGTGATTGTGTGATTGTGTGAGTGTGTGATTGTGTGATTGAGTGATTGTGTGCTTGTGTGATTGTGTGGTTGTGTGATTGTGTTATTGTGTGATTGTGTGATTGTGTGATTGTGTGATTGTGTGATTGTGATTGTGATTGTGTGATTGTGTGATTGTGTGCTTGTGTGATTGTGTGGTTGTGTGGTTGTGTGATTGTGTGATTGTGTGATTGTGTGATTGTGTGATTGTGTGATTGGGTGATTGTGTGATTGCGTGACTGTGTGATTGTGTGACTGTGTGATTGTGTGATTGTGTGATTGTGTGAGTGTGTGATTGTGTGATTGTGTGATTGAGTGATTGTGTGCTTGTGTGATTGTATACTTGTGTGATTGTCTGATTGTGTGATTGTGCGATTGTGTGATTGTGTGATTGTGTGATTGTGTGATTGTGTGATTGTGTGATTGTGTGATTGTGATTGTGATTGTGTGATTGTGATTGTGTGATTGTGGTTGTGTGTTTGTGATTGTGTGATTGTGACTGTGTGATTGTGTGAGTGTGTGATTGTGTGATTGTGACTGTGTGATTGTGTGAGTGTGTGATTGTGTGATTGAGTGATTGTGTGCTTGTGTGATTGTGTGATTGTGTGATTGTGTGATTGTGTGATTGTGTGATTGTGTGATTGTGTGATTGTGTGATTGTGTGATTGTGTGATTGTGTGGTTGTGCGATCGTGATTGTGTGATCGTGATTGTCTGATCGTGATTGCGTGATCGTGATTGTGTGATCGTGATTGTGCGATTGCGTGCTTGTGACTGTGTGATTGTGTGATCGTGATTGTGCGATTGCGTGCTTGTGACTGTGTGATTGTGTGATTGTGACTGTGTGATCGTGTGAGTGTGTGATTGTGTGATTGAGCGATTGTGTGATTGTGTGATTGTGTGGTTGTGTGATTGTGTGATTGTGTGGTTGTGTGACCGTGATTGTGTGACCGTGATTGTGTGATCGTGATTGTGTGATCGTGTGATCGTGTGATTGTGTGATTGTGTGATTTTGCGATTGTGCGATTGTGTGATTGTGTGATTGTGTGAGTGTGTGATTGTGTGATTGCGTGATTGTGTGATTGTGTGATTGTGTGATTGTGTGATTGTGTGATTGTGTGATTGTGTGATTGTGTGATTGTGTAATTGTGTGATTGTGTGATTGTGTGGTTGTGCGATCGTGATTGTGTGATCGTGATTGTCTGACCGTGATTGCGTGATCGTGATTGTGTGATCGTGATTGTGCGATTGCGTGGTTGTGACTGTGTGATTGTGTGACTGTGTGATTGTGTGATTGTGACTGTGTGATTGTGTGAGTGTGTGATTGTGTGATTGAGCGATTGTGTGATTGTGTGATTGTGTGGTTGTGTGATTGTGTGATTGTGTGATAGTGTGATTGTGTGATTGTGTGATTGTGTGATTGTGTGATTGTGTGATTGTGTGATTGTGTGATTGTGTGATTGCGTGATTGTGTGCTTGTGTGATTGTGTGGTTGTGTGATTGTGTGATTGTGTGAGTGTGTGACTGTGTGATTGAGCGATTGTGTGATTGTGTGATTGTGTGATTGTGTGATTGTGTGATAGTGTGATTGTGTGATTGTGTGATTGTGTGATTGTGTGATTGTGTGATTGTGTGATTGTGTGATTGTGTGATTGCGTGATTGTGTGCTTGTGTGATTGTGTGGTTGTGTGATTGTGTGATTAGGTGATTGTGTGATTGTGTGATTGTGTGATTGTGTGATTGTGTGATTGTGTGATTGTGTGATTGTGTGATTGTGTGATTGTGTGATTGTGTAATTGTGATTGTGTGATTGTGTGATTGTGTGATTGTGTGATTGTGCGATTGTGTGATTGTGTGATTGTGTGATTGTGTGATTGTGTGACTGTGTGATTGTGTGATTGTGTGATTGTGTGATTGTGTGATTGTGAAATTGTGTGATAGTGTGATTGTGTGATTGTGTGATTGTGTGATTGTGTGATTGTGTGATTGTGATTGTGATTGTGTGATTGTGATTGTGTGATTGTGGTTGTGTGATTGTGATTGTGTGATTGTGACTGTGTGATTGTGTGAGTGTGTGATTGTGTGATTGTGTGATTGTGTGATTGTGTGGTTGTGTGATTGTGTGATTGTGTGATAGTGTGATTGTGTGATTGTGTGATTGTGTGATTGTGTGATTGTGTGATTGTGTGATTGTGTGATTGTGTGATTGCGTGATTGTGTGCTTGTGTGATTGTGTGGTTATGTGATTGTGTGATTAGGTGATTGTGTGATTGTGATTGTGTGATTGAGTGATTGTGTGCTTGTGTGATTGTATACTTGTGTGATTGTCTGATTGTGTGATTGTGCGATTGTGTGCTTGTGTGATTCTGTGATTGTGTGATTGTGTGATTGCGTGATTGTGTGATTGTGTGACTGTGTGATTGTGTGATTGTGTGATTGTGTGATTGTGTGATTGAGTGATTGTGTGCTTGTGTGATTGTGTGGTTGTGTGATTGTGTTATTGTGTGATTGTGTGATTGTGTGATTGTGTGATTGTGTGATTGTGTGATTGTGTGGTTGTGCGATCGTGATTGTGTGATCGTGATTGTCTGATCGTGATTGCGTGATCGTGATTGTGAGATCGTGATTGTGCGATTGCGTGCTTGTGACTGTGTGATTGTGTGACTGTGTGATTGTGTGATTGTGACTGTGTGATTGTGTGAGTGTGTGATTATGTGATCGAGCGATTGTGTGATTGTGTGATTGTGTGGTTGTGTGATTGTGTGATTGTGTGATTGTGTGATTGTGTGATTGTGTGATTGTGTGATTGTGTGATTGTGTGGTTGTGCGATCGTGATTGTGTGATCGTGATTGTCTGATCGTGATTGCGTGATCGTGATTGTGTGATCGTGATTGTGCGATTGCGTGCTTGTGACTGTGTGATTGTGTGACTGTGTGATTGTGTGATTGTGACTGTGTGATTGTGTGAGTGTGTGATTGTGTGATTGAGCGATTGTGTAATTGTGTGATTGTGTGGTTGTGTGATTGTGTGATTATGTGGTTGTGTGACCGTGATTGTGTGACCGTGATTGTGTGATCGTGATTGTGTGATCGTGATTGTGGGTCCGTGATTGAGTGACCGTGATTGTGTGACCGTGATAGTGTGACCGTGAATGTGTGATTGCGTGATTGTGATTGCGTGATTGTGATTGCGTGATTGTGATTGCGTGATTGTGATTGCGTGATTGTGATTGCGTGATTGTGATTGCGTGATTGTGATTGCGTGATTGTGATTGCGTGATTGCGTGATTGTGTAACTGTGTGATTGTGTGATGGTGTGATTGTGTGAATGTGTGATTGTGTGATCGTGTGATTGTGTGATCGTGTGATCGTGTGATCGTGTGATTGTGTGATTGTGTGATTTTGCGATTGTGTGATTGTGTGATTGTGTGATTGTGTGAGTGAGTGATTGTGTGATTGCGTGATTGTGTGCTTGTGTGATTGTGTGGTTGTGTGATTGTGTGATTAGGTGATTGTGTGATTGTGTGATTGTGTGATTATGTGATTGTGTGATTGTGTGATTGTGTGATTGTGTGATTGTGATTGTGATTGTGTGATTGTGATTGTGTGATTGTGGTTGTGTGATTGTGATTGTGTGATTGTGACTGTGTGATTGTGTGAGTGTGTGATTGTGTGATTGTGTGATTGTGTGATTGTGTGGTTGTGTGATTGTGTGATTGTGTGATTGTGTGATTTTGTGATTGTGTGATTGTGTGATTGTGTGGTTGTGTGATTGTGTGATTGTGTGATTGTGTGATTGTGTGATTGTGTGATTGTGACTGTGTGATTGTGTGAGTGTGTGATTGTGTGATTGAGTGATTGTGTGCTTGTGTGATTGTGTGGTTGTGTGGTTGTGTGATTGTGTGACTGTGTGATTGTGTGATTGTGTGATTGTGTGATTGTGTGATTGGGTGATTGTGTGATTGCGTGATTGTGTGATTGTGTGACTGTGTGATTGTGTGATTGTGTGATTGTGTGAGTGTGTGATTGTGTGATTGTGTGATTGAGTGATTGTGTGCTTGTGTGATTGTATACTTGTGTGATTGTCTGATTGTGTGATTGTGCGATTGTGTGCTTGTGTGATTGTGTGATTGTGTGATTGCGTGATTGTGTGATTGTGTGACTGTGTGATTGTGTGATTGTGTGATTGTGTGAGTGTGTGATTGTGTGATTGAGTGATTGTGTGCTTGTGTGATTGTGTGGTTGTGTGATTGTGTTATTGTGTGATTGTGTAATTGTGTGATTGTGTGATGGTGTGACTGTGATTGTGATTGTGTGATTGTGATTGTGTGATTGTGGTTGTGTGATTGTGATTGTGTGATTGTGACTGTGTGATTGTGTGGGTGTGTGATTGTGTGATTGTGTGATTGTGTGATTGTGTGATTGTGTGGTTGTGTGATTGTGTGATTGTGTAATTGTGTGATTGTGTGATTTTGTGATTGTGTGATTGTGTGATTGTGTGATTGTGTGATTGTGTGATTGTGTGATTGTGTGATTGTGTGGTTGTGCGATCGTGATTGTGTGATCGTGATTGTCTGATCGTGATTGCGTGATCGTGATTGTGTGATCGTGATTGTGCGATTGCGTGCTTGTGACTGTGTGATTGTGTGATTGTGACTGTGTGATTGTGTGAGTGTGTGATTGTGTGATTGAGCGATTGTGTGATTGTGTGATTGTGTGGTTGTGTGATTGTGTGATTGTGTGATTGTGTGATTGTGTGATTGTGTGATTGTGTGATTGTGTGATTGTGTGATTGTGTGATTGTGTGGTTGTGCGATCGTGATTGTGTGATCGTGATTGTCTGATCGTGATTGCGTGATCGTGATTGTGTGATCGTGATTGTGCGATTGCGTGCTTGTGACTGTGTGATTGTGTGACTGTGTGATTGTGTGATTGTGACTGTGTGATTGTGTGAGTGTGTGATTGTGTGATTGAGCGATTGTGTGATTGTGTGATTGTGTGGTTGTGTGATTGTGTGATTGTGTGGTTGTGTGACCGTGATTGTGTGACCGTGATTGTGTGATCGTGATTGTGTGATCGTGATTGTGGGTCCGTGATTGAGTGACCGTGATTGTGTGACCGTGATTGTGTGACCGTGATAGTGTGACCGTGAATGTGTGATTGCGTGATTGTGATTGCGTGATTGTGATTGCGTGATTGTGATTGCGTGATTGTGATTGCGTGATTGTGATTGCGTGATTGTGATTGCGTGATTGTGATTGCGTGATTGTGATTGCGTGATTGTGATTGCGTGATTGCGTGATTGTGTAACTGTGTGATTGTGTGATGGTGTGGTTGTGTGAATGTGTGATTGTGTGATCGTGTGATTGTGTGATCGTGTGATCGTGTGATTGTGTTATTGTGTGATTGTGTGATTGTGTGATTGTGTGATTGTGTGATTGTGTGATTGTGATTGTGATTGTGTGATTGTGATTGTGTGATTGTGGTTGTGTGATTGTGATCGTGTGATTGTGACTGTGTGATTGTGTGAGTGTGTGATTGTGTGATTGTGTGATTGTGTGATTGTGTGGTTGTGTGATTGTGTGATTGTGTAATTGTGTGATTGTGTGATTTTGTGATTGTGTGATTGTGTGATTGGGTGATTGTGTGATTGCGTGATTGTGTGATTGTGTGATTGTGTTATTGTGTGATTGTGTGATTGTGTGATTGTGTGATTGTGTGAGTGTGTGATTGTGTGATTGTGTGACTGTGTGATTGTGTGGTTGTGTGATTGTGTGGTTGTGTGATTGTGTTATTGTGTGATTGTGTGATTGTGTGATTGTGTGATTGTGTGAGTGTGTGATTGTGTGATTGTGTGACTGTGTGATTGTGTGGTTGTGTGATTGTGTGATTGTGTGATTGTGTGATTTTGTGATTGTATGATTGTGTGATTGTGTGGTTGTGTGATTGTGTGATTGTGTGATTGTGTGGTTGTGTGATTGTGTGATTGTGTGATTGTGTGATTTTGTGATTGTATGATTGTGTGATTGTGTGGTTGTGTGATTGTGTGATTGTGTGATTGTGTGATTGTGTGATTGTGTGATTGTGACTGTGTGATTGTGTGAGTGTGTGATTGTGTGATTGTGTGATTGTGTGATTGTGTGGTTGTGTGATTGTGTGATTGTGTGATTGTGTGATTTTGTGATTGTGTGATTGTGTGATTGTGTGGTTGTGTGATTGTGTGATTGTGTGATTGTGTGATTGTGTGATTGTGTGATTGTGACTGTGTGATTGTGTGAGTGTGTGATTGTGTGATTGAGTGATTGTGTGCTTGTGTGATTGTGTGGTTGTGTGGTTGTGTGATTGTGTGACTGTGTGATTGTGTGGTTGTGTGGTTGTGTGATTGTGTGATTGTGTGATTGTGTGATTGTGTGATTGTGTGATTGAGTGATTGTGTGCTTGTGTGATTGTGTGGTTGTGTGATTGTGTTATTGTGTGATTGTGTGATTGTGTGATTGTGTGATTGTGATTGTGATTGTGTGATTGTGATTGTGTGATTGTGGTTGTGTGATTGTGATTGTGTGATTGTGACTGTGTGATTGTGTGAGTGTGTGATTGTGTGATTGTGTGATTGTGTGATTGTGTGGTTGTGTGATTGTGTGATTGTGTGATTGTGTGATTGTGTGATTGTGTGATTGTGTGATTGTGTGATTGTGTGATTGTGTGATTGTGTGATTGTGTGGTTGTGCGATCGTGATTGTGTGATCGTGATTGTCTGATCGTGATTGCGTGATCGTGATTGTGTGATCGTGATTGTGCGATTGCGTTCTTGTGACTGTGTGATTGTGTGACTGTGTGATTGTGTGATTGTGACTGTGTGATTGTGTGAGTGTGTGATTGTGTGATTGAGCGATTGTGTGATTGTGTGATTGTGTGGTTGTGTGATTGTGTGATTGTGTATTTGTGTGACCGTGATTGTGTGACCGTGATTGTGTGATCGTGATTGTGTGATCGTGATTGTGGGTCAGTGATTGAGTGACCGTGATTGTGTGACCGTGATTGTGTGACCGTGATAGTGTGACCGTGAATGTGTGGTTGCGTGATTGTGATTGCGTGATTGTGATTGCGTGATTGTGATTGCGTGATTGTGATTGCGTGATTGCGTGATTGTGTAACGGTGTGATTGTGTGATGGTGTGATTTTGTGAATGTGTGATTGAGTGATCGTGTGATTGTGTGATCGTGTGATCGTGTGATCGTGTGATTGTGTGATTGTGTGATTTTGCGATTGTGTGATTGTGTGATTGTGTGATTGTGTGAGTGTGTGATTGTGTGATTGCGTGATTGTGTGCTTGTGTGATTGTGTGGTTGTGTTATTGTGTGATTAGGTGATTGTGTGATTGTGTGATTGTGTGATTATGTGATTGTGTGATTGTGTGATTGTGTGATTGTGTAATTGTGATTGTGCGATTGTGTGATTGTGTGATTGTGTGATTGTGTAATTGTGATTGTGCGATTGTGATTGTGTGATTGTGTGATTGTGTGATTGTGTGATTGTGTGATTATGTGATTGTGTGATTGTGTGATTGTGTGATTGTGTGGTTGTGCGATCGTGATTGTGTGATCGTGATTGTCTGATCGTGATTGTGTGATCGTGATTGTGTGATCGTGATTGTGCGATTGCGTGCTTGTGACTGTGTGATTGTGTGACTGTGTGATTGTGTGATTGTGACTGTGTGATTGTGTGAGTGTGTGATTGTGTGATTGAGCGATTGTGTGATTGTGTGATTGTGTGGTTGTGTGCTTGTGTGATTGTGTGATTGTGCGATTGTGTGATTGTGTGATTGTGTGATTGTGTGATTGTGTGACTGTGTGATTGTGTGATTGTGTGATTGTGTGATTGTGTGATTGTGTGATTGTGTGATTGTGAGATTGTGTGATAGTGTGATTGTGTGATTGTGTGATTGTGATTGTGATTGTGTGATTGTGATTGTGTGATTGAGTGATTGTGATTGTGATTGTGATTGTGTGATTGTGATTGTGTGATTGTGGTTGTGTGATTGTGATTGTGTGATTGTGACTGTGTGATTGTGTGAGTGTGTGATTGTGTGATTGTGTGATTGTGTGGTTGTGTGCTTGTGTGATTGTGTGATTGTGTGATTGTGTGGTTGTGTGCTTGTGTGATTGTGTGATTGTGCGATTGTGTGATTGTGTGATTGTGTGATTGTGTGATTGTGTGACTGTGTGATTGTGTGATTGTGTGATTGTGTGATTGTGTGAGTGTGTGATTGTGTGATTGTGAGATTGTGTGATAGTGTGATTGTGTGATTGTGTGATTGTGTGATTTTGTGATTGTGTGATTGTGTGATTGTGTGGTTGTGTGATTGTGTGATTGTGTGGTTGTGTGATTGTGTGATTGTGTGATTGTGTGATTTTGTGATTGTGTGATTGTGTGATTGTGTGGTTGTGTGATTGTGTGATTGTGTGATTGTGTGATTGTGTGATTGTGTGATTGTGTGATTGTGACTGTGTGATTGTGTGAGTGTGTGATTGTGTGATTGAGTGATTGTGTGCTTGTGTGATTGTGTGGTTGTGTGGTTGTGTGATTGTGTGATTGTGTGATTGTGTGATTGTGTGATTGTGTGATTGGGTGATTGTGTGATTGCGTGATTGTGTGATTGTGAGACTGTGTGATTGTGTGATTGTGTGATTGTGTGATTGTGATTGTGATTGTGATTGTGTGATTGTGATTGTGTGATTGTGGTTGTGTGATTGTGATTGTGTGATTGTGACTGTGTGATTGTGTGAGTGTGTGATTGTGTGATTGTGTGATTGTGTGATTGTGTGATTGTGTGATTGTGTGATTGTGACTGTGTGATTGTGTGAGTGTGTGATTGTGTGATTGAGTGATTGTGTGCTTGTGTGATTGTGTGGTTGTGTGGTTGTGTGATTGTGTGATTGTGTGATTGTGTGATTGTGTGATTGTGTGATTGGGTGATTGTGTGATTGCGTGATTGTGTGATTGTGAGACTGTGTGATTGTGTGATTGTGTGATTGTGTGAGTGTGTGATTGTGTGATTGTGTGATTGAGTGATTGTGTGCTTGTGTGATTGTATACTTGTGTGATTGTCTGATTGTGTGATTGTGCGATTGTGTGATTGTGTGATTGTGTGATTGTGTGATTGTGTGATTGTGTGATTGTGTGATTGTGTGATTGTGATTGTGATTGTGTGATTGTGATTGTGTGATTGTGGTTGTGTGATTGTGATTGTGTGATTGTGACTGTGTGATTGTGTGAGTGTGTGATTGTGTGATTGTGACTGTGTGATTGTGTGAGTGTGTGATTGTGTGATTGAGTGATTGTGTGCTTGTGTGATTGTGTGGTTGTGTGGTTGTGTGATTGTGTGATTGTGTGGTTGTGTGGTTGTGTGATTGTGTGACTGTGTGATTGTGTGATTGTGTGATTGTGTGATTGTGTGATTGTGTGATTGGGTGATTGTGTGATTGCGTGATTGTGTGATTGTGTGACTGTGTGATTGTGTGATTGTGTGATTGTGTGAGTGTGTGATTGTGTGATTGTGTGATTGAGTGATTGTGTGCTTGTGTGATTGTATACTTGTGTGATTGTCTGATTGCGTGATTGTGCGATTGTGTGATTGCGTGATTGTGTGCTTGTGTGATTGTGTGGTTGTGTGATTGTGTGATTAGGTGATTGTGTGATTGTGTGATTGTGTGATTGTGTGATTGTGTGATTGTGTGATTGTGTGATTGTGTGATTGTGTGATTGTGTAATTGTGATTGTGTGATTGTGTGATTGTGTGATTGTGTGATTGTGCGATTGTGTGATTGTGTGATTGTGTGATTGTGTGATTGTGTGACTGTGTGATTGTGTGATTGTGTGATTGTGTGATTGTGTGATTGTGTGATTGTGAGATTGTGTGATAGTGTGATTGTGTGATTGTGTGATTGTGATTGTGATTGTGATTGTGTGATTGTGATTGTGTGATTGAGTGATTGTGTGCTTGTGTGATTGTATACTTGTGTGATTGTCTGATTGTGTGATTGTGCGATTGTGTGCTTGTGTGATTGTGTGATTGTGTGATTGTGTGATTGCGTGATTGTGTGATTGTGTGACTGTGTGATTGTGTGATTGTGTGATTGTGTGAGTGTGTGATTGTGTGATTGAGTGATTGTGTGCTTGTGTGATTGTGTGGTTGTGGGATTGTGTTATTGTGTGATTGTGTGATTGTGTGATTGTGTGATTG
This sequence comes from Megachile rotundata, assembly GCF_050947335.1. Classification (NCBI taxonomy): domain Eukaryota; kingdom Metazoa; phylum Arthropoda; class Insecta; order Hymenoptera; family Megachilidae; genus Megachile; species Megachile rotundata. Next base: position 1,601,315 of record NW_027473325.1, read on the forward strand.
TGTGATTGTGATTGTGATTGTGTGATTGTGATTGTGTGATTGTGGTTGTGTGATTGTGATTGTGTGATTGTGACTGTGTGATTGTGTGAGTGTGTGATTGTGTGATTGTGTGATTGTGTGATTGTGTGGTTGTGTGATTGTGTGATTGTGTAATTGTGTGATTGTGTGATTTTGTGATTGTGTGATTGTGTGATTGTGTGGTTGTGTGATTGTGTGATTGTGTGATTGTGTGATTGTGTGATTGTGTGATTGTGTGATTGTGTGATTGGGACTGTGTGATTGTGTGAGTGTGTGATTGTGTGATTGAGTGATTGTGTGCTTGTGTGATTGTGTGGTTGTGTGGTTGTGTGATTGTGTGATTGTGTGATTGTGTGATTGTGTGATTGTGTGATTGGGTGATTGTGTGATTGCGTGACTGTGTGATTGTGTGACTGTGTGATTGTGTGATTGTGTGATTGTGTGAGTGTGTGATTGTGTGATTGTGTGATTGAGTGATTGTGTGCTTGTGTGATTGTATACTTGTGTGATTGTGCGATTGTGTGATTGTGTGATTGTGTGATTGTGTGATTGTGTGATTGTGTGATTGTGTGATTGTGATTGTGATTGTGTGATTGTGATTGTGTGATTGTGGTTGTGTGTTTGTGATTGTGTGATTGTGACTGTGTGATTGTGTGAGTGTGTGATTGTGTGATTGTGACTGTGTGATTGTGTGAGTGTGTGATTGTGTGATTGAGTGATTGTGTGCTTGTGTGATTGTGTGATTGTGTGATTGTGTGATTGTGTGATTGTGTGATTGTGTGATTGTGTGATTGTGTGATTGTGTGATTGTGTGGTTGTGCGATCGTGATTGTGTGATCGTGATTGTCTGATCGTGATTGCGTGATCGTGATTGTGTGATCGTGATTGTGCGATTGCGTGCTTGTGACTGTGTGATTGTGTGATCGTGATTGTGCGATTGCGTGCTTGTGACTGTGTGATTGTGTGCCTGTGTGATTGTGTGATTGTGACTGTGTGATCGTGTGAGTGTGTGATTGTGTGATTGAGCGATTGTGTGATTGTGTGATTGTGTGGTTGTGTGATTGTGTGATTGTGTGGTTGTGTGACCGTGATTGTGTGACCGTGATTGTGTGATCGTGATTGTGTGATCGTGTGATCGTGTGATCGTGTGATTGTGTGATTGTGTGATTTTGCGATTGTGCGATTGTGTGATTGTGTGAGTGTGTGATTGTGTGATTGCGTGATTGTGTGCTTGTGTGATTGTGTGGTTGTGTGATTGTGTGATTGTTTGATTGTGTGATTGTGTGATTGTGTGATTGTGTGATTGTGTGATTGTGTAATTGTGTGATTGTGTGATTGTGTGGTTGTGCGATCGTGATTGTGTGATCGTGATTGTCTGATCGTGATTGCGTGATCGTGATTGTGTGATCGTGATTGTGCGATTGCGTGCTTGTGACTGTGTGATTGTGTGACTGTGTGATTGTGTGATTGTGACTGTGTGATTGTGTGAGTGTGTGATTGTGTGATTGAGCGATTGTGTGATTGTGTGATTGTGTGATTGTGTGATTGTGTGATTGCGTGATTGTGTGATTGTGTGATTGTGTGATTGTGTGATTGTGTGATTGTGTGATTGTGTAATTGTGATTGTGTGATTGTGTGATTGTGTGATTGTGTGATTGTGTGATTGTGCGATTGTGTGATTGTGTGATTGTGTGATTGTGTGATTGTGTGACTGTGTGATTGTGTGATTGTGTGATTGTGTGATTGTGTGATTGTGTGATTGTGAGATTGTGTGATAGTGTGATTGTGTGATTGTGTGATTGTGTGATTGTGTGATTGTGTGATTGTGATTGTGATTGTGTGATTGTGATTGTGTGATTGTGGTTGTGTGATTGTGATTGTGTGATTGTGACTGTGTGATTGTGTGAGTGTGTGATTGTGTGATTGTGTGATTGTGTGATTGTGTGGTTGTGTGATTGTGTGATTGTGTGATAGTGTGATTGTGTGATTGTGTGATTGTGTGATTGTGTGATTGTGTGATTGTGTGATTGTGTGATTGCGTGATTGTGTGCTTGTGTGATTGTGTGGTTGTGTGATTGTGTGATTAGGTGATTGTGTGATTGTGATTGTGTGATTGTGATTGTGTGATTGAGTGATTGTGTGCTTGTGTGATTGTATACTTGTGTGATTGTCTGATTGTGTGATTGTGCGATTGTGTGCTTGTGTGATTGTGTGATTGTGTGATTGTGTGATTGTGTGATTGTGTGATTGTGTGACTGTGTGATTGTGTGATTGTGTGATTGTGTGATTGTGTGATTGAGTGATTGTGTGCTTGTGTGATTGTGTGGTTGTGTGATTGTGTTATTGTGTGATTGTGTGATTGTGTGATTGTGTGATTGTGTGATTGTGATTGTGATTGTGTGATTGTGATTGTGTGATTGTGGTTGTGTGATTGTGATTGTGTGATTGTGACTGTGTGATTGTGTGAGTGTGTGATTGTGTGATTGTGTGATTGTGTGATTGTGTGGTTGTGTGATTGTGTGATTGTGTAATTGTGTGATTGTGTGATTTTGTGATTGTGTGATTGTGTGATTGTGTGGTTGTGTGATTGTGTGATTGTGTGATTGTGTGATTGTGTGATTGTGTGATTGGGACTGTGTGATTGTGTGAGTGTGTGATTGTGTGATTGAGTGATTGTGTGCTTGTGTGATTGTGTGGTTGTGTGGTTGTGTGATTGTGTGATTGTGTGATTGTGTGATTGTGTGATTGTGTGATTGTGTGATTGGGTGATTGTGTGATTGCGTGATTGTGTGATTGTGTGACTGTGTGATTGTGTGATTGTGTGATTGTGTGAGTGTGTGATTGTGTGATTGTGTGATTGAGTGATTGTGTGCTTGTGTGATTGTATACTTGTGTGATTGTCTGATTGTGTGATTGTGCGATTGTGTGATTGTGTGATTGTGTGATTGTGGGATTGTGTGATTGTGTGATTGTGTGATTGTGATTGTGATTGTGTGATTGTGATTGTGTGATTGTGGTTGTGTGATTGTGATTGTGTGATTGTGACTGTGTGATTGTGTGAGTGTGTGATTGTGTGATTGTGACTGTGTGATTGTGTGAGTGTGTGATTGTGTGATTGAGTGATTGTGTGCTTGTGTGATTGTGTGGTTGTGTGGTTGTGTGATTGTGTGATTGTGTGATTGTGTGATTGAGTGATTGTGTGCTTGTGTGATTGTGTGGTTGTGTGATTGTGTTATTGTGTGATTGTGTGATTGTGTGATTGTGTGATTGTGATTGTGATTGTGTGATTGTGATTGTGTGATTGTGGTTGTGTGATTGTGATTGTGTGAGCGTGTGATTGTGTGATTGTGTGATTGTGTGATTGTGTGATTGTGTGATTGTGTGATTGTGTGATTTTGTGATTGTGTGATTGTGTGATTGTGTGATTGTGTGATTGTGTGATTGCGTGATTGTGTGCTTGTGTGATTGTGTGGTTGTGTGATTGTGTGATTGTGTGAGTGTGTGATTGTGTGATTGAGCGATTGTGTGATTGTGTGATTGTGTGGTTGTGTGATTGTGTGATTGTGTGATAGTGTGATTGTGTGATTGTGTGATTGTGTGATTGTGTGATTGTGTGATTGTGTGATTGTGTGATTGTGTGATTGCGTGATTGTGTGCTTGTGTGATTGTGTGGTTGTGTGATTGTGTGATTAGGTGATTGTGTGATTGTGTGATTGTGTGATTGTGTGATTGTGTGATTGTGTGATTGTGTGATTGTGTGATTGTGTGATTGTGTAATTGTGATTGTGTGATTGTGTGATTGTGTGATTGTGTGATTGTGCGATTGTGTGATTGTGTGATTGTGTGATTGTGTGATTGTGTGACTGTGTGATTGTGTGATTGTGTGATTGTGTGATTGTGTGATTGTGTGATTGTGAGATTGTGTGATAGTGTGATTGTGTGATTGTGTGATTGTGTGATTGTGTGATTGTGTGATTGTGATTGTGATTGTGTGATTGTGATTGTGTGATTGTGGTTGTGTGATTGTGATTGTGTGATTGTGACTGTGTGATTGTGTGAGTGTGTGATTGTGTGATTGTGTGATTGTGTGATTGTGTGGTTGTGTGATTGTGTGATTGTGTGATAGTGTGATTGTGTGATTGTGTGATTGTGTGATTGTGTGATTGTGTGATTGTGTGATTGTGTGATTGCGTGATTGTGTGCTTGTGTGATTGTGTGGTTGTGTGATTGTGTGATTAGGTGATTGTGTGATTGTGATTGTGTGATTGTGATTGTGTGATTGAGTGATTGTGTGCTTGTGTGATTGTATACTTGTGTGATTGTCTGATTGTGTGATTGTGCGATTGTGTGCTTGTGTGATTGTGTGATTGTGTGATTGTGTGATTGTGTGATTGTGTGATTGTGTGACTGTGTGATTGTGTGATTGTGTGATTGTGTGATTGTGTGATTGAGTGATTGTGTGCTTGTGTGATTGTGTGGTTGTGTGATTGTGTTATTGTGTGATTGTGTGATTGTGTGATTGTGTGATTGTGTGATTGTGATTGTGATTGTGTGATTGTGATTGTGTGATTGTGGTTGTGTGATTGTGATTGTGTGATTGTGACTGTGTGATTGTGTGAGTGTGTGATTGTGCGATTGTGTGATTGTGTGATTGTGTGATTGTGTGGTTGCGTGATTGTGTGATTGTGTAATTGTGTGATTGTGTGATTTTGTGATTGTGTGATTGTGTGATTGTGTGGTTGTGTGATTGTGTGATTGTGTGATTGTGTGATTGTGTGATTGTGTGATTGTGTGATTGGGACTGTGTGATTGTGTGAGTGTGTGATTGTGTGATTGAGTGATTGTGTGCTTGTGTGATTGTGTGGTTGTGTGGTTGTGTGATTGTGTGATTGTGTGATTGTGTGATTGTGTGATTGTGTGATTGGGTGATTGTGTGATTGCGTGATTGTGTGATTGTGTGACTGTGTGATTGTGTGATTGTGTGATTGTGTGAGTGTGTGATTGTGTGATTGTGTGATTGAGTGATTGTGTGCTTGTGTGATTGTATACTTGTGTGATTGTCTGATTGTGTGATTGTGCGATTGTGTGATTGTGTGATTGTGTGATTGTGTGATTGTGTGATTGTGTGATTGTGTGATTGTGTGATTGTGATTGTGATTGTGTGATTGTGATTGTGTGATTGTGGTTGTGTGATTGTGATTGTGTGATTGTGACTGTGTGATTGTGTGAGTGTGTGATTGTGTGATTGTGACTGTGTGATTGTGTGAGTGTGTGATTGTGTGATTGAGTGATTGTGTGCTTGTGTGATTGTGTGGTTGTGTGGTTGTGTGATTGTGTGATTGTGTGGTTGTGTGGTTGTGTGATTGTGTGACTGTGTGATTGTGTGATTGTGTGATTGTGTGATTGTGTGATTGTGTGATTGGGTGATTGTGTGATTGCGTGATTGTGTGATTGTGTGACTGTGTGATTGTGTGATTGTGTGATTGTGTGAGTGTGTGATTGTGTGATTGTGTGATTGAGTGATTGTGTGCTTGTGTGATTGTATACTTGTGTGATTGTCTGATTGCGTGATTGTGCGATTGTGTGATTGCGTGATTGTGTGCTTGTGTGATTGTGTGGTTGTGTGATTGTGTGATTAGGTGATTGTGTGATTGTGTGATTGTGTGATTGTGTGATTGTGTGATTGTGTGATTGTGTGATTGTGTGATTGTGTGATTGTGTAATTGTGATTGTGTGATTGTGTGATTGTGTGATTGTGTGATTGTGCGATTGTGTGATTGTGTGATTGTGTGATTGTGTGATTGTGTGACTGTGTGATTGTGTGATTGTGTGATTGTGTGATTGTGTGATTGTGTGATTGTGAGATTGTGTGATAGTGTGATTGTGTGATTGTGTGATTGTGATTGTGATTGTGATTGTGTGATTGTGATTGTGTGATTGAGTGATTGTGTGCTTGTGTGATTGTATACTTGTGTGATTGTCTGATTGTGTGATTGTGCGATTGTGTGCTTGTGTGATTGTGTGATTGTGTGATTGTGTGATTGCGTGATTGTGTGATTGTGTGACTGTGTGATTGTGTGATTGTGTGATTGTGTGAGTGTGTGATTGTGTGATTGAGTGATTGTGTGCTTGTGTGATTGTGTGGTTGTGTGATTGTGTTATTGTGTGATTGTGTGATTGTGTGATTGTGTGATTGTGTGATTGTGATTGTGATTGTGTGATTGTGATTGTGTGATTGTGGTTGTGTGATTGTGATTGTGTGATTGTGACTGTGTGATTGTGTGAGTGTGTGATTGTGTGATTGTGTGATTGTGTGATTGTGTGGTTGTGTGATTGTGTGATTGTGTAATTGTGTGATTGTGTGATTTTGTGATTGTGTGATTGTGTGATTGTGTGGTTGTGTGATTGTGTGATTGTGTGATTGTGTGATTGTGTGATTGTGTGATTGTGTGATTGTGTGATTGGGACTGTGTGATTGTGTGAGTGTGTGATTGTGTGATTGAGTGATTGTGTGCTTGTGTGATTGTGTGGTTGTGTGGTTGTGTGATTGTGTGATTGTGTGATTGTGTGATTGTGTGATTGTGTGATTGGGTGATTGTGTGATTGCGTGACTGTGTGATTGTGTGACTGTGTGATTGTGTGATTGTGTGATTGTGTGAGTGTGTGATTGTGTGATTGTGTGATTGAGTGATTGTGTGCTTGTGTGATTGTATACTTGTGTGATTGTCTGATTGTGTGATTGTGCGATTGTGTGATTGTGTGATTGTGTGATTGTGTGATTGTGTGATTGTGTGATTGTGTGATTGTGATTGTGATTGTGTGATTGTGATTGTGTGATTGTGGTTGTGTGTTTGTGATTGTGTGATTGTGACTGTGTGATTGTGTGAGTGTGTGATTGTGTGATTGTGACTGTGTGATTGTGTGAGTGTGTGATTGTGTGATTGAGTGATTGTGTGCTTGTGTGATTGTGTGATTGTGTGATTGTGTGATTGTGTGATTGTGTGATTGTGTGATTGTGTGATTGTGTGATTGTGTGATTGTGTGATTGTGTGATTGTGTGGTTGTGCGATCGTGATTGTGTGATCGTGATTGTCTGATCGTGATTGCGTGATCGTGATTGTGTGATCGTGATTGTGCGATTGCGTGCTTGTGACTGTGTGATTGTGTGATCGTGATTGTGCGATTGCGTGCTTGTGACTGTGTGATTGTGTGCCTGTGTGATTGTGTGATTGTGACTGTGTGATCGTGTGAGTGTGTGATTGTGTGATTGAGCGATTGTGTGATTGTGTGATTGTGTGGTTGTGTGATTGTGTGATTGTGTGGTTGTGTGACCGTGATTGTGTGACCGTGATTGTGTGATCGTGATTGTGTGATCGTGTGATCGTGTGATCGTGTGATTGTGTGATTGTGTGATTTTGCGATTGTGCGATTGTGTGATTGTGTGAGTGTGTGATTGTGTGATTGCGTGATTGTGTGCTTGTGTGATTGTGTGGTTGTGTGATTGTGTGATTGTTTGATTGTGTGATTGTGTGATTGTGTGATTGTGTGATTGTGTGATTGTGTGATTGTGTAATTGTGTGATTGTGTGATTGTGTGGTTGTGCGATCGTGATTGTGTGATCGTGATTGTCTGATCGTGATTGCGTGATCGTGATTGTGTGATCGTGATTGTGCGATTGCGTGCTTGTGACTGTGTGATTGTGTGACTGTGTGATTGTGTGATTGTGACTGTGTGATTGTGTGAGTGTGTGATTGTGTGATTGAGCGATTGTGTGATTGTGTGATTGTGTGGTTGTGTGATTGTGTGATTGTGTGATAGTGTGATAGTGTGATTGTGTGATTGTGTGATTGTGTGATTGTGTGATTGTGTGATTGTGTGATTGTGTGATTGTGTGATTGCGTGATTGTGTGCTTGTGTGATTGTGTGGTTGTGTGATTGTGTGATTGTGTGAGTGTGTGATTGTGTGATTGAGCGATTGTGTGATTGTGTGATTGTGTGGTTGTGTGATTGTGTGATTGTGTGATAGTGTGATTGTGTGATTGTGTGATTGTGTGATTGTGTGATTGTGTGATTGTGTGATTGTGTGATTGTGTGATTGCGTGATTGTGTGCTTGTGTGATTGTGTGGTTGTGTGATTGTGTGATTAGGTGATTGTGTGATTGTGTGATTGTGTGATTGTGTGATTGTGTGATTGTGTGATTGTGTGATTGTGTGATTGTGTAATTGTGATTGTGTGATTGTGTGATTGTGTGATTGTGTGATTGTGTGATTGTGCGATTGTGTGATTGTGTGATTGTGTGATTGTGTGATTGTGTGACTGTGTGATTGTGTGATTGTGTGATTGTGTGATTGTGTGATTGTGTGATTGTGAGATTGTGTGATAGTGTGATTGTGTGATTGTGTGATTGTGTGATTGTGTGATTGTGTGATTGTGATTGTGATTGTGTGATTGTGATTGTGTGATTGTGGTTGTGTGATTGTGATTGTGTGATTGTGACTGTGTGATTGTGTGAGTGTGTGATTGTGTGATTGTGTGATTGTGTGATTGTGTGGTTGTGTGATTGTGTGATTGTGTGATAGTGTGATTGTGTGATTGTGTGATTGTGTGATTGTGTGATTGTGTGATTGTGTGATTGTGTGATTGCGTGATTGTGTGCTTGTGTGATTGTGTGGTTGTGTGATTGTGTGATTAGGTGATTGTGTGATTGTGATTGTGTGATTGTGATTGTGTGATTGAGTGATTGTGTGCTTGTGTGATTGTATACTTGTGTGATTGTCTGATTGTGTGATTGTGCGATTGTGTGCTTGTGTGATTGTGTGATTGTGTGATTGTGTGATTGTGTGATTGTGTGATTGTGTGACTGTGTGATTGTGTGATTGTGTGATTGTGTGATTGTGTGATTGAGTGATTGTGTGCTTGTGTGATTGTGTGGTTGTGTGATTGTGTTATTGTGTGATTGTGTGATTGTGTGATTGTGTGATTGTGTGATTGTGATTGTGATTGTGTGATTGTGATTGTGTGATTGTGGTTGTGTGATTGTGATTGTGTGATTGTGACTGTGTGATTGTGTGAGTGTGTGATTGTGTGATTGTGTGATTGTGTGATTGTGTGGTTGTGTGATTGTGTGATTGTGTAATTGTGTGATTGTGTGATTTTGTGATTGTGTGATTGTGTGGTTGTGTGATTGTGTGATTGTGTGATTGTGTGATTGTGTGATTGTGTGATTGGGACTGTGTGATTGTGTGAGTGTGTGATTGTGTGATTGAGTGATTGTGTGCTTGTGTGATTGTGTGGTTGTGTGGTTGTGTGATTGTGTGATTGTGTGATTGTGTGATTGTGTGATTGTGTGATTGTGTGATTGGGTGATTGTGTGATTGCGTGATTGTGTGATTGTGTGACTGTGTGATTGTGTGATTGTGTGATTGTGTGAGTGTGTGATTGTGTGATTGTGTGATTGAGTGATTGTGTGCTTGTGTGATTGTATACTTGTGTGATTGTCTGATTGTGTGATTGTGCGATTGTGTGATTGTGTGATTGTGTGATTGTGGGATTGTGTGATTGTGTGATTGTGTGATTGTGATTGTGATTGTGTGATTGTGATTGTGTGATTGTGGTTGTGTGATTGTGATTGTGTGATTGTGACTGTGTGATTGTGTGAGTGTGTGATTGTGTGATTGTGACTGTGTGATTGTGTGAGTGTGTGATTGTGTGATTGAGTGATTGTGTGCTTGTGTGATTGTGTGGTTGTGTGGTTGTGTGATTGTGTGATTGTGTGATTGTGTGATTGAGTGATTGTGTGCTTGTGTGATTGTGTGGTTGTGTGATTGTGTTATTGTGTGATTGTGTGATTGTGTGATTGTGTGATTGTGATTGTGATTGTGTGATTGTGATTGTGTGATTGTGGTTGTGTGATTGTGATTGTGTGAGCGTGTGATTGTGTGATTGTGTGATTGTGTGGTTGTGTGATTGTGTGATTGTGTGATTGTGTGATTTTGTGATTGTGTGATTGTGTGATTGTGTGATTGTGTGATTGTGTGATTGCGTGATTGTGTGCTTGTGTGATTGTGTGGTTGTGTGATTGTGTGATTGTGTGAGTGTGTGATTGTGTGATTGAGCGATTGTGTGATTGTGTGATTGTGTGGTTGTGTGATTGTGTGATTGTGTGATAGTGTGATTGTGTGATTGTGTGATTGTGTGATTGTGTGATTGTGTGATTGTGTGATTGTGTGATTGTGTGATTGCGTGATTGTGTGCTTGTGTGATTGTGTGGTTGTGTGATTGTGTGATTAGGTGATTGTGTGATTGTGTGATTGTGTGATTGTGTGATTGTGTGATTGTGTGATTGTGTGATTGTGTGATTGTGTAATTGTGATTGTGTGATTGTGTGATTGTGTGATTGTGTGATTGTGCGATTGTGTGATTGTGTGATTGTGTGATTGTGTGATTGTGTGACTGTGTGATTGTGTGATTGTGTGATTGTGTGATTGTGTGATTGTGTGATTGTGAGATTGTGTGATAGTGTGATTGTGTGATTGTGTGATTGTGTGATTGTGTGATTGTGTGATTGTGATTGTGATTGTGTGATTGTGATTGTGTGATTGTGGTTGTGTGATTGTGATTGTGTGATTGTGACTGTGTGATTGTGTGAGTGTGTGATTGTGTGATTGTGTGATTGTGTGATTGTGTGGTTGTGTGATTGTGTGATTGTGTGATAGTGTGATTGTGTGATTGTGTGATTGTGTGATTGTGTGATTGTGTGATTGCGTGATTGTGTGCTTGTGTGATTGTGTGGTTGTGTGATTGTGTGATTAGGTGATTGTGTGATTGTGATTGTGTGATTGTGATTGTGTGATTGAGTGATTGTGTGCTTGTGTGATTGTATACTTGTGTGATTGTCTGATTGTGTGATTGTGCGATTGTGTGCTTGTGTGATTGTGTGATTGTGTGATTGTGTGATTGTGTGATTGTGTGATTGTGTGACTGTGTGATTGTGTGATTGTGTGATTGTGTGATTGTGTGATTGAGTGATTGTGTGCTTGTGTGATTGTGTGGTTGTGTGATTGTGTTATTGTGTGATTGTGTGATTGTGTGATTGTGTGATTGTGTGATTGTGATTGTGATTGTGTGATTGTGATTGTGTGATTGTGGTTGTGTGATTGTGATTGTGTGATTGTGACTGTGTGATTGTGTGAGTGTGTGATTGTGCGATTGTGTGATTGTGTGATTGTGTGATTGTGTGGTTGCGTGATTGTGTGATTGTGTAATTGTGTGATTGTGTGATTTTGTGATTGTGTGATTGTGTGATTGTGTGGTTGTGTGATTGTGTGATTGTGTGATTGTGTGATTGTGTGATTGTGTGATTGTGTGATTGGGACTGTGTGATTGTGTGAGTGTGTGATTGTGTGATTGAGTGATTGTGTGCTTGTGTGATTGTGTGGTTGTGTGGTTGTGTGATTGTGTGATTGTGTGATTGTGTGATTGTGTGATTGTGTGATTGGGTGATTGTGTGATTGCGTGATTGTGTGATTGTGTGACTGTGTGATTGTGTGATTGTGTGATTGTGTGAGTGTGTGATTGTGTGATTGTGTGATTGAGTGATTGTGTGCTTGTGTGATTGTATACTTGTGTGATTGTCTGATTGTGTGATTGTGCGATTGTGTGATTGTGTGATTGTGTGATTGTGGGATTGTGTGATTGTGTGATTGTGTGATTGTGATTGTGATTGTGTGATTGTGATTGTGTGATTGTGGTTGTGTGATTGTGATTGTGTGATTGTGACTGTGTGATTGTGTGAGTGTGTGATTGTGTGATTGTGACTGTGTGATTGTGTGAGTGTGTGATTGTGTGATTGAGTGATTGTGTGCTTGTGTGATTGTGTGGTTGTGTGGTTGTGTGATTGTGTGATTGTGTGATTGTGTGATTGAGTGATTGTGTGCTTGTGTGATTGTGTGGTTGTGTGATTGTGTTATTGTGTGATTGTGTGATTGTGTGATTGTGTGATTGTGATTGTGATTGTGTGATTGTGATTGTGTGATTGTGGTTGTGTGATTGTGATTGTGTGAGCGTGTGATTGTGTGATTGTGTGATTGTGTGATTGTGTGGTTGTGTGATTGTGTGATTGTGTGATTGTGTGATTTTGTGATTGTATGATTGTGTGATTGTGTGGTTGTGTGATTGTGTGATTGTGTGATTGTGTGATTGTGTGATTGTGACTGTGTGATTGTGTGAGTGTGTGATTGTGTGATTGTGTGATTGGGTGATTGTGTGATTGCGTGATTGTGTGATTGTGTGACTGTGTGATTGTGTGATTGTGTGATTGTGTGATTGTGTGAGTGTGTGATTGTGTGATTGTGTGATTGAGTGATTGTGTGCTTGTGTGATTGCATACTTGTGTGATTGTCTGATTGTGTGATTGTGCGATTGTGTGCTTGTGTGATTGTGTGATTGTGTGATTGCGTGATTGTGTGATTGTGTGACTGTGTGATTGTGTGATTGTGTGATTGTGTGAGTGTGTGATTGTGTAATTGAGTGATTGTGTGCTTGTGTGATTGTGTGGTTGTGTGATTGTGTTATTGTATGATTGTGTAATTGTGTGATTGTGTGATTGTGTGACTGTGATTGTGATTGTGTGATTGTGATTGTGTGATTGTGGTTGTGTGATTGTGATTGCGTGATTGTGACTGTGTGATTGTGTGAGTGTGTGATTGTGTGATTGTGTGATTGTGTGATTGTGTGATTGTGTGGTTGTGTGATTGTGTGATTGTGTAATAGTGTGATTGTGTGATTTTGTGATTGTGTGATTGTGTGATTGTGTGGTTGTGTGATTGTGTGATTGTGTGATTGTGTGATTGTGTGATTGTGTGATTGTGACTGTGTGATTGTGTGAGTGTGTGATTGTGTGATTGAGTGATTGTGTGCTTGTGTGATTGTGTGGTTGTGTGGTTGTGTGATTGTGTGATTGTGTGATTGTGTGATTGTGTGATTGTGTGATTGGGTGATTGTGTGATTGCGTGATTGTGTGATTGTGTGACTGTGTGATTGTGTGATTGTGTGATTGTGTGAGTGTGTGATTGTGTGATTGTGTGATTGAGTGATTGTGTGCTTGTGTGATTGTATACTTGTGTGATTGTCTGATTGTGTGATTGTGCGATTGTGTGATTGTGTGATTGTGTGATTGTGTGATTGTGTGATTGTGTGATTGTGTGATTGTGTGATTGTGTGATTGTGCGATTGTGTGGTTGTGCGATCGTGATTGTGTGATCGTGATTGTCTGATCGTGATTGCGTGATCGTGATTGTGTGATCGTGATTGTGCGATTGCGTGCTTGTGACTGTGTGATTGTGTGATCGTGATTGTGCGATTGCGTGCTTGTGACTGTGTGATTGTGTGATCGTGATTGTGCGATTGCGTGCTTGTGACTGTGTGATTGTGTGCCTGTGTGATTGTGTGATTGTGACTGTGTGATCGTGCGAGTGTGTGATTGTGTGATCGAGCGATTGTGTGATTGTGTGATTGTGTGGTTGTGTGATTGTGTGATTGTGTGGTTGTGTGACCGTGATTGTGTGACCGTGATTGTGTGATCGTGATTGTGTGATCGTGTGATCGTGTGATCGTGTGATTGTGTGATTGTGTGATTTTGCGATTGTGCGATTGTGTGATTGTGTGATTGTGTGAGTGTGTGATTGTGTGATTGCGTGATTGTGTGCTTGTGTGATTGTGTGGTTGTGTGATTGTGTGATTAGGTGATTGTGTGATTGTGTGATTGTGTGATTGTGTGATTGTGTGATTGTGTGATTGTGTGATTGTGTAATTGTGATTGTGCGATTGTGTGATTGTGTGATTGTGTGATTGTGTGATTGTGTAATTGTGATTGTGCGATTGT